>NC_136495.1:92370498-92562998 GCF_053919585.1 Euprymna scolopes | reverse complement strand
TTTTGTCAATATATATAAAATTATTTTTGCAGTAAAGTACTTTCTTGATGGAATGCTGTAAGTTGGATAAAGTCTTGCAATAAGCCTATTAAATCCAATGTCAGATGTTACAGAATATGGTTGAATATCAACAGCAATTATTTCTCTTATCAGATAATGGATCTCTTGTGACCTGTGGTCATTAATATTCCATTTTTTTTTTTTTTTTTTTTGGCCAATATTGATTCTATAATAATTTGGTGTTTAACTGGAGGCTTGTAGTTGTTGCCACTTATTCCTGGAATGTCTGTCCCTGAATATTCATTGTTTCCCTTATCTGCAACTTTTGCTTCTTTGGATGAATCTTTCTAAGATGGTTTAACATTTTGTCGTAAAAGTTTTTACTGATTTGCTACCCTTTGATGAGATGGTTTGATATAACTTGCAGGAAGATGTATAATTATTCTTGCAATTGACATCAAAATACTTTCAGCAGAAACTTGTTGACATAATGGTTGATGTCAACATTTAGTTAATTTGTTACATATTTAAATTACTGTTTTCATTTACAATATAATTTAATTAATATTAGTATCTTTACTGATAAATCAGTTTTAGAAAACCTATTAATCAACCAATTTGCTTATTGGTAAATCCCTAATATATATATATATATATATATATATATAGTACTGATTTCAAAACTTGAAAAAAAAAACATCAGCCGGAATCGAAACCAAAACATTTAACACTCCAGCCACATTCCTTACCGTTTGAACTAACCTGACAGAGAAAGATTTAAAAGGAAGCCATTTCTAGTTATGACTGAATTTGTGTATGCATAAAACCAATAAAAATGTCAACAACTTGCTGACATATTCATCTATCCAAACAAAGATTTTACTAGAAACCATTCTTGATGTATTTTTATTATTTCCTCTTAATTTTAATGTTATGTGATCAGTAGTTTAAGAGTTTATTTGTTAAATATTTACACACACACACACACACACACATCTGCAGTTTTATTTCTTTAAAATTAGAATCAGTTTTCTTGGATTCTCATGTATAAAACAAGAAGCAATCAGTTTAAATTTAGATATACTGTTATAATATGCTTGTTTTTAACCGTTAAAAACTGTCAAAAAATGAATAAGAAACAGTTTTTTTTTTTTTTTTTTTTTTTTTTTTTTTTTTAGCTGTTTTGAGTTGGACGACAATATTTTTAAGATGCGAATCAAAAGAAAAAAACACATTGGCCTTAAGAGATAATATTTAACATAATTTGAGTATATATATTTTGTAAATATCTTTTTTAGGTATGGATCTACTATGTTTTCTACTGACAAAATGAAATTGCCAGAGTCGAAGTTGCTTGAATAGCGATTCATCATGATCATCATCATGATCACCATCAACAGTTGTACATTAACTTAGTTATACATATGGAGTAAATCTTACTACTCATGTTTGACACACATGTATAATGAATTTTGTATTTTTATTTATTTTTTTTTTTTTACAAAGGAGTCACCACTTATCAAAGCCCGGAGGCCACTCAAGGATAAGGGTTAATGAGTGTACAGTAGTCAATGGAAAAATGTCATTAATTATGAGTAGTGGAAAATTTGGTAAATTGGATTACTTAAGGAGATGGCTCATCAAGAACTTGTTCACAATGGACTTAAAGACGACCATATTGCAGTCAGTGTGGAAGCAGGAAAACGAAACAGTTCCACAGGTGTGCAGTTCTTAGAATCAAGCTTTGTTTAGGTTTAAGCACAGATAAAAAGTTGGGGAAATTATTGATAGTTTTAGCTACACAAGCGTTTTTTGTGAAAGTCAGGCCAGGGGACATCATACATTGGAGCTCAGACGAGCACTTGCCATGAAAATAACAAATGTTGGGGTCGTATATTTACATATATAGGTGCACGATCTTGACATTTGGTCGTATATTTACATACATAGGTGCACGATCTTGACATTTGATTATGTTGTAAATAAAAAAAACAACTTTGGGCAACATAAGTAGCAATGCACATGAAAAAATTGAAATTGCTTAAAACATCTCAATAATTGCACATAGAAAAGGCTTGATCTAAGAAAGAATCTTTTTAAATTAAAAATCTGACTAAAAATAAGGAAATTGACTAGTTTTGTGCCTCACACATTTGGATATTATTCCCTCTTTAAGACTATATACGTTTTGTCACTTTTTTTTTTTTTCCCCTTACACTACTTTTCCCTTACACTACTTTTCCCTTACACTACTTTTCCCTTACACTACTTTTCCCTTACACTACTTTTCCCTTACACTACTTTTCCCTTACACTACTTTTCCCTTACACTACTTTTCCCTTACACTACTTTTCCCTTACACTACTTTTCCCTTACACTACTTTTCCCTTACACTACTTTTCCCTTACACTACTTTTCCCTTACACTACTTTTCCCTTACACTACTTTTCCCTTACACTACTTTTCCCTTACACTACTTTTCCCTTACACTACTTTTCCAGTAAAAATGTTATACCTTTGTTAAAACTCAAGATTAAGCAACAAAATTTGGTTTATAAGCGTACTTTTATGCAAAGAATCCGAATATAACATTGAAAATCTCCATTAATGGTTTCCAAGTAATCTTTAGTATATGCACATAAATATGCTGCAATACCATATAAATTTCATATATGCAAAAGAAGTTAGAGGATCCAAAGTTGAACTGGAATACATTTTATGTATCTAAACTTAATACTAAGACTGTTGCAAAATAATACTAGGACTGTTTAAAAATGAATTTATTGCAAGATTGGCATTACTGTAGATTAACGCCTGCTAAATCACCTCTGCTTGTCTCTCCAAAATGTGTTTTTTTCTTTTTTTAAAGGCAATTACATATGAACACACTGAAAAACTTGGCAGAAACAAAAAAAAATATATATATAAATTTAATATAAAAATTTAATGTAAAATAATCTTAGACTTTAGAGCCATTCTAATGTTTTAGGGCAGTCAGCCATAAAATCCTGTATCTTTTTTTTGTTTTTTTTTTTACTCAATTATGTGTGTTTTAAGAGGGTCTTGGTAGGAGGAGGAAGTTTACCACCCTGACTAGAAGTTAGTAGTGGTAGGGCTAGGGTTAATTATGTGTGAACACTCTAAAAGGAAAACAAAAAGAATTATTTTAGAGTGGTGCATGAGTAGAGTATGACTTGTCTCTCAGATTTAAGATGAATGCTACAGCAGATTCACTGTTAGGAAATGGGCTTGTCACTGGGACCTAGATTTAGTGGTAGCATATATATATGTACATACAATCACGTTTGACACACAGTTCATAGTAAAACCCCTCTTTTCTATTTATTTAAAAAGAAAATACAACTTTGTTATATATGGGCCATTAAATTGCATTCATCTTCAAAATATCTAGTTAATTTGCATATTCTTTTAAATTTTCATTTTAATTAATTCTCTATTAGTTTTTTTGGTTTTCTTATGGGATGATCATCTTTAATTAACTATTACGTGTTATTATATTCATGCAGATATTCTACATGATTTATACTTGCGTAATGTTTGCGTAAAAAAGTTATAGTAAACACAAACCTCTTTCTATATATATTTATGTATTCGTATATATTTTTGTTTAAAAATTTTGTCTATCAAACTCATAGAGTTTTTGGTCTAATGACACGAAGCTTAATATTTGGGATATTCAAACTCATGCAAAACTTTATATTTGTGTTTTAGCCAAAGAAAATCGGTACAAAAGTGTGAAAATTAAAAAAAAAAAAAAAAAAAAAAAAAAAAATGAAATTTGCCAGGTGAAGGTTGAACACTAGCATTATGAATATGCATGCATAACTGCATAATGTAATAACTATTGGTTCATGTTTTTATTTTTAGCCTTGCAACAAACATGTCTTCACAGCTCAGGCATTAATATTAAATGAAAATGTAAATTGTCAGGTAAACGTTTTGGTTTCGATTCTCGGTAGTGGTGCATGAGTCATATTTTTTAAAAACTTTTTATATTATGATATATTGGGTCCAATATAATATAATAAATATGAAATCTGCATTAATAAAAAATCTCATATTTAAGCATATTTTATGACCAGGCAATGCCGGGCGGCCTGCCTGCCTGTATGTATGTATGTATGTGTGTGTGTGTGTGTGTGTGTATATATATATATATATATATATATATATATATATATATATATATAAAAATGTAACTCTTGGTTCGTTTGTAATTACTAGTATAAATAACCACTGGACGGATGGCTTCCACATTTTGGTATAATATGTTTACTGTACCCATGCGTGTTTCTATATATCTCTTTTTAATTATAACATTATACTTAATTTTTCTATAATAAGTTGGTGGTTTTCTTTGTAGGGATGGACCATTTTTTTTATTTGGGGACAATTATATCACACCGCGTGCAATCACGTGACTTCACTAAACGGAACTTTTATATACCAAATTGACTTTTTTCATTTAAAAATGGAATTATTTCTCTTTCGTTAATATTTTTTTTTTTTTTTTAATATTTCGTGTTTTATATATATATAAAGTACAATTGTTGAATGTTATTCTCTTGATTATATTTGTTTGGGAGAAACACAATAAAAAAAAAAAAAAAAAGATTAAAACGGAGCGAAATTTAAATTTCCATTTTTACAACAATCCAGCGCGTACTTCGCAATTTTTATCATAAGTTAACGAGCAACCCATAAAAATCTGGTAACTGAGTGTCAAATCTGCTTAAAATATTGTAAAAAAAAAAAAAAAAGAACCTTTCTCTAACATACTGGCAATAAGTTGGTTCCGTCCTTCCCTTGAGTGTTCTAATAAGAGGGATTGATTTACTAGGATCTGTATTAGAAGCTGAGCAAAATTATTTAATTGTTGAATTTTTTGAATTTTGGTTAAATTTGTTAGTTTGCAATCGCTAAAAGCCCACACAAAAGTTGAACAAAAGATAAAATTAAAAGAATTTATCCCCCCCCCCACACACACACTGGATTCCAATTAGTTTAGGGTTCGACCGGCCATCATGGTGACCGGATTCAGCCGAACGTTGTCCAAATAATTCTCACTTTTACAAATATTTTTAACAAATGTTATCAAAGTCAAGATACCGAGAAATTGTCAGTAAATGGCTTGGTTATTTTTTTTTCGTTTTTTTACCCATCCACAAATGCTATTAAAATAAAAGTCGATAAAAAGTCATTTAAAAAGAAATTAAAAAAACAAATGTCAGCATACCCATCTGCAAATGCTATTAAAAAAAAAAGTTTATAAAAGTCGTTATTTAAAAAGAAATTTAAAAACAAATGTCTGTAAAAGTGAGGCATTATTAATAAATGTTTAGTAATTTTTCTTTTAATATTCATAAAGAGTAAAACTTTTTTCAAAATAAATAATGTGACAAATAATCGTTTAGATACTACGACAACGTCAGTAAATAAAAAAAAAAGTGTTACGTGCGCTTGCGTCAGAAAGAGAGCGATGCTTGATTTTTATGCTGGTCGCCACGGAAGTCACCGCCCAAGGAGTACCAAATCCTTTTTTCAAAAAGAAACGTTTACTACCAACTTTCTTGAAAAAAAAAAAAAAAAAAAAAAAAGTGCAAGTTTTCCTGAAAAAAAAAAAACAAAACAAAACTTTCACCTAACAATTTATGGCAAAAATAGCGACCCATAAAAATCTGGGGTGCTTCTACACTTTATTGGCGAAATTGGAGACGCCATTTTTTTTTTTTTCACGCACTTGCTATCCAAATCTAGGGGAGACATCATTATATGGCTGAACGATTGCTTCCGGAAAGGGAAAGAATAAATTTACCAAAATTAACATTTATTACTCCCGGAAACGTTAAATTGAACTAAAATTAACATTTATTACTTCTGGAAACGTTAAATGAAACTAAAATTATCATTTATTACTTCCAGAAACTTGGTGAACAGATATTACTGGAGAAAATGAATCTTGACAATTCAAAAAAATGTTTAAAATTATTTATTTGTTCGAAAGAAACAAAAACAAAACAAAACAAAAATATTGTATAAAAGTCCAATGTTGCTTTAAAAGTAAATAAAGAAAGTGAAAGAGAACATATATCCGTAATTGTTTAATTGGAAATGTTTCGATTTAATTAATGAGAACGGGAAAGTTTTTCATGGAACAATTTTTTTTTTTTTTTTTTTTTTTATTAAAAACAGAAAATTGAAATGATATATTCATAATAGTTTAACCTGGGCGAGCACCATTTGAAAACCAAAAAATTTATTAGTTTTTTTTTTTTGTTTGTGTGTTTTGTTTTTTGTTTGTTTTTTGTTTTCTTTTCGAACAAATAAATAATTTAAAATATTTTTTGGAATTGTCAAGATTCATTTTTCTCCAGTAATATCTGTTTATCAAGTTTCTGGAAGTAATAAGTGATAATTTTAATTTAAGGGAGTAATAAATGTTAATTTTGGTAAATTTATTTAGTTTAATTTATCGTTTCCGGAAGTAATAAATGTAAATTTTGGTAAATTTATTCTTTTCTTTTCCGGAAGCAATCGTTCGGCCAGATGTCTCCCCTAGATTTGGATAGCAAGTGCGTGAAAAAAAAATAGTGTCTCCAATTTCGGCAATAAAGTGTACAAGCACCAAATTTGCTAGCTGAGTGACAAATCTTCTTAAAATATTGGAAAAAAGAAAGAAAGAAAAAAGAATAGAACTTCAAGATGTACCAGAAATTTGGAGGAATTTTTGACACCCCTAACAGAAAACTGTGAATAAAATATAAAAAAAACTCGTAATTTCCCTTTTTTAAAGTGAGTTGCTTATTTTCTATATGGAATATACTTTCAAAATAAGCTATTAAAGTTGTTTAAAAAATAATAGAAATATTATTTTTTATTTAAAAAAAAAAAAGTGTTTACAAAATGCCGGCGTGCCTTAATGCAGCCATTTTTTTATGTAATAAAATCAATAGAATTTTACGAGTTAAATATTTTTCAATTTTTAAACTTTGAAAATCTATCAAAATTTTTCTATTGGTTCAATTTTTACGATATTTTCAAGGTCAATGTGAAATTTTATGCTCTTTCCAATAAACCAAATATATTTTAGACAAACGTTTTTTTTTTTTCAAATTCACACCCCCATTTTGAAATGTTTATTAAAATTTTAATAATTAATTTATGTGTCAAAGTTTTATATATCACAAATTGAAGATAAAAGATCAATAAAGAAAATATTCCAATTTAAAACAAAAAAAAAAGAATAGTTTTTTTTAAATTTACCTGTAAAGTCGAAAGTGTAAAACTTTTTTTTTTTTTTTTTTTAAAAACACGTTGATTTTTTTTTTTTTGAAATGAAAGCTCATGTTATGCTTACATCGTCAAGTAAATACCAGACGCTGATGGCAAATTTTTCTATCTCATTGAATGTTTTCTTTTTTTAGATATTAAAAAAAAAAATTAGTCGATGAAGAAGTATTAAAATATATCAATCAAAAACTCGTGTATTTCATTAAAAGAATTGTTTAAAAATCGATGAAGCGGATTTTTTGTTCTAGGGGAAAAACTTATAAGTGAATGTGCGTTTCTTTTTTAACTACGGAGGATGAAAAATACTAATTTTGGTTAACACATGCAATAAAAAAGACATTATTTATGCCCTTGGACAAAAACAAAATTCATAAATTTCATTTTAGCAACAGCAGCTATTTATAACGCTTAGCACAAAACATGGTACAAAAATGCGATTTTCTAGGACCCTTGCTTTAAAAAATCCTTTTATTTAAAAGATACATGGAATTTAAAATATAAATATGGATTAATTCTTAACAATGAAGAATGGAAATACCCATTTAATAATATTTAGGTAAGTGATTTTTTGGCATTTATATATATATATATATATATATATATATATATATATATACACATATATATATATATATATATATATACACATATATTTATAAGCAAGTGAAAATATATTGATTTTCTTTATATTTTTTTTTTAAAGAAAACCGCTTTTAAGAAACAAATATTGCATAATTTGCCATAAAACCTGTTATTTTTTAAAAATTTGGTTTTTGCTCCTTTAATTGAAAAAAAAAAAAAATTAGGGTTTGAATTATATTTTCAAGTAGTTATAAGCTTAAAAAAATAGTAAGTTGAATTATGAAGGTTCTGATCATCATTTTTAATGGCCACTTTCTGATACACCTATAGAACCTCTCCCAAACATACTGGCAATAATTTGGTTTTGTCCTTCCTTTCAGTGTTCCCAATAAGGGGGATTGATTTACTAGGATTTGTATTAGGAGCTGGGCACTTATTAAAATTATTTAATTGTTGAATTTTTTGCATTTTGGTTAAATTTATTAGTTTGCTAGCGCTAAAAGTCCACACAAAAAATTGAACAAAAGACAAAATTAAAAAGAATGGTACTCATGCAGAATTTAACCCCCCCCTCCCCGCCCAGATTCCAATTAGTTTACGGTTCAGCCGAGCGTTGTTCAAATGTTGAAACACTAAACCAACATTTTATTTATTTTTTTTTTTTTTCATAATTAATTAATGATGGGAGTACTTTTTCCGTTTATTTTCTATTGACAAAAAAAATTTGTACATTCTCTTGAAAAAAAAAAAATCTACTTTTCTCTACTTTCACCTAACTATTTACAGTGTTCATATAAAACATTCATGTTTTCTTTTTATAATAAAAATTCTGTTTTCAAAAAGAAATGTTTATTGCCAACTTTCTTTTAAAAAAAAAAAAGTGCAAGTTTTCCTGAAAAAAAAAAAACAAACAAAAAAACTTTCACCTAACAATTTATGGTAAAAATTCACCTTTTCTTGGGAAAAAACCCCAACTTTTATTGATAAAAAAAAAAATTGCAAAAATAATAAAATAAATAAACAATACAAAATGCAATTTTTTATGAGAAATGTGTTCCATTTTAACAAACTGAGCCATAGCAATGCGTGGCCGGGTGCAGCTAGTATATATATATATATATATATATATATATATATATATATATATATATAAAATATGCACTAACTTTTCAAACAGAAAATTTCTAGAAGAATGTCCGGAAAATAAGGGATCATTATAGATTATATTTATGAGAAAATTACCCCCCACCCTCTGCTCTCAATTCTAAATTGTTTTTATTTTATTTTATTTTTTTTTTTTCCATTAAGTTTTTTTCCACATAATCACCTGAAAAAGTCATTTATTATTACAATTAAAGTTTGAATGTTAAATATATTTGAAAAACAATATTTCTTGAGGAAAATTTTCTGAAAGAATGACAAACTTCAATAAATTTAAACAATTTTTTTTTTTTTTTTTTTTTTCAAAATAAACGTAATTCACAAAATTCTTTGATTTCAAATTAAGCTGACAACAGATGCTGCTTCGGTTGCAATTATCATAACCTTTTTTTTAATTCCATATTCACCTCAAACAAGACACAATGCCACTTTGATGTGGGGGGGGCTGCTATCGGGGGCATAAGTTGCAGGGATATTATGTAGGGAGTTGAGCAGCAAGATGTTTATTCACATTACATTTGAACTTCTGCATATCAGTACAGTTGGGAAAACATGAACCTGGAAGGGAGTTTCAGAGTTTAGCAGTTCTGGGGAAGAAACTATTAGAGTACAAGGCCTTCAATATTTTCGAAAGTCATCCCCTCTTTTCGATTTTCTAGCCTTAATTTAAAACTACGTCACTTCTGGTTTGAAGGTGGTCCTAACAGCAAAGACGTCACATTTTTTCTTATTCTTTTTCTCCTTCACGGTACGAGTTCGAGTCTGTCTTCCTACTATCACTTTTTTTTTTTTGCTCAACACACATCTCCAAACACCTGGGCAACGCCGGGCACCAATGCTAGTATATATATAAAAGTGAATGTGCCTGTCTGTGTACATTTCCCTACACAATAACTATGTCAATTTTAAGTCTACAGACTCGAAATTTGATATACAGGGTATTGAGATTTGGGAAAATTTGGGTAATCAGTTTTCGGCCAGAAATTTGGCTATTAAGGGGTCAAAGTTCAACGATTTGCCCTTTGAGAAATCTACCATACTCCTCAGACAATTTTGGGTCTAAACACTTGAAATTTTAGATATAGGTTCCTTGGACATGGATCTAACTTAATAACTTGGTTTGAGCCCAAAACAATAAATGTTAAGGGGTCATAATAGGGGTCAAAGTTTAAAAGAATTTGACCTCGGTCTCCACTAAATTACTCAGACAATTTCTGGTCTAAACATTTGAAATTTTATATAAAGGGTATTCAAAGATAGGGCAAGATTTTTAATCGGTTTGGGTCGAAAATGTTTAGTTAGCAATATATAAATGTATGCATGTAAGTATGTTTGCACGTCTGCCTAAAACTTTTGACAGAGGCGATGGATTTTTACAAGATCAGTATCATTTTGAAGTTCGACCTTTCAAACGACAAATATTGAAAAATTGGCTAAAATCATTAATATCTTCACCTTCAACTGGGCACTTTCCTACAGGGGGGGTCGCTTTTTTCACCGATATTTTCGAAAGTCATCCTCTCCTTTCGATTTTCTAGCCTTAATTTAAACCTACATCACTTCCAGTTTGGCGGTGGTTGTAACAGCAAAGATGTCATGTTTTTTCCCCCGTTCTTTTCCTCCTTTGCGGTACAGATTCAAGCCTGCCTTCCTACTATCACTTTTTTTTTTTTTTTTTTTTTTTTTGTGCTCAACATACACCTCCAAACACCCGGGCAACGCCGGGCTGAAATGCTAGTATTTAAGGAAAATAAAACTGTTGTTCGCGTCCAATTTTTTACATGGATTCTTTTACAAATCTGCCTTTTTAATTGTAGCTTCAGTTTTCAAGGAATCTAATTCCGTCGGCAATGGACAGGAAACAAATTGCTCTTTTGCATTTTTTTTTCTGTTTGTTACAAGCTAACACTTGTGTTGTTTAAAGACTGAGGTGTTTTGCAGCCTGCCATTATTTTGTAAGAGCTACTCGTAGATAGAATCACTTATGTTGGTGATAGAGACAGAGAGAGAGACATCAGTTTAGACAATACACCCATTTACTATATGAATTTGAAGACATAAAATCAATAGGTAATTTTCTGTGCTGTTATGATATGACTGCTAGAATTAGTGTTGGCTAAAATGTCTACTTTCTTTTCTCTTTTGCTTTGTTTTTATACCGTGTCGTCTCCTGTGTTTCTTATTGACTTTTGAAGAAAACAACTTTTCTCTTTTTGGAAGAAACACAGAATTTATTTTTACTCGTATGTGTTATTGTTTCTTTGTAAATATACACATTGAAGTGATTTTGTCTTTCATGTATTTCGATTTGGTTTTACCCCCCCCCCCCCAAAAAAAAAAAATATTTACAGTTTTTTTCTTTGAATTATTATCTTCAACGTTGATATTTATAATTCAACTATGTTGAGGGTCTACACATATGCTAAGTTTATCAGTTAATCTAGTATGGGCATTTGACAACTCTTGATGAAAAAATTAGATCGTCAAGAGAAAGATTTAAAACAAAAAACTCTAAATTCCATAATTTATGAGAACATTCATTATTTTGTGAATGCACTCCCCAACTATCCAAACTCTGAATAAAATATTTGAGTATTCATGAGTTTAAAAATAAATACTATCTGCTTAAAATGCAGCAAGAACATTAGGATGCACAAAACACAGCTATTCAACAATAATCATGTTTAAATATCGTAGAAACTTCAGTGTAACTGAACATTACATGTGAGGTATGTGGAAAGTAAAAATATAAATATGAACCCTGATGTAGATGATACAAGCAATATAAATAATGATAACCCCCCACACTCACTCGATCAGATGAAGTTGATAACTAAAACTCAGTTATGCCGAGTTCAAACAAAAAAAGGGTTGATATACATAAAATAAAGCAAACCATCATTTGTGAACAGTATTCATTATTCAGTAAAACTTAATTTCTGATTGCATCACATAAGTGTTCTTATTGCCCCCATGGGTTAACATAAAGCACATTGCATGCTTTAGTAAAGACAGAATGAACTCATTTGAGGACACATCACGGATTTCCTTTGATTCTTTTTTCATGCAATGGATGTAATAGAAATTAGACATTGCAACCTGTGTCTTATTTCTATTTCCATTCAGCCCAGTTTTTATCTGAATGTCAATAACAAGTTCTGTTTTAGATGTGCAAAATTTCACATAACTACTTGATGAAAGTATTAGAAACTAAAATATGAAGGGAACCTTATTTTGTTTACTTTCTACAATCTATTGCTTTTTTATATATTACATGGAAAATGTTTTAATAATTGCGATTGTGCAAAGTAGTTAGTGCATTAGTAAGTGAAATATGATGTTTTTTATTCTTGCTCATGTAACCAATAATATCTAAAATTATAGGGATTATTTAGTTTTGAGTTACAGTATTTTTATTATCTACTAGCAGTTCAGCCCGGCTTTGCTCGGGCCCTATGTACTGTTCATAACTTACCCTATGTGTGAATACACTTTATGTAAGATTTTAAATGTTTACACCAAAAATTTGTCTGAGTAATTTCATAGAGACCGCAGAAGTCGATTGTTTTTTAACTTTGATCCCGTAGCATTTATTATTTTGGTCTCAAATCAAAATAAAGTTTTACTCATGTCCAAGTTACCTACATCTAAAATTTCAAATCTTTAGACCCAAAATTGGCAGAGGAATTTGGTAGAATCTTCAAAGGTCAACTCTTTCAACTTTGACCTTTTGGCAGCCAAATTTTTACCCCAAAATTGATTAAAATGCTTGCCGTGTGTCTGAATACCCGTTATGTGTAAATTTCAAATGTTTAGACCCAAAATTGGCTGAGTAGTTTGATAGACACTTCAAACGTCAAATCTTTTGAACTTTGACCCCTTGGCAGCTCAAAATTTTTGACCCAAACTGATTAAAAAGCTTGCCCTATCTCTGAATACCTGTTATGTAAAATTTCAAATGTTTAGACCAGAAATTGTCTGAGTAATTTGGTAGAGACCGCAGAAGTCATATTTTTTTAATTTCGACCCCTATTATGACCACTTAACATTTATTGTTTTGGGCTAAAATCAAGTTATTAAGTTATGTCCAAGGAACTTATATCTAAAATTTCAAGTGTTTATACCCAAAATTGTCGGAGGAATTTGATAGTTCTCAAAGATCAAATCATTGAACTTCGACCCCTTAACAGCCAAATTTCTGACTGAAAACGG
The DNA here is from genome assembly GCF_053919585.1 of Euprymna scolopes. NCBI lineage: Eukaryota > Metazoa > Mollusca > Cephalopoda > Sepiida > Sepiolidae > Euprymna > Euprymna scolopes. Next base: position 92,549,732 of record NC_136495.1, on the reverse strand, counting down.
ATTAGAAAGATTTTCCCAAATCTCAATACCCTGTATATCAAATTTCGAGTCTGTAGACTTTAAATTGACAGTCATTGCGTAGGGAAATGTAGACACACAGACACTTTCACTTTTATAGATAGATAGATAAATGTCAAGTCATTCAATTCAAGTGCAACTTGTATTATGGTCTGGGATTCTGTAACTAAGCTGAGTACCGCATTGGTCTTTCCTGATGCAAAGTGGTGCTAGAATCCAAGCTGGTCTTTAAAAAAAAAAAAACAAAAAAAAAAAAACTATAAGGTGGAGACTAGGGTTATCTAGCAACAATAGATACAGTAAGTTAATCTTTGAGATCCACAGACATGCACTTACATGTATCAAATTAAATTACTTTCTTGCTCATATTATTTGGAATCTTCAGACTACTGGTCTCAAGATGAGAACAGTATTTCAAAGATTCCAAATAATACAAATAACCAATCCTCATTTGAGAAATTCAGAAATGAAATGCATTTTTGCTGTCCGATCTAAACAAAAAAACCCAATAAATCAAAATGCACCTTTAACTTTGTTAGGGGGTCCAGTATTTTGTGTAGCCGTGTTCTGGCAAATCCTCCAGTTCAACTGATACCAAACTCACTGATTTAATTTCTTTAGATACTGTTCTGGAAGTCCACAAGGGGAGAAGTCAAGATTTGAAAACAATATTTCCATATACCTAACCCAAGCATCTTGGGCATGGAAAAATCTATTGTCTTAGGAAACTGATGCTGATAACGCTATTAGTACAGTTTTCATTACATCGCTAAATTTATTTATTTATTTATTTTTTTACTTTCAGAATTTGAACCAGAAGTTAAAACTTGTGAAACTTGGCCACACTTGATAAGAGGAATATATATATATATATATATAATATAAAGCTGAACGTCTGTGTGTGTGTCTGGTCACGAATAGGCTCCTATATGGTTGACTATTATAGAAAACTGATCACATATAATGATAGAAAATGTATCGAGACACAGGAATGGGTATGTTTGATCTGGCATAATGATGATTCATTAAAATTGTGGGGTCTGCGTTCGTGCCTGGTCCACGAAGTATGGAAATAAAAAATTTAAAAATTAAAAAAAAAAGCGTTTACAAGTGTTTTTGATATAGATGTATATAATAATACTTTGATAAGTATGTTTTAACTTAAATAGGGATGGTATAAAAAAATTGTGGGGTCTGCGTTCGCGCCTGGCCTCCATAGAATGGAAATAGGCACAAACTTTAATAAAGACTTTTCATATCTATCTGCATAAGTATACTTTGATAATTATGTTTCAGTTTGAAGAAATATGGTATAATAGAATTATGGGGTGTTCGTTCACACCTGACCTTCATAGAATGGAAATATGTCACAAAGTTTAACAAGGTTTTTTATATAGATCCACAGAATATTGTGATAAGTGTTTCAGTGTAAACAGGTATGGTATAATAAATTATTGGGTTTATCTATTTTATTTTTACTTTCATCATATTTTGCTTTGGTTTTGATACCCCCAAATTTGAAGCTATCTCTTTACAACCCTTCCTTTTCATAACCTATCATACTTTCATAAATCAGAGTCCATTTTCTGTAGGCTGTTTTTGAACCCAGTCAACGACATGTGCTTTTGCTAGTATATATATATATATATATATATATATATATATATATATATATATATATATATATATATATATAATAATGTGTGAGTGTTTATACAATGATTTCTTTCCAATTGATTTCTGTTTTAACATTAAATAAATGAAAAGGGGTTGATATGTTAGAAAGCAGAAGCCCATCAGTAAATCGTTTCTAATGGACATTTTTTTTTTTTTTTTGTTAAATAATGATAAAAAAGGGGTTGGTATGCCATAAACCAAACAGCCAATGAATCCTTCCAAGTTCTGCCAGTAACACTGAATACAAAGGATTTTTTCTTTCTTTTTTTTTTATATCAAAGTTTTTTCATCAAAGTAAAGATTTCAGAAATTTTGAAACTATTTTCTTTTGATTATTTTCCTGCCACATTTGTTTATTTCGATTTTTCTTTCAAACAATTTCCAATGTTTCATTATTCACTTGTCACTGTCCGTGACATCTATGTTGACAGGTCGAAATTGAAAGAAATATGAGAGGATGGCATGGCCGTCATTACCCACTCCCCTCACCCTCTAGACCAAACTCCCGATTCTTCTGGAAAATTACTTTAGTGTCTAAAATAGACAATAAACCACTTGAATTGATTAATATTTCAAAAATAATTCTTTTTTTAGTTCTCTATTGAAAATCAATCAAGATTGGAAATTTTTACTAATTTTCTCAATGTTTTGTGCATTTCACATTTTTATTATTATTGCTTGGCTTTGTTTACTCGTCTGAAGAGGAAGGAGGAGGTGTTTTCTTATTTTACATTGATCTTTAAATGTTATCTAAGACAGAACATGATTTGCATAAACTGTTCTATTTAATCTTGTAGATTTCAAGTGTATTAAAATCAAGGAAAAGATTATTGGGCAATGGATTCCCATTTTATTTACAATGGTGAAGCCAAACAACCTTATAAGTTTGATAATATATTCATATTGATAATTCTTTGACAGCAGGGATCTGTATCATAATGGGAAGATTTAGTGCAGAAAAAAGGAGGGTATGAAAAGATTTATGGGAAATGGAGAGAAAAAAGTATGCATTTTAATGCACTAAATTATAATTTGTGTTTTTTACTAAATTTCAAAAGAAGAGGGGAAAAATGTGTAAACATTTAAAAGTTTTTTTGACTTAATTTTTTTCCAATAATTTGAAATCTGTAAAATTCTGTCTGATGTGGAAATGATGAAAATTTCAAGATGATCTGAGAACTTTTATACCAGAACCGATGGTCTGATTCGCATGAGATTCGGAGGAAAATACTAACATCTCAATGGAGACCAAACTTTTTCCTCTATTTCATTGACATTTTAAATTTGACAAACTCTTATAATGGAAACTCTATCAAATGAAACATTTTGTTGGCCCATAACTTCAGTTGTGTAATCTATTTCACATAGATTTCAGAATAAGTGTTTGTTTTTTTAATTTTTTTTATAAGTATTTTGCCATCCTGACCCTTTTGCATTTATTATTGGACAAGAATTATCAACCTTTTTTTTCTTTGTATGGCTTGTCATTTTTTTCTACATTCTAGTATTCCTTATAAGGTAGGGGGTATACAGTCGATATTTTTTATTTTGTATTTTATGAAATCTTTACAAAAATCATTTCATAATATTTTATCACAAAATTAGTTCATCAGTTGAAATTTTACCAAATTATTTGAAACAGTGTTAGCAAAATTCATTGGTGAGATTGTTCAACTTTGTCTTTTGGGAAAAACTTTAGCTCATTTGCAGATGTTTTGAGTTTTGATCTGTATTTTGATTTCATACATAGCAGCACTAAAATGTTGATTCCATGTTAGTGGAAATATTAGGTTGAGAAGAATGTTCTTGTGGAATTTTTAATTTTGATTTCAAATAAGTTTTCATCATAATACGTTTACTTAATCATTTTAAAGAGCGTTTTTCACTCTATCTGATCGTTTAAATTACAATCGTTTGAAAACAATTATGTCTTCTTTTCAGAACGTTGAATACAAGATGGAAAAAAACAAATTTGCACAATTTTCTTATTTAAATTCAAGCTAGGTCTAAAAGCTGCTGAAGCAGCTTGCGATATCAACTAAACATTTGGCCCAAGAACCACTACTGAACACATAGCACAATGGTGGTTTAAGAAATTTTATGATAGCAGCAAGAGTCTTGAAGATGATGAGTGTAGTGGTTGGCCATCGAATGTTGACAAAGAGCCTTAATCAAAACCAATCCATGCACAACTGTTTGAGAACTTCCTTCTGAATTAAGTGATGTATACAATGATTTCCAACCACTTGAGAGATTGGAAAGACGAAAAAAATTGATAAATGAGTGCCTCATGAATTCAACGACAACCAAAAGAAATGCCATTATGAAGTGTCATCTTCCCTTCTTTTATGCAGCAAGAATGGCCCATTTCTCAACCAGGTTGTGACTTGCGATGATTAGTGGGTTCTTTATGAGAACTGGCGATGCTCAGCTCAGTGCTTAGATGCCAATAAAGCTCTACAACACTTCCCGAAGCCAGAGTTGTACCAAAAGAAGTTTATGCAACCGCTCTCATCCATTAGTTTTTGAATGCAGGCAAAACTATTACAGCGGTGAAGTACTGTCAACAAATGGATCAAATGCATTGGAAACTTTGACAACGAAATTCAGCATTAGTCAACAGAAAAGGCCCAATTCTCCTCCATGACAATGCCTGACTGCACGTTGTTAAACAGAAGTTGAACGAATTAGTCTATGAAACTCTGCTTCATCCACCATACTCTCCAAACCTCTCACCTACTGACTACCACTTTTTCAAGCATCTTGATAACTTTCTGTGAGAAATGCTTCAAAAACCTGAGCAATATCAAAAACGCCTTCAGCTACTTCATCACTATCAGAACACCAGATATTTACATTACTGGCATAAATACACTTGTTTTGCGTTGGCAAAGATGTGTTCATTCTGATGGTACTTATTTAGATCAATAAATTTTTGTTTTAGCTGAGATACGTTCATCTGAATTTAAAAATTAAAAACTGCAAGAACTTTTCAACCTAATAATAGTGTCTGAATAGCACGAGTAACAATATTTTTCATCTCTTTTTAGCTGGGAGCAAAGTTTATTATCTGTTCATTCTGTAGACTTCATCTTTTTTATCTTCAGTCAATAAAAGAGAATTCTTTTTGAGATTGAGGCAATGTTCATTTTTGTTCCACTTGAATGCCATCTTTTGAAGAACTAGATTTTCCTCACATAAAAAAATCATGAGAGGCAAGTAAATAGGATTAATATTCCTTGCTGAATCTTAATGTTTGAGATTTGTATTTTTCCTTACATGTGGTCTAGGAAAATGGATGTTTATGATTTGGTCATTTGTTTCCAGGAAGAATGATCTCATGATCATGAACATTGTACAGGTCTAAACAGCTAAGTATCCGGGAGTAAGGTTCATTGTCAAATGTCTCATAATTCATAGTAATTGTCTGTATTTTTGAGATGAGGTGTTTTCATTGATTGAGATTGTCGGACTGACTTCCTCATCTTGGTTGTTATTGTCACAACGTTTCGGCCGTTTTGCCCTCCGGCCTTCGTCAGGTGAACCGTTTGTTAGGAGTCTCGAACCCAACCCTTTATTATTATTACGGGGGTACCGTGTTCGGACTCCAGCTAGGCTTTGGGACATAGTTGCTGATTCTCTGTTTTCAATGTTACTTTTTCACTGCCTTCGTTCAGGATTGTGACATATGGCCGAGTGGTCCTAGACGTTGTATCAAAGTTTAGTTACCCAAAGGTGCTGAGTTCAATCCTGATTTGTGTCACGGGTTTGAGCCTGCCTGCCTACTACCACTTTCTTTTGCTCAACACACATCTCCAAACACCCGGGCAACACCGGACACCCAGGCTAGTTTTATTATATACTAGTGGGGGGTACCCGGCGTTGCCCGGGTGTTTAGCGGTGTGTGTGGTCGGGCGAGGGGAGAGGAGTAATCAAAACATAAGAATAAGTGAAATAAATATTTTTAAATATTAAATAGTAAATTATTAAATATTTTATATAAAATAATGTTAAAACTTTAAAAATCAAAGAAAACATAAAAAAAACAACGTAAGGCAAACGAACGATGTTAAATATAAAAATCGGAAAAACAAAAAAGAAAACGCAAAGTGATGAAAAAAAAAAACGAACGCTAAAACTTCTTTAAAAAAGCTGAAAAATAAAAACCAAAAAAAAAAAAAAAAATAGAACATGAAAAATTGCTTAAATAACCCTATTTCAATATTAAACCTTTAAAAATCGAAAAAAAAAAAAAAAAAGAAATCTCACACCACGATTCGAACCCAAAAGCTTTAGATAATTAGGCCGTACTCTAATGAACTGAGCTAAGACAACGTTGACAAAATTAGGTCGGTTTCTTTAATATTTAAACTAAATCATGTTCCGACGTCATTTGCGCATGCGTAGAAGCAAACTTGTCATGAGAGGACAGTTTTTGCTGACCCCTCCCTGTAGAAAACTGATGATTTTAGGGTGAAGGAATTAATGTTTTTGGTCAATTTGTTGGGCGAAGGATCGAGCTTTAAAATGATACTAATCTCGGGAAAAATCCGTGACCCATGTGGAAAGTTTTTGCGAGACATACAAACACACATACACACATTTTCGCTTTTATATATATAGACTAGCGGGGGTACCCGGCGTTGCCCGGGTATTTGTAGGTGTGTGTGTGTGTGTGGTGTTGAATAAAAAAGAAACCGGGGGAATGGTAAAAGTTGGTAGGATCGAACCTGAAGCCCTGACGCGAAGTTTGAAAATAAAATCGGCCAGCCAGAATGAGTTACTGAAAGATGTTTGAATTTATTTAAGAAAGAACCAGATTGACAGGTGCGCGCCCAGAAATCGTTGAGCATGACGACGACGACGTAGATTTGTTTGTTATAAGCGAAGTAAAAAAAAGAAAACGTTTTAATTAAGCAGGTGGGTGTAATCAAAACATCGAAAAATAAAACAAAAAAAAAAAACTAATGTAAGGCAAACGAACGATGAAAACAGAAAAACGAGCACGTGAAAAACGGCTTAAATAAGTCTTTTTCGATATTAAAATTTAAAAAATCAGTAGGTACCCGGGTGTTTTTGGATGTGTGGTTGGGGGGTGGATAAGCGAAGTCAAAAAAAACCCAAAAAAACAGAAAAACGAACGTTACGTGAAAAATGGCTTAAATAACACTGCTTCAATATTTAAATTTAAAAAAATCGAAAAAAAAAAAAGAAAAAAAAGAAAAAGACATCTCACACCATGATTCAAACCCAAAACGTTTAGATAACGAACCAACATGCTAATCGACTGACCTAAAGCGACGTACTTGAAATTTGTTCAGTTTTTCAACTATGTAAAGTAAATCAGGTCATGACGTCATTTGGTGCATGCGTAGAACCGCTCGTCATCACGAGAAGACTGTTTTTCTTGACCCCCCACCCATGTCGGAAATTGTTGATTTCGGGGTGAAAAAAGGGACGTTTTTGGCCAATTTTTTGATATTTTTCGAGCGAAGGATGGGGCTTCGATATGATTCCGAGTTTGTGAATTTTCGTTGTGTCTGTCGAAAGTTTTTAGCAGACACACAAACATACACGCATACATACATACATTTTCGCTTTTATATATATAAAAGATAGAAGATAAAGATTAATAATTATGTCTAATTTGTTCAGATATCATGCTGGTGTCTTATGAGAATGTGTACATACTATGTATACACTCTTTTCCGATACTTCTATCTCATATCTCTACTCCATTTATTATAGTATTTAAGTATTTTTATGGCAAGTAAGCTACTTATAAATGTTTGTGTTTCATTCCGGAGGGAAACCATTGGACAATTAGCATCATGATTTTCTACTAAGCTCTTCTCACATATTGAGCACTACTGAAGTAAATACTGAAAAAAATATATACATAGTATATTATTTTATAAGTCTGTGTGTGTTTGTGTGTGTGTGTACATATATAAGAAACTATATCAATTTCAACTCAAAACCAGTAGCTTCAAAATGTTTTCCATCTCAGATTCCCACTCCCCAGCTTGATTTCAAATTTAATAAAAAGATTTTTTCACATAAATTTTATTTTCTGGTGGTGTTATTTTTTAACCATCATTTCTTATTTTTAAATGTTAGCATGAATACTTAATTTTCTCTATTGACATTTATTTCTTGGCCTTGATTGAAATGTCATCTCTTTTGTTCTCTCTTTTATAAAGAGTTCTTTTTGTATTCTCCTGAAAGAGACTGTTTCACGTTTCTTCTCTTATGTCCAAATCTCCCTTGTACAGCGTTGCAACTGCTTAACAAAAGACAAAAATTCACGCATTCTTATGCCCGATTGAATGGTCCGGAAGACGAGAGAAAGATAAAAACGTTTTATATCTGTTTGCATATTTGATCTATGAGTGTGCAGTTATTGGCTTTATTAAAAAATAATTAAAATAAAACAGAATCAAAATTAGATGAAATAAAAACGATATTCATAAAAATCTTCACATGTGTAAATTTTCTGATCGGTTTATTTTCACCACAAACAAACTATATTTCTACTGAAGCATAGAGAGCTACTGTGATAGGTACACGATTTATGGGGGAATTGGGCAGTAGAATGTTCGTTAACATTGCATTTAAATTTCTGCATATTGGTACAGTTAAGGGAAACAGAGAGTATAAAGGGAATTCCAAATGCAAATGGTTCCAGGAAAGAATCTATTAGAATAGAAATTTTTCTAGCATCTAAGAACCTCTACAAAGAATTGGTGTTATTTTACTGTTAGTCTGGAAAGTCAGGAGTATTTAAGTTGAGCATGTATAAATGCAGCAAGTTCAGCAGAACACATTCTATGGAAGTACTTATAAAACAAGCAGAGGAGTGCAGCACTACATCAATATAACAGGAGTTGGAGTTTAGCAGCCAGTGGTGGACAATATTAGGTTAGAAATTTTTGCACCCAATCTAAGAGGCTAGTGATTGGAGCATCAGGTCTGATGTGAAAACAATACTCAATCTATGGGTAACTTGATAGAGATATAGGATACTAGCAGGTGTGAGAAGTTTTCTAGCCCAATCGGAGATTACCTTCTTTGCAAACAGACTTGGCAGTATCTTCTATGTATTTATTTCAATTCATGTTGATTGAGAATGTCAGGAGTTTAACAATTGGGAAGAGTGTTATCAGCTGTGATAATCTGTAGTTCAAAAGGATTTTGATAGTTTTTGTTTTAGCAGCATGAAATGTGACTATCCATTTTTAGTGATCACTACAATCTTAGGGTCATTTAGTGATCACTACAATCTTAAGGTCATTAAACCATTACCTTGCATATGTGGGCATTTGATTAACTCCATGCCAGGAATAGAGCATAGTGTCATTCAAATACCCCGGTTTCAGATATGATTGTATCAAGGAGATAGTTTATGAAAATCAAGAATATGTCCATCCTGGGACATTGATGTGGTATTGTTTGGATGTGTAGCTATCGAGAATGTCCTGGATCTTTCTTTTAGCTAAGAAATTTTCATGTCAGACCTTGTCAAAGAGCATTAAAATATCTAGCACTACTGCTCACTAGCATAGTATTTGTATTTGGAGCTAACTGTTAGGGTATTCACGGTAAAATGGGATGACTTGAATCCATATTGTTGGTCAGAGAGAAGTTTAGCATTTTCAGAATGATGAATTATCACAGCTAAGCATTTATTTATTACTGTAGCAAGGATAAGATCTGGTGTGTATGCTTTGGGGATGTTCTTAGGATATCCAGGGTAAGAGAAGGAGTGCTTATCAGATCATCTAGTGTGGTTTCCATCTGTAGTGCAATATTAGAAAGGGAGTGGTTTGCAGAGATCAAGGTAGTGTTTTGTGGCAAATTGCTAGGCAATTAATTCAGCATTGTTTATTGCTGTGGAAGGAGTTTATTGTGGTTAGATAGTGAGGGAATCGTTGATTGCTCATTTTTCACAATGCTATATTTTCCAGGTATTGTGAATTCCTAATTTCTGTGATTTAATTTCTATTTATGTCAGTATATCTACTTTTAGCTGTGTCTTTTATACTCTTCAAATGTTTTAGCTGTGTCTTTTATACTCTTCAAATGTTTTAGCTGTGTCTTTTATACTCTTCAAATGTTTTAGCTGTGTCTTTTATACTCTTCAAATGTTTTAGCTGTGTCTTTTATACTCTTCAAATGTTTTAGCTGTGTCTTTTCTACACTTCAAATGTTTTAGCTGTGTCTTTTCTACTCTTCAAATGTTTTAGCTGTGTTTTTATACTCTTAAAATGTTTTAGCTGTGTCTTTTATACTCTTAAAATGTTTTAGCTGTGTCTTTTATAAATATCTTAAAATGTTTTAGCTGTGTCTTTTATAAATGTCTTAAAATGTTTTAGCTGTGTCTTTTATAAATGTCTTAAAATGTTTTAGCTGTGTCTTTTATAAATGTCTTAAAATGTTTTAGCTGTGTCTTTTATAAATGTCTTAAAATGTTTTAGCTGTGTCTTTTATAAATGTCTTAAAATGTTTTCTGATGCTAAAATATTTGCTTATTCTCAGCTGACTTATGTCACTTGAAATGATGAAATGCTGCCTATGTGCAGTAGCAGCTGCACAGGTTGAAGAAAATTATTGGGAGGAGTGAGTTTGGCTGTGGAATTTCTGTGTGGGGATAAATGCTTTGATGCCTACTCTGACTCCCTCAGTTACCTCCTCTACACACTGTTCAGCTCTAAGGTGCACCTTTGATGAAATCTCTGCGGAATTCTGAATCAACATGTTGGTAATATCTTGTTGTTTTGAGTAACGATGCTTTTGGTTGGGGATGGGGATTTATTATGAGGTGATCAGCATTCCTGAGTCGGCTATGAACATCTAATATTTAGATTCAAATCACCACTGAAAAAGAGAAGTCAAATTCTTACCAGTATTTTTTTTTTCTTAGTTTTTCTGGATGTAAAATAAAATGGGAAAATATTTTTCTGGTGAAAGTTCATAAGCATTTTGTTATGATGTAGATCATCACACGGCTTGATCTGGTTCTTACCTCCTAATATGTGTTTGTGTTTTGCTAAAACATATTATTAAACCTTTTGAATTCTTATTATACCTCCCCGGTCGATCAAAATGAAATATATTTATCAAAGTAATGCAGTTTTAATGTATATGTGATTGTGTATGGTTGGGCATTCTGACTCAAAAATTCTAGGAGGAGTTAGTGAATGAACAAACATATTTGCATTCGTGTCCATAAAAAGAAAATATGATATTTTTGAAACTCATAGAAAAAAAAAAAAAATGGAAGATGAAAGAAATGGTCACATTGGTTCAAGGCCTATAGCAGCCATATATATATGTAGAGAGAGTCCTCAACCATTTCCAGGAAATGCTGAGTATAATTCTGTGGATTTAACAAGTTTAATAGAGTAACTGAAAATTATTTTGATAAATTTCACTTCACCTCTTGTTACCATATCATTTTTTTAATATAAAGATTATTTGAATGCATACTGAAGGAAAAGGATTTTTTCTTGTTCTCTTTCCCCTTCCCCCATGATGCCCCTCATTTAAGAGTATTTCTCTAACAGATCTTCATACAAAAATTAAATCCCTTGTCATAATTGTAAAGATGATATAGTTTATATGAAGATTAACATTCAAAATGTGTGTGTGATTTACCTAATGGATTATAAAATACTTGCTCATATATTGTGGTAATTTCCATACTGATATTGTTGAAAAAGTTTTTAACCTGATCACTCCTCGGTTATAGAACAAAATATCAACCTGTGTTCAATAAATAGATGCAATACCGATTTTCTATCACCTTTGATTCCAAAATCGGACTTATCATTTTACCAGACCATCTGACATTATGTTACTAATTCATCAGTGCCACATAAACTAATTATGAGCACACCATGTTTCTAAGCAACCAGGAATTGCTACAAACTTCAAGAAGCATTGATGAAAATGTAAAATAAACGTTTCTTTATTTCATTAGAAAGAAAAAAAGTACTCGTGAGAACACATAAAACCTACATAACACAAACTAAAGATTTTCTTGTTGGCCTTATATGATGAAATATGTTTAAGAAAATACATGAATGATGAAAGAGAAAAATAAGTTTAATCCAACATAACTCCCGTTATAACTTTCGTTATAAATTCCTAAGTTTTTAGTTCATAGTTTCACTAACAAACCACAATTCTCTCTCTCTGCGAATATCATTCTCTTTTCTGATTCGGATGTACTCACTCTTCAAATAGTTTTGGATTATTTTTACTCACCAGTTGCCATTTGCTTTTAAAAACTATTAACTTGACAAGTACACCATTTTTACCTTCAAATTAAAAAAATATTGAACTTTCAGAACTACAAAAAAATATGTCCAAAATTTGATTTTTTTTAATGTCTTTTTTTCATTTGATGTAAAATGATATCGTTCAAGAGCGAAAACTCCATGCCAATATAATTGCAAAATTCTATCACTCTTCTGAACAATTCTTTACCCCACCCACCTTCAAATTTATTCATCCAATTTCTCTAACCAACCATGATTTTATTCTCTTTTATTAAATCTAATTATATTTTTTAAATGCAGCTTTTGTTCACATTTTATTGTTGATGCAACAATGAATACAGATTTTGTTCATCATTTTTGTTTCTTTTATTTGACATAAAACGAAGGAAAATATTTGATACAAAAATCAATAAACATTAGTTACATTTTATAGAACACTTTCTCATTTTACATGTTGGCATGCATTGGACAGAAATGAACTTCTAAAATAACCAATCTTTGGCCAGGTCTTTACTGGCCACTCTTCATCTAAGTTCACTTTTATCACTTTCTTTTGTTTTTCTTGGCCATCTCTTGTGAACTGGACATGCTACCGCACTGTTTTACATCTACTCTCAATCACTCTTTTAACTTGGCCATACCATCAGTCTCCTTATATTGTCCAGATTTAATCTGCCTCTGATTCTATCAGAGCTAAATCTTTCATCATTACATTCTCATCTCATTTTTCTCCATACAATGCATGTCCTCCACCTTCATGGACCAAGTTTCACTTCCATACATCATCACACTGCATACACATGCCTGATAGATTCTTACCTTGGTTGATAGAAATAACACTTTGTTGATTCGTAATGATGGAAGTTTCCTAAACTTACTCCGTCCACCTTGAGCTCTTGAAGTCACACTAGAATCTACTCCACCATGTGCTCCAATGAAATCACCATGGTAAAAAAAAAACTTGCAAACAACCTTAGTAGCTTCACCATCAAAATATACTTTTTCCACATCTGAGTTTGCATCCATCTCCATTGTCTTACATTTCTTACAAATGGGTTATCATCTCTCAACCAGTAATTCCAGTGCATTTCTTGTGTACTCAAATATTGAATTGAACCCAACCGCTTTTTCACAAACTGAGCATATTCGAGTATAAGTTTCAGGTCATATGTTAATTTGCTTATTTCCTTGGTAGTAAAACACACATCCAGAGGATAACAAAACTATGTAAATGTTACTTGGGTTAAATGATTATAGTCTAATTACTATAATTTGCCCATAGGTCGAGTGAAAGTTACAACATTAAAAAACAAAAAACAAAGTCGAAAGATAATACAATATCTTTCTATTTTTACTACAAACACAGGCGAACCAAGTAAATGTTAGAAGACGGTGGCAAGGATCAATCAATTGTTCAGATAAAAATCACACAACTTCTCCCTACCCAACATTTCTATAAAAATGGAAAAACAAAACCAAAGGAGAAATCATAAAACGATGGTACAACTCAACTAATTAAGTATACCTTTTTTGTACCCTTAAGATGAAAGGGCGAATGCCCCCACCTCCCCAAAATCTTTCATGTTTAGGATCTGAGGATAATGAGGAGCAAGAAAGATGAAATAATCAAGCATCATATATGGAATCTGAAAAACCAAACAAAAAACCTAGAAATTTAATTAATAATGCTAAAACTAAAAGAACACACTGTGATGTATCCTATATCCGACTTGGACAGTCAGCTAGAACCCATATTAGTGAAAAAATAACTCTTACATTATGTTCCAAAATCAGTCTAAAGCATTCCATACGTTTGTCGGGTTTTTTCCAAGTTTAAAACAGAATTTTATTGCATATCGTTCTTCTAAAGTGTCCTCACGTCAAGATTACATCTTTGAAATTCACCAGCTGTGACAATCAATAGGGTTTAGTAGAGTGTATTCCAATTCCTGCTGTACCTGTTCATTTGAACGTGAAATCATAAAAACTGGTCAGTCATTTTATAAGATGTATAGCAATAACATACTGAAGTTTCAAGAGTCTACAACAATTTTAAATGCCTATACAAAAAAGATCTGGAAACTTATTTAAGGCATGTTATAAATTATAGATGTTACTGAAATTTTAATATTTTGCATGGTCTTCCATCTTTTATCATGGCATGTTTCGATAAAAATTAAACGTGAAACTTTATGGAGAGCTGAATATTTTTAATTTTGTACAGCAATCATTTCCAATGTACTCTGTCCTTTCACATGAGTTCGGCACACAAGTGAAGTTGTGCATTTGGATTGCAAAGAGAATTTCTCTTTTGTAAATATCTGGCCTTTAATGTGCACGTCTTTCATGTTCCTATGACCACTAAGTACAAGTTCTACATGCATGCATGCGGCCTATTATATTGGGTTACGATGAAACCTTTAAAATTTATTTCTTGTGGTTTTCTACAAAAGCATTATATTTTAATAGAATAAAAAAAGAATAAGATGTGAAAAATAAAATGGAAGAAAAATCTCTCTTAATCTGAATAGTTTGATTTGATATTTGCAAGACTTTCTATTATTGATCGGCTTTCAAAATATGCAGCATTTATCAAATGCACGTTGTTACATTATAAACCACTCATTCGTTTTGCAAGAGCATTTCTTAGAAAACAATACTTTTGAAAGAGATTTTTTAAATCATTCCTTTGTTATACAGATTGAGATTTTAATGCTTGCTAAGTCTTTTACATACACACACACACACACATAATTGACGTGCTATGATATTTTTGTTTGGTATTAAGACAGGCATGAAATACTAACATATAATGGTGAGAAAAGTTATATAGAAAAAAATAGATAAAAACACCCACTTTTTTAATGTGAAATTTAAATTGATATTATATATTTTAGAAGTACATCCAATTGTGTGTTCCATTGTATTTCTAATATATGCTTAGAAATTACAAACAGTTGTTAAAACAAATTTGGCAAAAATAGCCATTTATTTAATTTATATATGAAATATTGACTTAAAGAAATAACATTTTCACTTGATTTATGTCAAGAGTTTAGTTTTACATGTGTGTAAATTTTATATATATATATATATATATATACACACACACACACACACATACTGGTTTCCATATTTTGCAAGTAAATTTAAATTTTTTAAACCTTTGACTGAAAAATGAATTTAATCTAAAAAAAAAAAAATACTACTACACTAGAATATTCAGGTGTTCACTAAATATGTTTTATTCTTCAGAATATTATCGATTAAATGCTAGATCATAACATTTTTTATTTTGTAATTAATGTTAAGGAGAAGGATAGTTTTGCATCTAAGTTTGATTGCTCGAGTTGTCATATTTTCTAAAGATTTTGTTTTTTTTATGACAGTTAAAACCTCAATCTTGTTGAGTCATCTTATCTAGCATATACCATATTTTGAATTTGCTACAAAATATGTTTTTTGATTTTGTTTGTAGGAAAAGATCCAAATCCTAGTTCAGTATTGACACGTGCATATGTGTGTATTGAAAAGGAAATTGTGTTGGTATTTTTATTGTAGAGAAATGTGAGTGAAGTTAATTATGTAAAAGAATGATAGTGTTAGAAAACTTTCACAATTATATCTGTGTTTTATGACAGGTTTATTACAGTAATTAGTATTAGTAAAGTTGATGAAAAGGAAGTATTTTCTGTGGGAGGAAATTTGAATGGTCATCTTGAAAAAAACCTTTAGAGGTTTTCAGAGTGTCCATGAAAGAAATGGATATGGTTATAGGAATGCAGAAGAAGAAATAATCTTAGAATTTGGTTTTGCAATGGACGTGTTGGATGCAAATACTGTTTTCAAGAAAAGTAAAGCCATCTTGTTACATATGAATGTGGAACAGCAAAGACTTGTAGGTTATCTGTTGGTCAGGAAAATAGGGTAGAAAAAGTTCTTGAGTTATGTGAAATATCTGGTGAAAAAACTGACCCAACATTTAAGTTAAAGCTCAGAACAAAAAGTTTACACCCAGGAGAAAGATGTGGGGGTTGAATGGAGAACAGAAAACACAAGTTTAGAGACAGTAATTGAACATTTGTTATCAGATCCACTTCAGAAAATGTGGAAGAAGTTGAAGGATACACTGTTGAAGATAACGGATAAAACTCGTGGGCAGGCAAAAGGGTCACCAAGACATAGGGTTACATCATGGTAGTGTGAGGAAGTTAAGAAATGTATCAGAAGAAAACAGAAATAATGGAGTGAGTAAAGAAAGAGTTTACTAGATAACAACGTGTATCTGGTGGCAAAGAAGCAGCGAAAAGAGTAATCAAACCAAAATGGAGGCTGTGCAAGCTAGTTTCCAGATATGCTACAAAGGGATGACCAGAAGATTTGAGTGTTTGGGATAGCTAAGCAGATGATAAAGACAAATATTTTTTTTTTTTTTTTTATTACATTTTCACCCCAAACAAGGCAAATTGCCACTTTGGTGTAGGGGGCTACTATCAGGGGCAGCAACTACTGGGGTACTATGTAGGGATTTGGGCAGCAAGGTGTCGGTTCACGTTACACTTGAACTTCTGCACGTCAGTACTGTTGGAGAAGCAGGGACCTGGAATGGAATTCCAGAGTCTAGCGGTTCTGGGGAGAAACTATTGGAGTAAAAAGATCTTTTACATCTAGGGATCTCTACAGTGTGGGGGTGGGATTTAGCAGCCTGTCGGGTTTGTCGAGGGTGCTCACGTCGTGGGGGCACAAGTGATTGCAGTTCGTCAGAGCATTCACCACTAAAATACTTGTAGAAAAGGCAGAGGGATGCAACATTTCGTCGATGGGACAGAGGCTGAAGCTTAGATGCCAGTTCAGGGCCTATCAGGTTTGCGACTCTCTTTTGAACCTTGTCAAGGAGCGAGAGACTAGTAGCAGATGCACCAGCCCAGATGTGGCAGCAATACTCCATACATGGGCGAATGGTGGCCTTATAGAGGTACAGGATACTTTCGGGTGTTAGTAGTTTTCTAGCACGGTAGAGAGAGCCCACCTTTCTTGCAGCGGCCCTGGCAATGCCTTCAATGTAATTGTTCCAACTCATGTTTCCTGTGAACGTTAGGCCAAGGAGTTTGAAAGATGGACTCTCAGATAAAGAATCGTTGGCCATTGCTATGGGTGGTAGAGAGGGTTTCTTGTAATTATTGAATGAAACTAGTTTAGTCTTGGCAGCATTGAACGCGACCAACCACTTTTGTCCCCATTCCACTACAGATTGGAGGTCTTCCTCTAGTGTTTCTGCCATTTCTTTAGAAATGTGTTCATTCGTCTTCCTGTCGTGCCTGCGATAGAGTGTAGTGTCATCAGCATATATACCCATCTCGGAGGCAATGTTGTCGGGGAGGTCATTTATGAATATCAGGAACAATAGAGGTCCAAGGATAGAACCCTGCGGCACCCCTGCATTTATATCATATTGTTTAGATGTACGACCGTCGAGGACAACCTGGATTTTTCTCTTATCTAAGAAGGATTTAATTATGTTAAGTATTCTACCAGTGATACCGTATGATCTGATTTTACTGAGGAAACCCTCATGCCATACCCTGTCAAAAGCCTTAGATATATCTAGAGCTACCGCTCTGCCCTCCCCCGCTTTGTCCAGTGAATGGTATATACGTTCAGAGATCACAGTTAGGATGTCTGCTGTGGAACGGGCTTGTCTAAATCCATATTGTTTGTCAGTCAGTAGTTTAACATCTGTAGGATGATGGACTAGAGCATGGTTAATTATTGTCTCAAATATTTTGGCAAAAAGTGGGAGGAGGCTAATGGGGCGATAATTTGATGGGTCTGTCCTTTCGCCAGAATTCTTGAATACTGGTACAACAGAAGCAGTTTTCCAACAGCCCGGAAAGCAAGCTTCATTAAGGCATTTGTTGTAGAGTTTGGAGAGAACTGGAGCTACTTCGGCTGAGCACTTTTTTAATAGCACAGCTGGGATAAGATCGGGTCCACATGCTTTTGAGGTGTCAAGGTTTTTTATGATAGCATGCACCTGAGCAGGGGTGGTTTTCAGATCGTCTAGTGTGGCGTCTGTCCGCATAGGAAAGTCAGGTAGGGGGTGGTTGGAAGGGTCCAGTGTGGAGTTTGAGGCAAACCGACTGGCAAGCATGTTAGCCTTGTCAGTTGCTGAGGAGACAACCTCGTGATTGTTGGTTAGTGGGGGAATTGTTGATTGCCCATTATTTACTACACTATTGTAGATTTTCCAGAAGTCACGAGTTCCTAGTTTTTGTGCTTCGATGCGCTTTTTAGTGGTTTCCGTAAATTCTCTCTTAGCTGTCGCTATTTCTTTCTTAACATTATTTCTAGCTTCTATATACTTCAGTCTGTTTGAACTAGACTGATGTCGGTTAAACCTACGGTATGCATGCTGCTTTTGAGCAATGGCAGTTGCACAAGTCGACGTAAACCATTGGGGAGAGTGGGGCTTACTATAAAATTTCCGCATGGGAACATGCGCTTCGATTGCAGTTTTGAACCAGTCAGTGGTCTCGTTTGCACATTGTTCAGCAGGGAGAGAGAAAATATTTTTCCATGGAGCATCTCTAATTAGTTCCCTGATGGCTTCCCAGTCAGCCTTATTATAATATCTCGTTGTTTTGAGCACTGGCTCTTCAGTTATGGGTCTAGAGTTTAGGGTGATTTCAACCATTATCACTGCATGATCAGCGTTCCCAAGTGGGCTGTGGGCCTTCGTTATGCAGTCATCGGGAACTGTGGTCAAAAACAGATCTAGAAGTGATGCGTGTTGTTCTTGCTGGTCAGGGAAACGGGTTGGAAACGTAACAACTTGTGATAGGGAGTGAGATATAGCGAAGCTATGGGTTGTGCTGCCTGCTGCATCCGTGTGAGTAGAGAATCCAAGCCAGTTTTTGTGGTGGACATTAAAGTCACCAAATACATGTATTTGTGCGCTAGTGTCGAGGGACAGTGCCGTGTCTATGCTGTCAGATACTTTGTTTATTATGGAGCAGATAGATATTGTTGAAGAAAAGTACAATCAAATGACAATGGAGTGCTGACAACAAATGAACAAACAAGAGGGATGTTAAATACTGAGTTATTATGGGACTAAGAGAACCTGCAGAAGTATTTGTGATAGTGCAGACGAGAAAGACGTGGTATAGGAGGCTGTTAGTAAGTATGGGTAAGGCTGCAGGAGAATTGTTGCAGAAATGTTGAAGGATGTAGGTGAAGCAGGCATTGAGATGATCGAAAACTTGACAAATCAGATTATGAAAGAATACAGGAGTAGAGAAAAGTTTTACAAAAGCGTTTATGGTACACCAATTTTGTATGTTCTTCAGCATTAATGCCATCTTTAGGCTCGTTCCATGGAAAGTGGTCCAAAATCAGAATTTAAATCCAATATTTTCTAGCATTGTTATGTTTTTCTGAAAGACAAAACCCTAAACTACAAAACAATACAAAATTTCAATTCTGATCTTTTCGATGTTGTCTGTGCTGAGACTATAGACATCGGCTATTTATTGAAGTCAGAAAATGAAAGAATTGCCTATTTTTCAGGCATCCATTTACTAATAAATATCAGAATTATGTTTCATTATATTTTTCATGGTTGAGACATATATAGATTTCAAAATAATTAATGCTCTGAGTTGTTAAACATTTTTACATTAAATTTTCATAAAGTTAGCCCTATGTCCATGTAACACACGTGGCGCTTAATTGACTTTTTCTTTTCTCATTTTTAATCGACTTTTGTTTTTCTCATTCTCAATAAAACCTCCAAGGAAAAAATCCTTTCTGGTTATAAGCTAGTATATTACTGCAAACAAAATAATAGCAAAAGAAAAAAAAAAAAAAATCTAGCTATTTTTTTCTTCTTGAAAGAACACTTTGAATTTGTAACGCACATGATGTCATGTGTTACATGCCAAAATATCACTTCAAAATCTTCAATAATCAATGGATTTAAGCATAATAAATAACATATGCATACAATGCTAGAAAAGATTTATTTATTGAGAAATTTTTGATTGAAAATAAAGCACATCCTGATTTCTTCCAATATCTACCATTCCTACTAGAACATGTGGACTCAGTTTTCCGATCACATTCTCGGGCTGGTGTGCAATTATATCGGCTTTTTTTTTTTGCCAGTACCATTGGCCTTTTCTAGAATACTTCATTACTGATATTTCTATATCAATATCTATAATTGATAAAACTTCACCAGGAAATAAACTTTCTATTAAATTCTTTTGTTCTAATTGAACATTTAAAAAAAAAAAAAATCCATGCTAAAATAGGACATTACTGAACACACACACACACACACACACACACACGTAATTGTCATATATATTTTTAAATTTACTATATATATATATATAACCATGAAATTTGAATAAAACACATGACTTTTCATTCAAGTGTTAGAACATCATAAAGTTGAGGTTTTCAAGTACAAAAATAAATCAAGATAGAAACTTCGCTAAAAAGGTATACAATAGCCAATATACATTTTCTTTTTATAATCACACACTTGTAATGTTTTCTAAATAATTAAAAATTAAAATTAAAAAATGTAATTCATTGTTGTAAACAAACATTTTGTTATGAACTTACATGAGCGACACTTGTGTTAATCAATTCATTTCAAATTTTATAACGAAAGAAATAAATTGTTTTATTTGCCTATAATTTCAAACAGCAACATTTGGTAACAGGTAGTTTTCAGCTTTGTTGATATGAAATGTTTTTATTTTAAAATAGGTCCTTGTCTAAATGCTAAAAATAAATCATTGAAGAAAAAATAATTAAGATATTTAATTTTTCTTTCCATCCCAAGTTAAAATATGCAAAGGTTGAGAAAATAAATTTCTTTATCAACCGTATGGAAAACTAAGCTGGCCTTGTCGATTTTTTACACTAAGTCACCAACGTGCATTATTGGTGTTTGCTGCAGCTTGAAAAATGGACACTGTCGGAAAAATTTTCTACTCCAAAATTCTTATATGTGTGGGTTCAAATAGTTTAAAAAAAAACTACTTGATATATTTTTATAATACATACATGAAAAAATAAAGGTTTTTATGCTAACCTGTGTCTGTTTGAAATGTTTTCAATGACAATTGTTTATGCTATAAAGCCTAAACTTTAAGGGATGGTACGGTCCAAACCAAACGACCAATTCACTTAGGACAAAAAGTAAAATTAAGAAAATACTTTATTCTGATCGGTTGCCAAATTTAAGTATTTTCTCATTTCACGGAACTTTGGAAATCAATGAGATTTCGCATGGGTAACACACGTGACAACAAATACCTTAATTCTCAGGGGTTCAATGAATACAAATTTACTAAAAGACTATTTTAATAATTAGAAGACTCCATAAAAATGTAGAAAAACACATTTTTTATAAAAAAATAAAGGCACAATTCACAGAGTTTATACATTGTTTAACAATGTTTAAAATATTCTTCCTGTCTGAATGTAATGCATGTGACGCTAGAAACAAGACTATTTAAAAAAAATGGTCATAGGTATGTTTTTATGTACTACATGAAAGAGTAATGCCTTAAGACTAAACAAGCCAAAAAGAAAAGAGTAAAGTATTATAAGGGCGATTTTAAATGTTATTGGTGAAAACCCTTCCGAACTGTAATACACGTGACATGGAATGGCTTTTTAACATTCAAACGAATAGACAACTATCTTTTTTATCATCTTAGCCCTAATTAGAAAATATAGATTTACAAGTAAAGACCAGATAAACAGTATCAAAAATTGTTCTACGTTAGTTAGCACCCCTATATCTCTGATAGTATTGATTCATCTGGCACTATATAAACCAGACATTTCCGCCGTTGAGCAGAGAGTGCACACATTGTTTAACTACTCGCAGTGAAAACCCAGACTCTTTTGCCTTAATATTGTAACCCCCTAAACAGGACCACAACATTGGCGACATATGGAGTTGAAAAATGTTGAAGGGAAAAACACTGAATCTCAGGATGTTTGTATTAAAAAACGCTAACCTTTTTAGGACAGACTGGATCCAAAAAGTGGACTCTGAGACTCCGCCATTAGCAATTTTTGTCAAAAAGTGGGCAACATTACAACTGAAGCTGAAAAACTAAAAGAAAGACCTGAATGAGTCATTCTCCAATGTTACTTCGGACAAACTAGGCCACTGTACAAAAATGGAGGCGAAGTTCAAGTTACAAGACCAAGCTAACTCAGTTTTCAAAAAGAAATGTAGTGTACCATTTGCCTCTATACAAAAGATTCACGTAGAACTAGACAGACTCCTCAAAGAAGGAATTTTGACCTCAGTCAACTACAGCGAGTGGGCTGCCTCCACCATTTATGTAAAGAAAAAAAATCGAAGGATATTGGAATCTGCACAGACTTCTCGACCGTCGGGTTGAATGCTGCTACCCTAACCCTAACCCTAACCCAGCCCTGACAAAGTTTTTACAAAACTAAATGGAGGGAAAATATTCTCAAAAATAGATCTGAGTAAGGTTTACCTACAGATTCCCGAAAGAAAGCTCAAAACTTTTGTGCATTACCACTCACAAGGGACTATTTAATTTCAATATGTTAGTTTTTGGGATCAAAGTTGCACCAACTATCTTTCAACAGAAAATTGACATGATGTTGAGCAGCCTTAGTTTTTCCATCAGATGCCTGGACGATATTCTAATAAAAAGCGAATCTATAAAGCAACATAAAAAAACACGTTTTTCATGTATCTGAAAAGATAAACGAGTACGGCTTCATACTTCAAGACACCAAATGTGAATTTTTCCTCGGCCTAAGGCAGGAATGGTAGACGGCCCGATCCAGAAAGGTCCATAGCAATAAAAAATATTCCTGAGCAACATGGCATAACGACACTGCAAAGTTTTTAGGCTTTGCTAATTACTATCAAGCCTTCATTCCTAATATGCACACATTACACATACCTTTAAATGAACTACTAAGGAAGAACAAGGTTTGGAACTGGACCATGGAATGTAAGATGGCGTTCGAAAAACTAAAAGAGGTGGTCACATCGGAACTATTCCTGACCCATTACAAACAGATTTAGACATTATCGTTGCAAGTAATGCAAGCGCATATGGAATCAGCACGTGTATCCTGTGTAAAATGCCCGACGGTTTTATGAAACAGCACATGCATCGAGAACCTGCGAAAAGGAATTATTTACAGATAGAGAAAGAATCCTTAAGCATAATTTTCACAGTAACAAGGTTAAACAGATTTCTCTATATATGACATTTCAAACTTTAAGCAGGCCACAAGCCACTGATCTCTATCTTTTGGTTAAAAGAAAGGGTTACCTACACATACAGCAAACAGGCTCCAAAGATGGGGAACAATCCTACTAAATTACAACTTTGATATAGAGTTCCTTCCGTCAAAGAAGTTAGGACACACAGACGGGCTATCCCGGTTAATACTAAGGAATGGTGAACCACTTAAAGACTCGGTGATCGACCCACTAGGTTTAGAGAGAGATTATAATTCGATCCTATGCAACACTGTAAAAGAACTTCCTGTTACTCTGGATGATATAAAGATAGAAGCTGAAAGTAACAATTTTATAAGAGAAACCAAGGAAAAACTTCAGACTGATGAACAAGTAGCAGAAGTTTTCTCAACATGCGACCAGGTATTATTATATCGGGAGAGAGTAGTTGTTCCAGCGACCCTCCAAATGAAAATCTAAAAGGATTTTATCACAGGCCACCCTGGCACCACCAGAATGAAAAGTTTAATGCATTCCTATGTGTACTGGAAAAACAAGGATATTGAAAAAAAGGTGAAAGCATGCAAAGGATGTGCACTAGCTGTTAAAGCGCCACCAATTCAATTTAGCCCATGGCCCAAAGCTTATTACCTATGGCCATGGATACACATGGATTACATGAGACCACTTGATGGACAGTACTACCTCATAGTAGTGGACAGCTTCTCTAAATGGCCTGAAGTCTTTAGGTGCCAAAGCCCAACTACTAATTTCACTATACAAACTCTTTCTGAGTTATTCACACAGTTTGGAGTAGTTGACTGTTTAGTGTCAGATAAGACACTCAGTTTACAATCAGGGGCTTTAAAGAGTTTATGGAGGACATCCAAGTGGACCACATCACAACTCCGACATACCACCCAAGGTACAACGGACAGGCTGGAAGATTTCTGGACACCTTGAAGAAGACAAAGGACACTCTATCTGAAAAAGTGTTACAACAATTTTTTTCAGGTGTATCGCATAACGTTTAATGAGAATACACCATCCTAGATGTCTCCAGCGGAAGTGATGTTTGCAAGAAAAATAAGGCCAGTTTTTAACAAACTATTGCCAAAACAGGTAAAACCCACAAAGACAACTGTTCCCAAGAAGAATGATGTGCCAGGAGAAAAAGTATTCTTTCACAAAGATAATAATACTTTCTGGGAGCAGGGAACAATCAAGAACAGGATTGGCTATATGGTCTACATGGTGAAAGAACCACATTCCATGCATAAGAAACACTTGAACCAGATATGCAAATGCACTTTGAACAAGTTAAGTGAAACTCCACCAGAAGAGACGTTGGAGCTAGTATGACGCAAAAATACATCGTTCTAGCAGAAAAAGGAAACTGACAGACTCCTTGGAGGTCAATCTGAGAAAGAAAAACTATATTTTGGGGAAATAAATCTTTGGAGCAGGGTTTCTTATATACCCTTCTATCTATGATAGTATGGATTCGTCTGGAACTATATAAGCCAGACATTTCTGCCATTGAGCAGAGAGCACACGCATAGTTTGACCGCTTCCAGTGAACACCAGGACTCTTTCATTTTAATATTGTGACCCCCTAAACAGGAACACAACAAAATATATTTTAGCATATTTGGAAATAAAATATAATAAAATATCTAGAAACTTCTACAATAATAGAAATTGCCTCTTTAAGTCATAAAAAATCATAAAATAAATACCAACTAATACAAGGAAAATAATTCAACAAAAAAAGCTATAGTTGTATAATTAAAGCAGAACATCATAATTATCAATACTTAATGAAAGTATGACACAAAATAATAAGAAATGGCAACGAAAAAAAAAAAATGAAAAAACTTAAGAAAACAAAATGCACAACAATTTTTTGAAGTTGGAGTTTTCAACAATCAATTGTAATTTTGTGCCAACTTGTGTAAAAGCTGGAAATGAATGATGTAAACAAAGAGAACTTGAAAAATGGTGAGCAACTCAAGATTCACATCCAGCATGAAACCAATGGTCATGTCTGAATAATTCATACATTTTATTGTCATAATGCTTTGAGCATTATATGCAACTGTAAATCAAAAATTAAGTCGTTTTTTAGTGCTCGTTAATTATGTATATTTCCCCAAAACCTCTGGCTTTGATGGAGGGGAGTCTAAGACTTGCTGCTATGGTTTCAAATGATTTGAAATAACATCAATGGGGAGACTTGATTCCAAATATTTCTCATATGTTATAGCTTCCCTCTTTTGGAAATAGGGTATGATTATGAATATCTCCAGTTTTAAATAAGTATAATACACTGTGAAATTTACTTTATCTATGAAAACCAAAGAGGGGAGATATAACATGAGAAATATTTGGAATCAAGTCTTCTCTTGCTGTTATTTCAAATCATTTGAAACTATAGAAGCAAGTTTAGTCTCTCCTCCATCAAGGTCAGAGGCTTGGGGGAAATATCAGATACCTTGTAATTTTTGCATGTAAAAACTAGGAAAACAAATGGCTATGATTTTTACATTTTATGGCTATAAAAAAAGTGCCAAAAATAGCCTCTGGATGATGGATAATCTCCTTAATGTGTGACCTTAAGGGCAAATGTCACATAGTCTACTACACAATTTAGTTTATTAGCTTTCCAATAAGCCTTCGTTTGTTAAATTCTGAACAATAGTTTTATATGTATAGATTTTATGGACATACACGCTCGATGAATAATCAAACATATGAAAAGGACACTTCCTTATCGTTATATTACTGGAAATTAGTTAGAGAAAATAAAACACCTAGTATAGAATGGAATATTATTAGAAGGGCCAATACTTGCCACTCATTGAACTCACCATGTCTATTATGCTTATCAGAAAAACTTGAGATAACTAGGTTTAAAGACCGAGAAAAATTATTGAATATTAAACAAGAAACTGCTATATCCTGCAAACATTTCAGAATACACGCACTTAAGGAACTTTAAATTAGGATAATGGAACTGCTATAAGTACAACTAACCCCCATCAAATAACCCCCCCCCACAAAGAGGATAAGTGAGGTCGCAACTATAATCATACCCATATGGGTTACGTAAGTCACTTAATATTCTACTTCATCGAGCAGTTATTTTTTTTTTTTTTTTTTTTTTTTTATTCAATTTTCACCCCAAACAAGGCACAGTGCCACTTTGAAGCAGGGGGCTACTATTAGGGAATTAATTAGCGGGGTCATTATGAAGGGAGAAGAGTAGAAAGATGTTTGTTAACATTACACTTGAACTTCTGCATATCATTGCAGTTGGGAAAGCAGAATCCCGGAAGGGAGTTCCAAAGACCCGCAGTTCTGGGGAAGAAACTATTGGAGTAAAAGGCTTTCTTGCACCTAGGGATCTCCACTGTAAAGGGATGAGACTTAGTAGCTTGTCGGGTTTGTCGGGGGTAGTTACGTCGGGGAGGTACAAGTGTTTGCAGTTCGTCAGAGCATTCACCATTAAAGTATTTGTAGAACAGGCAGAGGGATGCAACATCTCGTCGATGGGACAGAGGTTGAAGCCCAGATGACAGTTCAGGACCTATCAGGTTTGCGACTCTTTTTTGAACCCTGTCCAGGAGCGAGAGACAAGCAGCAGATGCACCAGCCCAGATGTGACAACAGTACTCCATACATGGGCGAATGGTTGCCTTATAGAGGTATAGGATACTGGCAGGCGTAAGTAGTTTTCTAGCACGGTAGAGGGAGCCAACCTTCCTTGCAGCAGCCTTGGCAATGCTCTCAATGTATCTATTCCAGTTCATATTCCATGTAACTTATGGTATTACTAGCCGAAATAAGTACCTGTATGAAGGTATATTTGAACTAAATGAGTAATAGATCGTTTTGAGTGAAGCTCGTAATAATGTATGCATGTGGATATTTTTGGGTGTGTGCATGTATGGATATATGATCTTTATATACCCGGGTAGGAAAAATAATTTATTAATATAAAAAAAAAAAAAAAAAAAAAAAATGAAGAAATAAATAGATGAAAGAAAGTAAGGAATGAAGGGTGAATGGAAGAGAAGGGAATAAGGGTATTAGAGTGAATAAGCAAAGATGAAGGTAAGTACTACAATATATAAGCTTATATACTCGGTTTGTATAACCTAAATACTCTGATTTCTGTCATATGTTATTATATATTATTATTGTATCGTGATACATCTTATGTATATCTGCCTTACCATCGAAAGAATGTTTGTTAAATATGAGGATAACCCTATGAACTTCATGCTGAATTCAATATAAATTTTTACGTAGTGTCAATTTTTACGGTAAAAACCTACAACTTAGGAAAGTGTAACAAGCGGATGGGGCCATGAAACATAACTAGACGTGTGGAATTTGATAGAAAAAGTGAATTTATATAGTAAATGTATTCGTGTCTGTTTCTACTTTAGATGTATCATTTGGTGGCATGGTACATGTATATATATGTGTCTATATTTGTGTGACTCTGGATATATAAGTGTATTTTACGTATGCATGTATGTTTGTATGTTTATATATATATATCTGTATCTATATATCTGTGTGTATGTTTGTATGTGGATGTGTCTCTGTGTCTATTGTATGTAGATGTATGTATACACACGTATATTTCTGAACTATTAAAATAGGCTGCCTCGTATAGAATTGTTGTAACAATATAGATTACAAAAATGTATGGATGTCCGAATGTTGTTTATATATATATTATATATGTATGTGTGTGTGTGTGTTTATATGTATGTATGTGTATATGTATGTATGTGTATATATTTATGTATGTATATATGTGTGTATTTGTGTTATACACCCGTCTGTAGTTGGGTAGCATAATATTGCATATACAAAGAAGTTACCACGCTACATAAGTAAAGAAAAATACTATTATTTGTCTCTGTATGTCTGTAATGTGTGTGTGTATATATGCGCGGGTGTAGATAAATATAGACATTTATAAGTGTATTGATACACGCATATAGGTACATGTGGGGTTTAGATAACTTTCGGGTTTATATTTATTCACATTTTGTTGGTTTATTTGTTTTAATTTAATTTTATTTTTATTCTTATTTATTTATTTTTTTTTTTTTTATTATATTTTTTATTTATTTATTTATTTATTTATGTATTTTATTTTTATTTATTTATTTTTTTATTTACCTTAATGTAACTTTTACTTTATCTTCTACGTAGTTTCAGAATCATTGTCTAGTTTCAGTAAATAAAACAAAGAGCGTTCAGCATGGATTCGCTTTTGAATATATGGATTAATGTGTGTATGTGTGTGTTGGCAGTGCCTGTGTATGGATGTGTTATGTGTGTGTTGCGTGTATGTGTGGGTGGAGGTAGATTAAAAAGGCACCGGTCAGTACTTGGTTGACCATAGCTAAGGTTATTAACTTACAGACTCTAAGACAAGAAAACTAAACTCTCAAGTACCCTATGCCATAAAAAGCCAAAAGTTAGGTTAGATGGGGGAAGGGGAAAAGAAAAAAGATGTTTATCATCTTCAAAGACCTCACTCATCCTTTTACCGTTTTTGTTTTTTTTGACTCCCACCCAGGTTGTATTTTTAACTTGATAAACGAAATAGAAAAATGTATTTGGTGGAAATGTCACTTTTGAAGGTAATTCTTGGCCTGAAGACGTAATCCCCCAACGTGGGTGATTACAGAAACATGTATACACATATGTAGCCATTAATGTTTGTATAAATAAAATTAATATATATATATATATATATATATATAATATATATATATGTGTGTGTGCATCGCATGTGTACTTAATATTAACTGAAGGACTATAATGCCTGACACTGTGGTTCTTGAGCGATCAAATAGTATTGAAATGAAATGAAATTCAAAATCAGATGCGCTGGATTAGACACTTGTTTAGGATGGAGGACAAAAGACTTCCTGAACAACTGTTTTATGGCAAGATAGATAGGTACAAAAGAGCACAACATAAACCAAGAAAAAGGTTTAAGGATTCTCTGAAAAACAACTTGAAAATACTGGAGATGGATGTACATAACTGGGAAGCTCAAGTGAAAGATCGATCACTGTGGAGGAAAACTATCAAAGAAAGTTGTAAGATTTTTGAAGATCAGCATGTTGATCTTGCAGTTTTAAAATGTGTTTTAAGAAAGTAAGACGAAAATATGTCAGATAAATTACAACAGTAACTGAAGTGCACTGTATGTGGCAGATACCTTTTGTCAAAAGCTGATTTTGTTAATCATCTGAAATCACACAAAGACAGGAACGACAGTCTTATGAGGAAGCTTCTACAGTACACCTGGCAACGCTAAGTTGTCATATGTGTGGTTTAATCTGCAAATCTAAAAGTGGCCTGAGACGGCATTCGAGGATTCACAATATTATCATGCGATCACCTTTACAAGAAGGAAAGTTTTTATGCCACATGTGTGAACTTTCATGTAAGACTAAAGCTGGATTAAAGAGTCATCTACGTATACACGAGCGCAATAACACTTATTATAGCTTTGGTTTTATGGATGAAACTACATGGAAATTTGCAGGCTTTTTGAAGATTACAATACAATTTTATGGTTAAAATTTTAACAGTTGGTAAAAAAGAACCTATGCCTACATTTGTATATGTAGTGTCCTGCAGGCCAGCTTAAGTTTTGCTGCTTTGGTTGTCTTCCCTGTGGCATTGCTAAGCCACTAATATATATATATATATATATATATATATATATATATATATATATTTCTTTAAAAAAATCATGGTAAAAGGAATAGACACTTATTTTCTAAATATTTGTCTTTTATTGGTAACTCCTTGTGTACAATTGCTTCAGCCTCCAGTGTTAGCATACAAGTATATAATAGTTCATGATATTTTACATAACTATACTTCATCACATTGAAAAATTAATTTGTCAAAAGTTTCACAGCTCATGAATTAATACCCTTCTTAGCAACACAGTTTTTTTTTTTATCCACCACATAATATATCAAATATACATTATCTGCATTTTAAATTAAAACGTACTTACCTTACTATAATTCCTTTAATTCTGTCTTAATATGTAGCCGGCACTTTTCTTTCTGTTTTATTTTTTCAAAATTTCTAGTGATCACAGGCAAAACGGTTGGGTTTACAGCTAACTTTTGAAATAATTCAATTTATTATTTTTCATTAATTAAATTTTTAAAATAATTTAATTCTTTTCCAACAATTGGTTTATTTTTTAAGATCAAATATTTTATAACTATTGCTAATGTTTTTGCATATGCTAACATTGTCATCGCAGTACCTGGAATAGATTTAAGATTTGCAGCAATTTTTATAGTTCAATTTCAAGTTGCCAATATTAGCATCCATTTGTGAAATTTCAATATTATTTAATTAAATTAACCAGCATACAAGTTTTTTTTTTCTTTTTCAGATTTAATCAATAGTCATTATAGAAATTTCAGTTTTTAAGTCTCATCACTCATTTTGTTGACATTTTATACTGCTAACTGCTTTGATTACTGCAAATACTTGCATATTTATATGATTCAACTTTTAACCTGCGTCCTATTTCAATAATCGAATCATTTCAACATAATTATTTATTAGATAGATATGTTTGATTATTTAAACATTTTAAGCCTAGTAGTTTTTTATAGGAATATATTAATATCTTCAACGTGAACATGGGTTTGTTTACAACTGCAGTGTTTAAACTTCTGGTTTTTCTTATTACACAGTTTTTATGTAATGAAAACTTTGATTTAAAAAAGTTTCCATTCAGAATTTATTAGTTATGTATCTATTAAAATCTATTTATACTTTTCGTTCATTATCAGTAAACATGATTTAAATTTTAATCTTTTTATTATATAAATCACACTAATCTTACACTTTCAACCTATTTATCTAATTATTGGTTTACTCATGTGTAATTATTATTAGATTCAGGTTAGTGATTATTACTAGATTCAGGTTAGTGATTATTATTAGATTCAGGTTAGTGATTATTATTAGATTCAGGTTAGTGATTATTATTAGATTCAGGTTAGTGATTATTATTAGATTCAGGTTAGTGATTATTATTAGATTCAGGTTAGTGATTATTATTAGATTCAGGTTAGTGATTATTATTAGATTCAGGTTAGTGATTATTATTAGATTCAGGTTAGTGATTTATTATTGGATTAGATTCAGGTTAGTGATTATATGGCGGTTGCCATAGCTTTTAACGACATTTAAAAAAAGGTCATCATTTCCCCCCCCCCCCCCTTTTATGGGGCACCTCCGAAATTAGAGAACAAGAGTGCTGAAAAAGAACGGTTGTGGAAAAGAAAACATTGGGTTATAATTAAGTGTGACGAGACTTTAGGATTGATGATGTTTTATAAAAGTTTCCAAGATACAGGGTACAAAGAGGATGGTACATTTCTTTGATAAGTCTTTACTGGTCCGCCACGTGTTGATGCTTCTATCGTTTCCGCATGTCTGAGAGAGATTTCTTCTTTGTATCTCCCTCCAAGGCAGTCTTCTATTCCGATTGGCTGAAACCTCTGGTGACGTTGAGAGAAGAAAGGAAGGGAAAAGTAGAAGAGTAGGGAGAAAGAGAGAAATAAGGGAAGCATACCGTAGCAGCATCATAGTAGTTCACTACAATTATTAGCCTTTTGGTCAAGATCAAAGTGTAGTATCTGTTCTTCAGATGCTGCACTTCATTTTCTTGTTCTCTTTCGGTGGAGGAGAAATCCTTCACGACTGAGACAATTTTTATTTTTGTACCTTTTCTCCACGTTAAAAAACGACCCTGGTGTCTAACTCTGTCCCGTGGGGAGGCATAGGAAATAGGTACAATTATTAGGTTCAGGTTAGTGATTATTATTAGGTTCAGGTTAGTGATTATTATTAGGTTCAGGTTCAAGTACAGCAGAACTATTCACATATATTATTGCTAATGTTCATTTTATTTAGTTACGTTTATAACTGATATAGTGTAACCGTATCAGAGCAATATATGCATACCACTACTACACTTCAGTTTTCTTTGTTTTTTATATATATATATATATATATATATATATATATTCCCATCATCTGTTCCAACTACATTGTAATAATAATATACTAAAGTACTATGTTTCCTTTATCAGTGTTTAAACAGTGCTGGCCTTCGATACAATTTTTCATCTAACCATAGTTCTTCATGCATACTAATTGTAATAATGGTTATCAAATTTCTATTTACATTTGATATAATAACAACCTTTTATTTTACCATTTTCATACAGTCTGACCATCCTAATCCTACTGCATTTATTTACTGATGATTTTTGTTTTTTGTATGCTATACATGGTTTCTAAATGTATTTTCATTATTTGTCATATTCTATCCTAATCCTATATCCCTTTAATATATATATATATATTCTTCAATTACGTTTTCATAGTATAACTAACCTGGATGCCCGGTGTTACCCGGGTGTTTGGAGGTGTGTGTTAAGCAAAATAAAAAAAAAAAATGTAGTGGGCAGGCAGACTCGAACCTGTACTACAAAGGAGAAAAAGAACGTGGGGGGGGGGATGACGGTTTTGCAGTTGCATCCATTGCCAACCCGGAAGTGACGAATGCTTAAATTAAGGCTAGTCAATCGAAAAGAGGAGATGACTTTCGAAATTATCGGCAAAAAAGTGGCTCCTCCCTATAAATAAGTGCCCAGTTGAGGGTGAAGGAATTAATGTTTTTAGCCAATTTTTCGTTATTTGTCATCCGAAGGGTCGAGAGCTTCAAAACGATATAGATCTCGTGAAAATCCATCACCTCTGTCGAAAGTTTTAGGCAAACATACATACATATATTTAACAGACAGGTGAGATTTATATTATAGATTACAATGTGTTCAATTATCCAAATTGTAGGTTATTTCAGCATAAGATACTATCCATATATTTATTCATTGTGTCCAAATTTTAAATACAATGGTAATGATTATTACTAATAATTGTACTCTTGCATAATTTGACTCGAATTCTCGTGAATTCTCATCAAGCATGAATGAGGCTTGACCGGCAATCATCGGTGTGAGCTGAGCGTTGTTCAAATGTTGAAACGTTTACTCGACTTTTTATTTTATTTATTTAATTTTTTTTTTTTTTCTGTTATGTTTTTAGTAATTTTTAAGGTGATATTAAGGGGGGAGGGTGACTTTTTATTTTCTGATTAGTTATTATTTATTTATTTATTATTATTATTATTATTTTATTATTTTTTTTTTTGTAATTCAATTTCTGGGAGTTTGATTAGCCAATGAAAAAGTGCTATCTGAATGGAAGCAGACCACATTTAAATTGGAAGGAAGTGACTAATCCCCCCCCCCCCAAAAAAAACCTGACAAATATATTTTTAAACTCGCCAAACAGAAAAAAATGACAGGCAAGGAAATAAATCTATGCATGTTAGAAAAAGAAATCATTTATTTATGGGCAGTCAAAATGGCAACCTTAAAAAGTATTTCCTCTACCGTATCTCCTTTTTTTTTTCTTTTTTTTCTTTTTACATGGGGGTCACCACTTATCAAGGCCCGAAGGCCACTCGGGGATAAGGGTTATTGTGTGTACAGTAATCAATGAGGTAGTATTGTAGTAATCATTAGTATTGGGAGTTTTGATAGTCTTATTTAAGGGGGCGGTTTGTCAGGAGTTTGTTTATGTTGGACTTGAAGACGTCCAAGTTGTAGTCAGGTGGGAAACAGGCAAGCGGCAGAGAGTTCCACTGGCGTGCAGTTCTAAGAAAGAAGCTTTGCTCATGGAATCTACGTTTGGATTTAGGCACAGATGGAGAGCGGGGAAAATTATTGACAGTAGTTTCAGCCAGACGGGTGTTTCTCGTGAAAGATTGGCGAGGGGGACGAGGGATTGGAGCTCAGACGAGCACCTGCCATGGAAATAACGATTAAACAAAGACAGGCTCGCAACGTCTCTTCTGTAGGAGAGAGGTTGCAAGGAAGAGAAAAGGGCATCCCCCACTAAACTATGAAGTCTATTTTGTACTCTGTCAAGGCAGGATAGGCTGCTTTTAGCAGCTCCTGCCCAGATGTGGCAGCAGTACTCCATCCTTGGACGTACTTGGCTTTTATACAGATAGAGAATTGCATCAGTAGTGAGATATCTTCTGGAGCGGTAGAAAGATCCCACCATTTTCCCAGCGCCCCTGGCAACAGATTTGATGTATGTGTTCCATTTCAGATCAGGAGTAAAGGTCAAACCCAGAAGCTTGTCAAAACATGGAGCCTCCCCAAGACGAGAGTCATCTATTTCAATTGATGCCAGATGGGGATCAGAGTGTTAATAATGTAAAGATAGAAGCTTGGTTTTGGATGCATCAAAAGTGACCAGCCACCTCTTTCCCCATTGTACCACATGCTCAAGATCAGAGGAGAGAGAATTAGAGAGAACTTTGTCATTTACGGCCTTTGATGTGTTGCCATAGATGGTCGTGTTATCAGCATAGATGTCAACGAATGATTTAAGTATGTGTTTTGGGAGATCATTGATATAGATCAGGAAGAGAGTTAGGCCCAGGATGGACCCCTGGGGGACTCCAGCATTAATACTGTGGGCCTCTGATTTTTGCCCATCAACCACTACTCTTAGGAACCTATCAGAGACAAATGATTTAATAATTGAGAAAACATTTCCAGTAATACCGTAACTGGAAATCTTGTGAAGTAGGCCCTTATGCCATACCTTATCGAAGGCCTTTGATATGTCAAGAGCAATTGCCCTAGGAAGGAAACCTTTGTCAAGCGATTCACTAATCCTATGAGATATAACCGTTAGCACATCTGCTGTAGATCTTGCAGAGCGGAAATCATATTGCATGTTACTAAGAAGGTTGTTTCTGTTGAGGTGGCTGACTACTTCTTTATTTAATATGAATTCCAACAACTTACTCATAACACACAGTAGACTTATTGGTCTGTACTGAGAGGGAGATGACTTATCACCTGAATTCTTTAAATACAGGGCATACTGATGAGGTTTTCCAGGGTGTTGGAAAGCACTTCTCCTTAAGGCAACGCTTAAACAGTTTTGTAAGTATGGGGGCAAGTTCTGGTTGGAGCTTTTTCAGCACTATAACTGGAATGCCGTCAGGGCCAGTTGCTTTACTGGAATCGAGGTTCTTGATTAGCTTGGTGACCTTACGCACAGATATTTGTATGTTGCATAGAGTGTTGTCTGTTATAGGAGAAAATACAGGGAGTTGATGGTCATTGTCGCATAGGGTAGAATTAGCTGCAAAGTTCTTGGCAAATAGTCTGACCTTGTCTGATGCTGACGAGATGACCTCAGGTCCATTGATGATAGTTGAGATAGAACGCACGCTTCTGTTCAAGATCCTGTTTGCTATTTGCCAGAACTGGTGGGAACCAAGCATCTGCTCAGGTACTTTGGATTTAACAGACTGAGCATATAGCTCTCTTGCATGTATTATTACGCTTTTACAGTGGTTGCTGGCAGTCCTAAAAGCAGCTTTAGTCTCAGTACATCTATTATGTTGGTAGCTATGGAAAAAGTGATTTCTGTGCGCGATGGCAGCAGCACATTCAGGGGAGAACCATGGCTGGCTGTTAAGATTTTGCTGGAACTTTTTTGGATAGTATCAATCGGTCTATGCCTACAATTAACTATTCGGTCAGGTCTGATACTATAGAGGACACATCCTTTTTAAACATGGAATGCAGAGGTAGGTCAAGTATGAATGTACGGAAGCTATCCCAGTCAGCCATAGAGTATCGATATACAGTACGGTGGAGAGGTACGTCTGAAGACTTATTACATTTCATTTTTATCTTAACTGCTACAACAGAGTGGTCAGAGGATATAGAATGAAACATGAACACAGCTCAGGGGAATTTGTGAGGAAAAGGTCTAGAAGGCTTGCATATTGACCGGGTGTATCAGGCACACGGGTGGGTTCCTGAACAATCTTGAGTGAGGTCATAGGCAATGGCAAAATCATGATAAAACCTCCCCTCGTCATCGGTTTTGAGTGGGTCAGCCATTCCACATTATGAACATTGAAGTCACTGCAAATGTGAATGTTAGCCGAAGGATAAGCAGACAGGATGTGGTCAATTTTCTCAGATATGCTCTTAAAGGTAGTAACCCCACTGTTGTGGAGGCGATAGAGGGCAAATATAAATGC
This sequence comes from Euprymna scolopes, assembly GCF_053919585.1. Classification (NCBI taxonomy): domain Eukaryota; kingdom Metazoa; phylum Mollusca; class Cephalopoda; order Sepiida; family Sepiolidae; genus Euprymna; species Euprymna scolopes. The sequence goes on along the minus strand of NC_136495.1, from coordinate 92,513,257 downwards.
AGTGGTGTAAGCTAGTGCAACCTGGAAGCACATATAAGGTAAATTAGGGTCTTCTCTGGAGAGATCCCTACCACATGGAAAGCCATCCTTGATGTAGGCACATATTCCATGCCGATCTTGGGGGTCAGATTTAGATGTTAAGTTGGAGTATCCTTTAATTATGAATTCGTCTAGAGAAGTGGTTGGCCCTATTCCAGTTTCACTTAGAAAGAATGTGTCCGGTTTTGTCTCCTGTAATTGTGTTTCAACCTCTAGAAAGTTGGAACGTAGACCCCTGATATTGGAGAAGGAGACCTGGTAGTAGGGGTCTACGTTGGAGGATGGGGTTCTAGGTTTATTCGTATTTTTTTTTTTTTTGAGATTTGTTATGATTGTTGAGGTTTTGGGGTGTGTGGAGCAGGTCGGTAGACTTGGTTGGAGCTGGACAGAGAGGGAGAATAAGAAAAACAACAAATTTTTTTTTTTGTGGCACATGATAAGGTAAAGCCGTAACAATTAGTATAGCATCGAGAGGCCCTACCAGAAACTACTGTATGGTCCAGAATCCATTCACCAAATGGCAATACAGCAGCCCCGGTACTGTGCACTTGCTCATAGGACAGTCTCCTTAGTGGTTAATCCAAGGTTTGTGTCCCTGACTATCAGGCGGGTAACGTCAGCCCAGATGAAACGTTTACCTCCAGCACCCTTACTAGTGACATGACCACAAGGATAGACATAGAAACAGAAATTTCCGATATCTCAGGCTACTCTTTACAAAGTAATACCGACCTGGAAAGCAGCTTTTTTTTCACCCTTTGTCAGAAAAATCATTCATTGGAAATGAGGACTGAAGGACAAAAAAGGAGAAGCAAGAATTACTGGAGCTGCCGATAACACATCCACATGTATTATCTACTCTCCATTGAGAAAAAAAAAAGCGGGGGGCGAGAAGGACTTATTAATATCTACTTAGTATAATTCCGTTGCCCCATTCCCGGCTTAGGATAGTACTTAAGGATAGTCTCCCCTCCCATGTTAATGCATGGATACTTTATCTAGGTCGAGCTGGGATGTTAAACCGTTCCAGCTCCACCCCATAATAAATATGCTATAATGGAACTTTTATCAAATTGAAAAAGTCTGGTTATTTTTAACTCATTTAAAAAGCTGGTTAAGAAGTAATACCTTTAGGGTTTTGTATTAGCTAGAAGTAATGCATACTTTAGAAGAAAAGAAAAAAAAAAGCTACGTGTTTTTGAGTTCAGATAATATGCAAATATAATTTGGCAAATGTTCAATTTCATGGGAGACTTTTTTTTTTCTCGTTTTAAATAAAAAGTATTGGTTAATAATAGTATTTTTGACAAAAAAGATTTAGGAGAAAGATAAGAAAACAAGAGAAATATTCAGGATTAAAGTCAAACCTGTGATAAGGAAAAAACTAAAAAAGTAAACATGTTAGTGTTTTTAGATTAGTAGGCTGCAAAAGTTACGAACAGAAAAGTTTCTTAGCTTTTGGGACCGTGGGGTTTGACTTAGCTTGGAGTCGATAGCTTAAAGAGGACGAATGCCAGACAGTCTATAGCCGTTCAACAGGTTTGGATTTTCTACTTACACAGATGCAGCTGGTACCGCAACACGTAACTTCTCTATATCTCATTCCCTATCACAGATGGTTACGTTTCGAACCCGTTTCCCAGACCAGCAAGAACAACACGCATCACTTCTAGATCTGTTTCTGACCACAGTTCCTAATGATTGTGTAATGAATGCCCACAGCCCTCTTGGGAACGCCGATCATGCAGTGGTAATGGTTGAAATCGCCGTATATTCTAGAGCCAAAACTGAAGAGCCATTGCTCAAAACGAGATATTATATTATATAAGCCATCAGAGATCTCATCAGGGATGCCCCATGGCAAAATATCTTTTCACTTCCTGCTGAACATTGCGCAAATGAGACCACTGAATGGTTCAAAACTGCAATTGAAGCACATGTTCCCATGTGGAAACTTTATAGCAAGCCCCACTCTCCCCAATGGTTTACTTCTACTTTTGTGCAGCTGCCATAGTGCAAAAGCAGCATGCGTACTGCAAATTTAACCGACATACGTCCAGATCAAACAGACAGAAGTATATAGAAGCCAGAAATAACTATGAGAAAGAATGGCGACACCTAAGAGAGAATTTACTGAAACCACCAAAAAACAGATCAGAGCACAGAAATTAAGAACCCGTGACTTCTGGAAAATCTACAACAGTGTAGTAAATAATGGGCAATCAACAATTCCCCTACTATCCAACAATCATGAGGTTGTTTGCTCTGCAACTGAGAAGGATAACATGCTTGCCAGACGGTTTGTCTCCAACTCCACACTGGACCCTGTTAACCACCCCTCCCTAACTTTCCTTTGCAGACAGATGCCACACTAGACGATCTGAAAATCACCCCTGCTCAGGTGCATGCTATCATGACACTGTAAAAGCATGTGAACCTGTTCTCATCTCGGCTGTGCTATTAAAAAAGTGTGTCGCCGAAGTAGCTCCAGTTCTCTCCAAACTTTACAACAAATGACTTAATGAATCTTGCTTTTCTGCCTGCTGGAAAATTGCTTCTGTAGTACCAATTTTCAAGAATTCTGTCGAAAGAACTGACCAATTAAATTATCGCCCCATTAGCCTCCTCCCATTTTTCGCCAAAATATTCAAGACCATAATTAACCAATCTCTAGTCCATCACCTTGCACATGTTAAACTTCTGACTGACCAACAATATGGATTTAGACAAGCCCGTTCCACAGCAGACATCCTAACTGTAATCTCTGAACGTATATACCATTCACTGGACAAAGTGGAGGAGGGGAGAGCAATAGCTCTAGATATATCTAAGGCTTTTGACAGGGTATGACATGAGCGTCTTAAGAAAATCAGATCATACGATATCACTGGAAGAATACATAACATAATTAAATCCTTCTTAGATAAGAGAAAAATCCAGGTTGTCCTCGACGGTCGTACATCTAAACAATATGATATAAATGCGGGAGTGCCTCGGGGTCTATCCTTGGACCTCTGTTTTTCCTAATATTCATAAATGACCTCTCTAACAAAATTGTCTGTGAGATGGGTATATATGCTGACGACATCACGCTCTATAAAAGACATGACAGGAAAACAGATGAACACATATTTAAAGAAATGGCAGAAACGCTTGAGGACGACCTCTAATCTGTAGTGGAATGGGGACAAAAATGGATGGGCACATTCAATGCTGCCAAGACTAAACTGGTTTCCTTCAATGATTACAAGAAACCTTCCTTACCACTAATAGCAATGGCCAATGACTCTTTATCTGAAAGTACATCTTTTAAACTCCTCGGCCTAACGTTCACAGGAAACATGAGTTGGAACAATTACATTGAGAGTATTACCGGGACCGCTGCAAGAAAGGTGGGTTCTCTCTACTGTGCTAGAAAACTACTAACACCCGAAAATATTCTATACTTCTATAAGGCCACTATTTGCCCATGTATGGAGTATTATTCTCATATTTGGGCTGGTGCATCTGCTACTAGTCTCTTGCTCCTAGACAAGGTTTAAAAGAGTCACCAATCTGATAGGTCCTGAACTGTCATCTAAGCTTCCGCCTCTGTCCCATTGACGAAATGTTGCATCCCTCTGCCTTTTCTACAAGTACTTTAACGGTCAGTGCTCTGACGAACTGCAAGCACTTGTGCTCCCTCTACATAAATACCCCTGACAAACCCAACAACCAGCTAAATCCCACCCCTTCATGGTAGAGATCCTTAGATGTAAGAGAGCCTTCTACTCCAGTAGTTTCTTCCCCAGAACAGCTAGACTTTGGAATTCCCTTCTGGGTCCCTGCTTCTCCAACTGTACTGACATGCAGAAGTTCAGGTGTAACGTGAACCGCTGGTCAACTCCCTACACAGTACCCCTGTAGCTTATGTCCCTGATAGTAGCACATCAAAGTTGCAATGTGCCTTGTTTGGGGTGAAAATGTAATTAAAGGAAAAAAACAAAGCAAAAAAAAAAAACAGTCGACCGAAGTAAAAGAATCCTAAGGAAATATCCTCATCTCAAAAAAGTTAACAGCCGGAAAAAAAAAAGAAAAAATATTTCTGTGGCCCCCCCCCAAAAAAAAAAAAAACTTGACTGAACAAAAAAGGTTTGCAAATAAAAACAAAAGCAAGAAGAAAAAAAAAAAAAACGGTTACAAAAAACAAGCAAATCAAAAAAACGTATTTACACCTATCAATTATACAGTTAAAAAAATCTTTTCTTGAAGAAAAAAAATACAAAGTTTGTGTTGATAAATATTATTCAATGTATGTGTATATATATATATATATATATATATATATATATATATATATATATATATATATATATATATATATATATATATATATATACTAAAATAGAACAAACGTATTTTCATTTTTAAAGGTAGGTTTTTTTTGTTAATTTTTATTATTTGCCTTTGTTTTTTGTTTTATTTTTTGGGGTTTGTTTTGTTTTTTCATTAGTCTGCATCTGTTACAACGCTCGGCTGACACCGATGATTGCTGGTCTTGCCCGATCTATGCTTGACGGGAATTCACAAGAATTTGGGTTAATTTATGCAAGAGTACCCTAATAATGTGGGATATAGTTTATTTATTTTTTGATATACATTATTTTTTCTTTTCACCTCATCTACCTTATAATTTTTCAATCAAAGTTATTAGATTAATATATATTTTCTTGTTTTTATAATTTTTATCCTACAAATAGTCGTTTAATTTATTCTTTGTTACACTATCAACTGGGTCTTGTATTTACTCTTATGCAAGCAACCTCCTATTATATCATTACGTTTATTTATAATATTACCCTTATGCGTTAATATCTATACCAACTCAGAGATGCATACCTCACATCTTCTTTTATTAGGGGTGTATTTATTAAGCTTAACTGAGATGGTCTATTTCATGGAGTATTATTTCTTTCTTTCTTTATACTCTTTTGTATTGTGTACCTAACGTACATGCTTTCTTTATTGCTGCCATATGGTTGTGTCTAAATTTAAATGCTACCCCCGTTCACCTGATATATGCTGCAAATGTATGACCCATTGTGCTGCTACATTTATAAACAATATTTTCAGACATTCACCTTTTAGTGGACATTCCTCTTCTTTCTTACGATTACATTTTTTTTCTCCATTTTAAGTTCTCCTGGTTCATATTCTGCTTTAGTTTCCTAAGTTTACATTTGTTTGAAGATATAATTGTTATGTGATTAAATTCTAATTAAATTTTATTACTATTTTTAAAAAATTATTTTTATTACTAATATATATATATATATATATATATATATATATATATATATATATATATATATACATACTTATATTTTTTGGAAAAGAGATTCTAGCAGAGTGCTTTATTATAAGAAAGAATTCAAAAACTAAGAGCGTATTTTATTTTTATTTACAAAAAGTTTAAACGAGATAAGTCATCGGTACCGCCAGTTTCAAACCTGATAAGAGGATCGTTTTAGATACCCATATCAAGCTCTCTACAGCCGATACTCCTCTGTTTTATAACCACAATTGGAATCGTATACATACATTACAAGATCTCGTTCAAATCTCGTTTTTCTGAGCAGCTTAAAATTCTTATTATTTATATGAATTCATATTATTTATAATATGAATTTAAATTTATTTTAAAAATTTTCCGTTTAATGTTTTGACACTAATAAAAAAGAAAGTGAAAAAGAAAAAGAGGTATTTCATATGCTTCTCCATTATGTTATTTTAATATATTTGGACTATTTATCGCGTCACCTATGAAAATGTTTTTTAATCTATAAATTTTAAACTTTTTACAAAACCTTTTCTACGGAACCTTTTCTAACTCAACTCTTAATCGGTCCAAGGGAGATAACCTTGCAAAGTTATGAAAGCCAATTCAAATTTGATAAAATTATTTTTATTATTTTTATTCAACTGTATTCTTCCTACTATATATACCATATACTATGTTTATATTCCTCTACCTGCCTGATTTAATATGGGTAAAGTGTAAATTTCTTTTAAATAGCCTGAAGAAATCTATCATATATAAATTTTATTTTAAAAACTAATCCATCAGATTGGACAAAATTAAGTTTTTAACATTTTTTTTGATTTTTAGATTTAAAATTAAAACTGCACCGACTTCAATTTATAATTTCAAATCAGTTCCAATATCAAATTAATTTTTTTATTGAAATAGTCATATTAAAATTATCTTTAAAAATTTAAACGTAGTCTTTGTTTTTTTGAGTGAGGAATGCTTATCTAGTCCAAGGAATTGGTATACTATGATAAATTCTTAGAAGTATATTCCTCTTTTTTTATGTATTTGATATAATAATTTAAAATTAATATAAATTATAAAATTTAAAAACAAATGAATTTTAAATAAAAAATATAAAATCTATAAATTTAACATAAAATTTTTTTTTTTAATTCAGATTTTGTTGTTTTTACTGTATACAATTTTTCAGACATTCACTTCACACATTAAACAGTTTTTTTTTCTGGGTCATGAATAAACCGCACAATATGGTATTTCTCAGCATTGTAAAGTGAGTATTGTTTCAATTCTGGGGAGTATGAAGGATTGTGTTCGATTTTCCTCCATTTAATGGTAAAAGGTGCACCCCCCCCTTTTTTTTTTTTTTTAAGCGTATTGCTAAGGCTGTCTTAATCCTTGTTTTCGCTCTAAAGGAGCAAATACAGTAGAACCCTGGGATATGGTGGTTCTACGCTAATATCTTTGCTTAAATGAACCTAGTGTCATTCCAATGTATTTTTCAGGTATGTTTGTAGATTGGTCAGTGATGGTAGCTTCCTTCGTATACAAGGAATTCAGCCTTATAATTGCCATCTAGTGGGCACTCATTTTTGGCTCTGCAAAAGCAGCCTGTGTTAACTATCTTTTTTGGTTCTCTAGAGATGATGGATTTTATCGATGGTGTTGTCGAGCAACTTACTTTCACAGTGTTCCTATTAAAAATTTTATATAGTCTGTGTTTTTGTGGGAAATGTTTATCTAGAAGCCTAAGGAAAAAAAATGTCCTACTCTAGTCAGTATTAAGTGAGAACAGAGGTAAAAAGTAAATTATATTCCGCCTCCTATTTCTTTTTTTATTTGTTTGTTGATTATGAGTCTGTTGGAATTTTATGTTCTCTCTAAATCCACTTTTATGTAGTGCATCGCTATATGGCACTGCCTGTTTGAACACTTCGGCAGTTGAAGAAAGTCTTGATATTCTTTTGCTAACATTAGCTACCATATTTTTAAACACTGTGGGTGGATGGCATAAATCTTCGTGTATATGAGTTTTTCATTTGGTTTATGGAAAGGTTTATATATTTTTTCTCAAGATCTACTGTTGTATGTAAGAATTCTACTTCATATAAATTTGTCGTTATAGTTATCTTAAAACCAGGGTTGCGGAGTCGGAAAGAGTCGGAGGTTTTAGCTGGAGTCGAAGTCAGATTTCTAAGAGTACAAGGAGTCGGAATTTTTTTTTATCCGACTTCGGCTCCTTAAGTCCAATGAATTTTTTTTTTTTTTTTACATGGTTTTCCTGTTTGGTTTTACCAGTTTTTTTTAATTACATTTTCTAACCAAACAAGGCACATTGCCACTTTGATGTAGGGGGCTGCTATCAGGGACCTAAGTTTCAGGGGTACTATGTAGGGAGTTTAGCAGCAAGATGTATGTTCACATTACACTTGAACTTCTGCATGTCAGTACAGTTGGGGAAGCAGGAAACCGGAAGAGAATTCCAAAGTCTAGCAGTTCTGGGGAAGAACCTATTAGAGTAGAAGGCTTTCTTACACCTGGGGATCTCTACTGTGTAGGGGTGGTACTTTGCTGCTTGTCGGGGTTATTTTCATCGAGGAGGTACAAGAGCTTGTAGTTCGTCAGAGCATCCACCATTAAAATATTTGTAAAACAAGCAGAGGGATGCAACATTTCGTCGATGGGACAGAGGTTGAAGCCTAGATAACAGTTCAGAACCTATCAGGTTGGCAACTCTCTTTTGAACACTCTTAACTAGTAACAGATGCACCAGCCCAAATGTGACAGTAGTACTCGATACATGGGCGAATGGTGGCTTTGTAGAGGTGCAGGATATTTTCAGGCATAAGTAACTTTCTAGCACGGTAGAGAGAGCTCATCTTCTTCGCAGCAGCCTTGGCAATGATCTCAATGTATTTATTCCAACTCATGTTCCCTGTGAACGTTAAGCTGAGGAGTTTGAATGAAGTGATTTCAGGTAATGTATCTTTATCCATAGCTATTGGTGGTTGGTAAGGTTTCATATAATTATTAAAGGAAACGAGCTTTGTCTTGGCAGCTTTGAACGTTACCATCCATTTCTGACCCCCATTCCACTACAGACTGTCTTCCTCTAGGGTTTCTGCCATTGTCTTGTATATGTGGTCATTAGTTTTCCCTACGTGCCTGCTATAGAGCGTGATGTCATTGGCTAATATACCCATGTCAAAAACAATTTTATCAGGTAAGGATCGGTCCCTGAGGTACACCTGCATTTATATCATATTGTTTGGATGTACGCCCATTGAGGACAACATGGATTCTTCTCTCATTTAAGAATTTAATTATGTTAAACATAGATTTTATTTTTACGAGAAGACCATCGTGCCATACCCTGTCAAAAGCCTTAGATATATATATATAGGGCTACTGCTCTCCCCAGAGCTTGGTATATACGTTCAGAGATTAGTTAGAATATCTGCAGTAGAACAGGCTTGCCTAAATCCATATTGATGGTCAAACAGAAGTTTAGTAGCTGTAAGGTGGTGGACTACAGCTTGATTAATTAAAGACTCAAATATTTTGCTGAAAAGTGGGAGGAGGTTAATTGGGCAATAATTTAATGGGTCAGTTCGTTCGTCAGAGATTTTTTAAACTGGTACCACAGAAGCAGTATTCCAGCTGTCAGGAAAGCAAGATTCGTTAAGACATTTGTTAAAGAGTTTAGAGAGAACTAGAGCAACCTCAGCGGAGCATTTTTTTAATAGTACAGTCGGGATGAGATCAGGTCCATATGCTTTTGAGGTGTCTAGGTTTTTTTATGACGTCATGTACTTAAGAGGGATTATTTTCAGATCATCTAGTGTGGTTTCTGTCCACAGAGAAAAATCAGGGAGGGAATGGTTTGCTGGGTCCAAGGTACAGTTTGAGGGAAAATAATGGTCAAACATGTTAGCTTTCTCAGTTGCTGTACAAACATCCTCATGATTGTGGGATAGTGGGGGAATTATTGATTGCCCATTATTTACTAAACTATTGTAGATTTTCCAGAAATCATGAGTTCCTAATTTCTGTGTTTCAATGCATTTCCTGGTGGTTTCAGTATATTCATTCTTAACTGTTGCTACTTCTTTCTTACAATTACTTCTAGCTTCTATATACTTTGTCTGTTTGTACAGGATTTATGCTGGATAAATCTACGGTATGAATGTTGCCTCTGAGCAATGGCAGGTGCACAAGTAGAAGTAAACCATGGGGGAGGTTTTGCTATAGAACTTCCGTGTAGGAACATGTGCTTCAGTTGCTGCTTTGAACCATTCAGTTGTCTCATTTGCGCACTATTCTGCAGGAAGAGAAAAGATATTTCCCCATGGGGCATCTCTGATGTGATCTCTAATGGCATCCCAGTCAGCCTTATTTTAGTATGTTATCGTTTTGAGCAATAGCTCTTCAACTTGGGGTCGAGAGTCTAGAGTGATTCTATCATTATCACAGCATGATCAGCATTCCTAAGTGGGCAATCAGCATTTGTTACATGATCCTTAGGATTTCTTGTCAGAAATAGATCTAGAAGTGAGGCTTGCTGGTCCTGGCAATCTGGGAGATGGGTCAAGAATGTTACTGTCTGTGTCAAGGAATGGGATATAGCAAAGTTATGGATGATGCTACTAGCTGTGCCAGTGTAGTTAGAGAAGCCAAGCAAATTTCTGTGGTGGGCGTTAGAGTCACTAAATACATGTATTTGGGTGCTAGTGTCAAGGGAGAGTGCTACATTTATGCTGTCAGAGACATGATTGATTAGAGTACAGTCCTGGGTTGATGGAGAGCAATAAAGAAAATACAGGTAGCTAACGTTGTTGTAAATTTAGTTAAAAGCACATGAAGGCCTGGTCACCTGATTCTAGTTGAGATTCCCTAGACATGGGGAGGGTGTTACAAATATAGACTCCAAGTCCATTCCTGTTAAAGTCCTTATGAAAAAGTTGAAGATAACCAGACATGTTAAAATTTTAGAGGAGATGGAGGAGTGCAAGTTAATTTCCCTTAGTGCTAAGATATCCGGGGAGTTTGCTAGGAGAAATGATTCTACATCATCTAAGTCTTCAGATATGTGTAAATGCAAGCCCCAAGGGAGGAGGCGTGAGTGTGTATGGTTTGAACATTTTTTGGGATTGAGCTGTCATTTCATTCTATTTAGTAGTTTCAAATCTCGATTGAGGTGCTAGGCAAAACGAATGTGCATAGCTACCATCATGCAACACGAGTACACCATCAGCCGGCTCCTCATCCACAGGAATGTGGCCTCGTGAATGCCTACCAGAGATGAGTGCAGAGTGGGTTTCTATGCACGACATAGCACTACAAATATCCCAATATTACACAACTGATGATAAAACAGCTGCTCTAAGCGCTATCAAAGAGTTAGGGCTCCTGTACTGTCAGTTGAAAACAGCAACCAGCAACTGTCAAACCGGTACCCTCAAACCTGTCTGACAGTCCAATCATGTTAGCATATATGGTAAATAAGTACCCCCAAGATGCCCATTTATAGGAGAAGGAAATAAGGCAAATGTGGGGGACGGCATTCATTGTCCTAGTCAAGAAACAAGGCTAAGCACTGTATGTCTCTAATGGGTCCTTGTGGCCACACCTCTGCTCGTGGCTAATAGGCAAAGAAGAGTATGGAGTATAGATAGGCAGAACCTATCTACTCCTTAAGCAGTTTAGGTTTGCAAACCGGTGATTTGATCAAGTCACCAGCTCTAGGGAGGTTGTCGTCCAGCAATGAGGAGGCCTCCCTTCCGTTTGGTGCCAAGACGTATAAGGTCAGTGGCACAGGTTGACAAATCGAAGTTTTCCTCATCTTAGATGGATGACCTAACCAGATCTACTGGTTCATCAGCATTGAGAGGGTTTTCCCTGCACCTGGTTTCAAAGCCAGTTATTTCTATGCTCCGGCATCAATAGTTAGGATTGATAGAGTTAATATCAAAGAATTAGTATCTGCTTTGAAGTTACACTCCTCAGAATTGTATTAAGATTGGTTACATTTTTTAAGGAGGTATGAGTGTGGGGTGTAGATTAAAGGTGAATATCTACTAGGGTTAAGAAAAGATTAAATATAGTTTATGGATTAGTGACTAATTGGAAAATTATAGTATAAGGTTTGGGGTGCGTTTCGAAATGTGTTTTAAGTTTTAGTTTTCAACTAAAGATAATCACCAGCACTTTATCTCATCTAATGTAAGAAAGATATATATTGCTAGTTAATATAGATCGCTTATAATCTGAGCACAAACTGTGGCTATTAGTTATCTATTTTATAGATATTCTATAGAGTATAAATATAGGTTAAGCTAAGACACCCCTTAGCAATAGAAATCTATTGATGTTTTGTATTTATCGATTTTGAAAAGGTCAGCCTACTAAAGTTTAGGACTGGAAGCTAAAGCCTCCTCCCAAGGTACATGCAAAGTATGTGATTTTATATCAGCTTGGGAAGAAGAGCAACTGGTTTTTTGTCAAGTTGAAACAGGAGAGATGATAGAACTTACAAGAATACAGCATTAATATACAATATAGATATACAGGGATTTAGGGAGGATTTAAGAGTATAAGGATTTTTTATGTTTATCATGCAAAACAGACAGGAAGGCGTCTTGGAGGTAAAGCATTATCCCTTTAAAGCAGACATTTCGAAATAACATTTGTGCCAGTTATTTTAGTAACATACATCAGTGGCCAGTGTAGACCTTATATTTAAACATTACACTTAGTCATAGAATGAGAAATTATGATTTCCAAGAAGAGGGAAGCAGTATAAGTAAATAAGAGCAGAAAAACAGGTTTGGTGAATAAGCAATAACTTAATTGCTTCATAAGTGGTTCGCACAATTTAGCAGTTTTTGTATGGTCTTGCTTTTATTTTTGGAGATATCTCACATTTTGTACTGTACTGTAATGCTTCCACTTCAAGATATTTCGGTCTGTCAGATCACTGCAAATCCTGTCTAGACAACTGTTTTCGTTTTGGTTGTGATGTCACACAAGATCAATGAAAGTTCTTTCTTTGAGTGGGATCACTGTGGATTACATTGGATAACAATTGGATTGTAATCTGAAAGTTATCCAGTTACTGAAGCAAATGGAATTTAGCAATTGGATTAGAATTGTTATTCTATACACTAGCAGGACCTGTTGCCCAGTGGAAGTATGACACAAAGCCAGGACAGATCCAGTAAAGGACCATTCCTTCCCTCCCAAAAAATAAAGTAATATAAAATTGAGTATGATTGTCAGTCTTGGAATATAGTGGGTACTGACAGCTGTGGCCAAACTAAAGTTGATGACAATGGCGAGCAATGCTGCTTTGAGGCAGTAATTGCTGTTTCAGTGTGGTTACCTGTGGGTATTCTTGTTTACTCATGGACACTGGTGGGCAGCATTTTGTTTCAAGCCTGTGCAAAGCAAGAAGCACCTTATTCTCCATTTTCAGCAATCCTGATTAGTTTGTAAGAATGCAGAATACAGACCATGCAAAATAGTTATAGAAAAATGCTGGGGTTTTTTTTTTGGGGGGGGGGGGTCGTTGGGTCAGCTTTACAAAAGGACTACATGTACATAATTTGAACAGAAATATTCTGTATGACTAGAACTGTAAACAAATATAACATATTAAATTGTTAGGTGAAAAAGCTGAGTAGGATTAAAGCCTGCAGTGTGTTATAAGTATGAAAGTTAAAAGAAAAGTTATTGGTCCCCCGATTTATCGCAGAGGGACCTATGTTTTCAGTGGCGTCCATGCGTCCAGATGATTGCCAGATAACCATTCATTAGTTTTTCCTGAAATTTTGGTCCTGGATATGACCTAAAACTATATCCGATGGTGAGGCCCCACCTTGCGGGCCTTGGGGAGTGTGGAGCCACCCTTTAATTGCCATTGATCCCAGGTCCAATCTGACCCGGAGTGGTAGTACCTGTTAGGGTCCCAACTATGAGTTAAATAGAATCTGACTTAAAAAAAATATACTCCATTAAAAATCGTTCCTCAAAATAACTAGATTCGGCATTAAATAACCTGAAAAAGGTTGATATGCCATAAAACAAAAACAACCAACCAATCCTGAAATTGTGCCACAAATTGTATTTCATTAAATAGATGTGCACAATAAAAAAAGTTTTTTTTGTGAAAATCCCTGTTGCGTCCCCATGTGCTCAAAAGAGGTAAAAAAAAAAAAAATGTTTTTTAAATGCCCCCCAAAATGACACGTTTTGCTCGATAACTTTTGATCCATCGATTAGATTTTTCTGAAACTTGGCCAAAATGTGAAGTTCCTTGTTCTTAATATAAATTCAGTATGGGTGACCCTTTTAGTGCTAAAAACGAGCTTTTTTGTGGTTCTTTTTTCATATTTCTCAACAAAAACTATATAGTGGTTTTTCAAGATAGTCAACTCAGATATATGTGTTAAGGCTTGTAACTGCACCGTTATCCATTTACAAAAAAATAACACTTTTTGCCCCATGGTGTTTGATCCATCCATTAGATTTTCCTAAAACTTGGCCAAAATGTGGAGGCCATTGTTCTTAATATAAATTCAGTATGGATGACCCTGGCAAAATTCTGGTTCACATCCCTCTGGAACTTTTAGGGCTAAAAAAAAAAAAAAACGGAGCTCTTTTTTCATATTACTCAAAAACTTTATATGCATGTCTATATAGTAGTTTTCCATGGTGCTTAATTCAAATATACATGTGTTAAGGCGTGAAACTGCACTGTTCGTCCATTTTCACTGGGATTCAGTTCCCAGGAGCTCAAAAGGAGTCACAGATGCCCGAAAATTGCAACAAAAAAAAAATGACACCTTTTACCCCATAACTTTTGCTCCATCCATTAGATTTTTCTGAAACTTGGTGAAAATCTGAGGAAACGTTGGCCCTTCACACTTTTCACATTCAGCATTTCTTCATTTTTTTGTGGTGTTATCTCAGCACCAGAAGGGGGCATGCATTTGAGGCCTGTTTGGTCAAACAAATCAAAATCAACACTAAGTTTTTTCTGTTTTTTTGTCTTTATAAAAGTAGATCTAGTTAGGTGCTTTTCTAGAATTTCAATCTATCTCTTTTGTACTCGGTTTCAAAAAAGACTGTGGACATAATTTGAATGGAACATTTTGTATAACACGAAAAACAAATTGATGTTGCTGTATCAAATTGTTAGGTGCAAATGCAGAGTAGAATTCATTCACGCAGTGTGTAACTAAAAGCTTTTACCTGACTAATCATAGATTTATAAGGAAAAAAAAAAAAAGAATTCAAAGTATAAATGAGAAAAAAAAATTGTTCATTTGGTTAAACAACTCCAAAACGACCCTGCAAAGTGTATTTTTCCATTGGATCAGATTTACAGAGTACAGAAATCGAACTGGATTAGTCTGTATAATTGACAACATAAAAAAAAGTGTAAATGAAGTGTAGGTTTTATTACAAAAAAAATATGGTCTTGTTCGATTCAAAGTATTCAATTTTCTGGTACTGGAAAACATTTTGTTTAGTTTGTGATAAATTTTTTTTAACCTTTTGGATTTCATTGTATTTATTAAAATTCTGTTATTCGCTAAATCCGATGAACATATGCATAACGAAGCATGCATATGCTAATGACAATTGACTAGAACTTGTTTAGGGAGGGAGCTTTATTTCTGAAATTGTGGATGGAAGGAGTAATGTTATAAGAATTTGAAATAAAAACTAAACACGAATGGTGCTATTATAAAAAAAACAAAAAAAAACTGCGATAATTTAGAAAAGTTGCCGGTTACCTTTGGGAGAATAATAGGAGAAAATAGTTAGTGAGAAAAAAATCGTGCTACCACCATTAAATTACTTATTTTAGGATGCGACTCTCCTAGAAATTGATATAAAATTTTATGATAACAGATGAAAGCAATTGATAATAAACCTACATCAGATATTGGTTAGTAGTCTGACTATATCGGATTTTTATGTGAGAAAATATGACAAAGCAAAATTACAACTATAAGTTAAGAAATAATTTATTGGCTGTTTGTAAAACATCTAACATAAAATATCTAAAACTGTTTGTAGGTGTTTGCAGTTATATAGTTATATATATATATATATATATATATATATATATATATATATATATATATATATAAAGTATTACAAAACCTTATGTTGTATAATCAATTTTAAGTGGGGATAAAACTTTTGCATTTATTCTAATATGTTGGTATGCATGTATGCATGTTTATATGCTTTTTTGTTTTTTAAATCAAACATTTGTATGTGCGGCAAAACCCCCTTTCTTAATCTCATTTGATTCCATTTACCCATTGTGTGTTCCTGTTCACAGCAGCTCCTTGTTGCTATCCAAAGGTATCATCACTTGTTGGACAATGAATAAAATCTTTTTTCTTTGATTTCATTTTGTCACTTTTCAACCAGAAGGATTTTTATGCTCCAACAAATGCAATAATTCCTCCCTGTTGACTAGTGATCTGTGCAAAAGGAACAGACATAGCATTAGGTTGCCCCGGGGGGTGGGGGGTGGGGGCCTAGATTACAATCATTTGATATTCGTCTTTTCCAATTCATTTTTTTCAAAGAGTGGATTGTTGCTTTATCTATCACTCTGGAGGTGTTTGTTATAAATATTATTACTAACAAAAGTATCATTGTTGGACAATCTGCACTTTTGCTATGTTACGGTTTCAAAATGATTTTAACCAGGTTTTTATTTTATTTTTTCAGTCAATTGTAAATAATTTTTGAGACTTGAGAAGGTTTTTTTATTCTGTTTTCTGAAAGAGATCATTGTAAATTACTGTTATAACTTTCCAGAGAGCGAAACTTAAAAAATAAAAAAGACATAATTGATTACAGTCCAGTGTGGAAGCATCACAATTATTTTAGGTATCTGGAGTCAAGATTTTAAAACAATTATGACTAAATTCAATTCTCTTATATAAAGGTACACCTCAATACAAGAAAAACAAAACAAAAATCATGAAGATATCTTTAGTTTTCAAGTTATGACAATTTTAATATTCGCAAATATGGCACGAACATATTTAAATTACAATATGGCAACTTTGAAAGCAACTGACAAAAATGTCATAAAAAGATGCTTTCGTCATTCCTAGTATAAGAGAAGTAAAAGTACAATTATATTTAATTGAATTTTGGCCTTCATTTTTGAGGTGTGAAAATTGAACATTGTATCATTTATAATAGCAAAATTGCACTGATGGGCAATTTTTAAAGTATCATCAAATAAAACTGATTTAAATGAAAGCAAGTATGAACATTCAATATAATTCTATAATACAGTAGAACACCGGTGGCCCTCGGAATCAGCATTTTTCAGGTTACAATGCAGAATGCAATGGTTTTTCCAGACCCTGGTTACGGTACTTGCTCTGCCTTACAGTGTTATTTATAATGTTATTTGATTATATGTATTATATACTGTACTGTATTTTGTTACTAATTTTTAATGCTGTATCCCGAGATTTTACTGTATTATGATTATGTCTATTTTTTTTTTTTTTTTCAAACCATTCCAGCTGCAATTTACTTCATTATAAGTAGATAAAAATAGTGTTTTTTCAATTCAATGCAGCGGAAATAAAGTATCAAATGTCATAAATGTATACTAATTTCAAAATCACATATCACAAAATTATTAAGAATACAGATGTAGAATTCTGCATGCTTAATCAATTCATATTGTAGAATGTCATATCCAAATGTCAGCTTTTTACACCTTGTAGCTCTGAAATAATACCTTCAAGAAAATGCAATAATTTTTAGTATTTTACACTTTGTTTATCATGGCAATGTAAGCAAACATATATGTTCAACAGCAATTTAACTTTAACAGAAAAGAAAGCTGCATATTAACAATAGAGTTCTTTCTACAATTGGTATTTCTTTGCGATTCTGTTAAATTTCTTCAAAATTCGTCCATTTGAGGTGGTTACCTCAAAGCCCCAGTCAAACACATACGGAGAAGAAACTTTTTCTACTTCTGACCTAGCCCATCTAAAGGCATTACACTTATCTAAAACTTTCACCTGTCTTTCTTCACTGCTTGAGGTATAAATCATTTGGCCTAAATAAAAGTCATCGATGTGTATGAAATCTCGCAAAAATGTCACAATATCATTTTGATGATAGCGGAGTGAAGCAGCAGCCTGAAAAAAGGTTGTTAAATCTATTTCCTCTAAAACTTTTAATCGTAGAATGTTGTGACTGAAAGTGACAGCGGGCTTTTCAGGAGGCTCTGCAACCATTTTTTTTTTTCATCCCCTTTTGGTCCCAATACTTTAACTAGCAGTTCTGATGAAGCGAGTTGCTGCATTTTCTAAACTTAAGAAAACCTTTTGAATTTGTACAGACCATCTCTACCCATTTTCTCATTCAGATTTTTCCCATTTTCTCAAGACTTTATCAGATTCAGAACTGAGGCCAAGAAGGAAGTGAGCATTACAATACAAAAACTATATTTTCATTAGTGCCAAGTGTATCCATCCTCCGTAAGTTAAAGGCTTTGACAAATAACTTCATGACACTTCCGCTGTCATTCGTAAGGCCAGGCAGATTCTGTAACATTGACCGAAATGCAGCATCCACTTCATTATTTGTATACAGATCAAAGGCCACATAGAAATCTTCCTCGAGTACAGAAGTGAATTCACACTTCTTTCAGTTTTTTCTACATATCTTTCACTTCTCCCCTTAATTTTTTTATTTGAATAGTTTTGGATCCTAAGAGCAATAGTGAATTTTCTAGGTAGCTTTCATCATCATTAGCCGGATTTTGTTGAATAGTCTGTCTCTTTTTACTAGCTGGCATAGCTGCCTTGGGTGTAACTGGATTAGATTTTACAATGGTTGTGGTGACATCCTCACTGATTGGTTGACACCAGTAATCTGCTTTCAGGAAGTCTTCATAATTTTTATTATGATGCTGAGATTTACAGAGATTTCTAGATATTGTCTGAATTTTCTTTGTTTCCCAAATGATTGCTTATCAATGGAACATTCAGATACTCTGCAGCCTGATATATCCAGGATGATGGAAACTAAGCCCAGAAACTATGCCATTTGTAAGGGCAATTACTTTTGGTCGCCTTGACAAAATTGGACTAATCAGTTCATCTCTTGTAATACCAGCACATGACAAATGCTTTCCAACAAATTTTAAGTTTTCAAATAAAAATCTGCGGAATCTGTCAGTTATTTAAGTTATAGACATCAGTATGAGTTTTTTTCAATTAAGTGCTTTATTCTCGACTGATGGATGGTGATAAAATTGGATGCAAGTTTGATATCATCATCCCAGGTTTATTTTTCATCTGTGCAGTTAAACACGCTTAAAAAATAAATAACAACTCAATTACGCGTGCAAAAAGAAATTAGTAAGAGGCGCAGATTAAAAGAAATATGCCCACGCAAATTCTGCGGGGAACAAAACTTAAAATGTTTTGTTCGGCAGACATAGTTGAAAAAATACGACGTGAGAAAGACGTGCACTTTGTAACCAATCAATGCTCAAAGAAAGACTTAATTTTCAAACCTTTTTCCCAACTCGCCTGGGAGCCTATCGAAAAATATATAAACGATGAACAAACCTCACTCACTCTTTTTTTTCTTTTTTCACTTTCTCTTGTCAATGTCTTTGTTGCTACTTCCTCACCAGCATGAACAAACCCACCTATTAACACGTATGCATGCATGCACAGAGAGAATAATGCAGATATTCAGCTGTACATACAGTCATGTACTTTCTACCTCTCTTTCCTCTTACCAACGTCGCCGTTGCTACCTGTTCTCGCCAGCATGACAGAACACACCTATTCACACGCATGGACACACAGAATAATACAGATATTGAGCCACGAACAAAGACATTTATTTTCCTCTTCCTTCCTCATATCACACAAAAAACGTAAGCCTGTTTTATCACTAAGAAAACAAAGGACATTCTCTGCTTTTTTTTTCTGTCAAATCAAGTCTAAATAACTTTTTGGACACTGAAAAATGATTCATTTTTTACTTGTTACTTTTGTGTAAACAAAGTTTATTTCACATGTTTGATTTTTTTTTTTTTATTATTATTTATATATTTGTGGTGGAAAAAGGGATCTAATCAGACCTGAGTACCACTACACATCTTTTAAATAGATAAATTGTAGAAGGAGTTTATTGTTTATGTCAACTTTTGGAACTGATGATCTTCTGCCTTTTTCAGTGAAATTTAAAATATCCTTTAATTTCTTGAAATTACAATCTTCTGAAATAAAAATATCCCCAATGAAAGTTTCAAATGTAAATTAAAAAAATTTTTAATAACAGTGCAAAATTTTTCGGATTATAATATCTAATAAACAAACTGTTTAAAATGAGGGTGCTCATACAGTTTTGATACCACGCTATTTTTAAACAGTTTTTCAGGTTAAATTCCAGTTTCACGATATTTTTTTGTTTTTTTTTAGTAAATTGTTAGGTGGAAGCACAGAATAGTTACAAAACACCCTCCCCATGTTAAGAATGGCTTTCAAAATAATGTTTTATTTCAGCACGGTATCAAAAGTGCACAAGTACGAAAATGAGTGGAAATTAACAATTATTTTACCTTTGTATTGTTTATTAAATTGTTAGGTGAATATACAGATTAGTTTGAAAAAAACCCTCTCCTCCACTTGTTAAGAATGACTTTCTAAATATTAACGTTCACAACATAAGTGCTATTTTTTATTATTGTTTTAACATTTATTTTTTGTATTGTTTATTAAATTGGGTTTATGTGCATTAGTTGTCCAACCCGCAAAGGGTGTTTATTCCCAAAACCGTTCTTAACATGGGGAGGTTTAGGGAGTTTATTCCGAAAGGCATTGTCTTATTTTCAACCTCCCCATGTTAAGAACGGTTTTCGGAATATCACCCTTTGCAGGTTGGACAACCAGTGCACATGGACCTTAAATTGTCAGGTGAAAGTACAGACTAGTTGAAAAAAAAAAAAAAAATTTAATAAACTCTCTCTTCCACGTGTTAAGAATGGGTGCCTAAATACTAACGCTCGCTACATAAATACTATTGCTTTCTTTGATTTTTTTTTTTTTTTTTTTAATTGTTCTAACATTTTTTGTATTGTTTATTAAATTGTTAGGTGAAAATACAGACTATTTAAAAAAAAAAAAATTAAAACACACACACACACACACGCAAACCCCTCACTCCCAATGTTTTTTACATAAAACCCGTTTATTTAGTTTCGTTTGCATTCTGTTTTCGCTCTAACACATGACTGTCAAGCAGCTGGGTTGACAGTTTTTTTTTTTTTTTTTTTTTTCTTTTTCTTGGCCGTTAGTTTTAAACATTAGCAGGAATTCAGCGCTTTTAACTCTTATGATAAACTAGCAGGACCCGTTAACCGGCATTGCCCGGTGGTAGCATGCACCCTCCTCTTCCCCCGTAAAAATTTCAAATACTGCTGTTATTTTTGTTGTTGGCCAAATATTAAATTACTAAGGTCTGTACTGCCAAAATAGCCTAATCAATTGTTTCATATTTTTAATAATTGCAATAATAATAATAATAATAATATGTACCTCCAACGCTCACCACAGCTTTAACCCCTCCCCCACACACTGTATGTAACACTATGTAAGTATAATTTAATATTATCATCTTAACTTTTTTTACCATTTACAAGAAGTTTTAAATAAACTGCTAATAGTTTTTACAAATTTTTTATAGCATACAAAAATAATTTAAATGCAAGACCAAAATGTAGTGATGTTTGTGAAGCCGTAGACATACCCATGTTTAAGAAATCTTGAAAAAATATGCATCCTTTACATTGGTTATGCATTTTTGGTACCACGCTATTCAAGTTTCACTCTAATTTTTTTAATATTGACAAAACACTCGCCCCTCCTGAAGGTTAAAATAGCTTTGTAAATAAAAACAATATTATTTCAGCACGGTAACAAAAATACATAAGTACTCAAAATTGTACTTTGTATTGTTCAATGCTTAAAAAAACAAAACAAAAAAAAGAATGTACTCATGGTCAAACTTGGGTACTTCTGCAGTTTTCAGTCGGGTTTTCCATGATTCTCGGTGGGCAACACCCTGCAAATGACAGAAACCGTCGGATTATACTGATTGAGCAAAAAAGGAACACAAGGGAACAGACATTAAAAATAGTAAGAAAAAAGTAAAGGAATGATTTTAAAAGGAAAAATCAAAGAAAGGCCAGAGTATCATTGTGCCAACGTATTATAAACAACCCCAACCTCCTCATGTTAAGAACGGCTTTCGGAATAAGCACCCCTTCCAACCTTGAAAGCCGTTCTTAACATGAGGAGGTTGGGTGTGTTTATACTACGCTTGGGCAGGTTGTAATAAAAATACAGAAATAACTTTGCATACACAAACAAAACCCAAAAACATCACAACCTCACATGTGCAATAATAACGTGATTCAATTATACTCATGTAAAGATAAACATTTGTAATGAAAAAAAAAAAAAAAACCAAAGGAAATGATTGTTTTATCTCGTGTGTCCGTAATATTTTATTAAAAGCGAATTACTATATCGTTATGTCTTACGAAAATAAAATTTAATCATGAAATTTTTGTTTACGAGTGTCTGTCACTGTAACTGAAGTAAATAAATAACGAAATGTAAATAAATAAAGAAAAGAAAATAAGTACATGCGCCAAATTTCATTCTGTCATAAAAACAAACCTGTTTTTACATTTTTATCTAGCGAACAAACGTATAATTATATTTGAAAAATCACGTTTAGTATTTTTATAGTCCAACAGCAGAGCTGAAGTCGATGTTTTCGATTGTAAAACCAAACTAATTTTTTTTATAAATTTTCGTGTGGCGTACCGCTTTTTTCTAAAGAATTAAATTGAACAAAGTTTGTTACAAGAATGTGTATGCATTTATCTAGCGAATAAACATAAAAATATATATGAAAAAAACGTGTGTCTTATTTAAAAAATATATAGATTATGCAATAGGGATGAAGTTAGCCTTTTTTATTAAACGAAACTTCATCCCCATTGCATAAATTTGATTTTTTTTAAAATACTGAACGTGTTTTTCACATATATTTTTATGTTTAATGGCTAAACAAATGTATAAACGTTCTTGTAAAAATAAACTTTATTCAGTTTTATTATTTAGAAAAAAATAATTAGCCCAACACAATTTTATGAAAGCATAGTCAGTTTTGTTTAAGAAAAAAAAAATCCAACTTTATCCCCGTTGCATGATTTAAATTTTTAACGCTAGATAAATCTATAAACATTCTTGTAAAAATAAACTTTATTTAATTTTATTCTTTAGAAAAAACAATGCAGCGGCATGCCACACAGAGATTTATCAAAAAAATTATTTTTGTTTTACAATCGAAAATATTGACTTCATCTCCATTAAAAATTAAAACGGCTTATTTCTCTTTGTCTCACTCCCACTCTCTGTATCTCTCTATCTGTAACTTTCTCTCCCTTTGAGTAGTATTGTGTAGCTGGCCATGATGTGTCGTCAATGATTTATGTTTTGTGAGTGTAATATTTTCACAAATAAATAATATAAATTCAGAGTTTCTAAGTGGAACAAATCCGTGAATAATAAATAAAACATAGATTTTTGTGCACGTACCGAAAATGGCAGCGTGTTTAATAGTTGGTAACTGTTCATTTATTTGGTCTAATAACCGGATGTTGGAATCGTAGAATGAATACTTCTCATCTAATTAGTGGCGCCGGATATTTTAAAGGGAGAAATCATTTGTATCGGATGTAAAGGTAAGAGTATGAGTTTGTGTAGGAAATCTGTAGTTAATGACGGTTAACACCCAAGAAAAGTAGGAAAAAGTATAAAAGAACTCTGTGTAGAATGATGTTGTAAGCGTAGTTGGTAAAGTGAAGGTGAAATTTTAACTACTTCCTCTTTCGGTTAGGACGATTATGGTCATGGCGCTTGTTGGACTAAATGTAAATTTTAATATTACGAAGTAATGTCTATGTAATTGCGGTCTAAAGCTAGATGACGTAATGGCTGATGACATAACAGTAATTTTTATGTGCCATCTGTTGTTGTCAACCTAAGGTAGTTCTGTCCAGAGGGGGAAAATTGCGTCTCCTTTATTATATACAAGATAAGTGGTTTGATTTATGAAATCATAGGAATTTTTTTTCACTTTATAAAAAAAAAAAATCAGAACATTATTCATTTGTTTACACACTGAACACATGCTAATCACATGTTGCACAATATTTTTGAATATTTAAAATATTCAAACATAACTTTTACAAATCAATGTATAAAAAAAATCGTTTCTTATCACTAATATTGAAATTGAAGCATTATAGTTACCTATTTGGCAAAAGACTAAGGCCGAACAACTTTCATACATTGACTCCATATTCATGTTTTATGCAATTTTATTCAAAACGCTGTGGATATGGGTATTTTCTTTTGCACGGCGCATTTACGCGAATAAAGCTAGATACATTTTTTTTTAGCACATTTGATAGGAAATTGAATGAACTTTAATTTGATATCACATTTGCCATGGTTATTATGAATAGTTAATTTACCAGCATCAAATTAAATGAAAAATAAATTTTGAAAATGAATTACACACATTTCTTATTGTATATTTGTGACAATTTTTATACAAAAATAAAGATCATTCTTTGCTATTTTTAGTTTTTTTGTTGGTTGAATGGCGGAAATGCACAAGAGTTTTAAATAAGGTGTATGATTTTCTTAAAGCTCATCGCTGGCAGTTAAAAACGTCGACAAATTTGATTGGTTTAAACAAAGACAGTGGGTAGCCAGATTAGCCAATTAGGGGCTTATTTACAATTGTAGAATTTCTCACAACCGTAATTTGGCCATTTTTATGAATTCTGCTCAATTTTAAGACTGCTGCCTGTACCTACAAATTTAATCAAACAACACTTTTACAAACACCAAACATTAAAATCTATCATGAATAAAAAAAAGTCTTATAAGTCATGACACAACACCTAAAAACAGCTGCTAAACTGTATCCATTCAGAATTATGACTGTCACATTTTATGTTTGTATGAACTGAAATATTAGCGTTTTTATTAAGTAAAAGATTATAATTATGACTTAAAAATGTCATTAAACTCTAACAGTCACTTGAGAATGATTAAAACATGATGGTTAGATTGCTAGTTGAATACCAGAAGGATCGAAAATAATGAAGGGAATAACATATGATGACATGCAAACGGTTTCTGACTAATATTTATTGATATTGGATTTGAAGATGACCATATTGTAGCCCACAGCAAAGTAATCCTGATGATTTGTTCTATAGAATTTGGAAAGAAACTCTCTTCATGGAAGCTCCATCTGACATTAGGTACATGTAAAAAAGGGGAAGTTCTTTGCACTTGTGGTAGGAAGGTGAGTTCTTGCTATGAATGTCTTAGAAAAAGGAACCAAACATTACGGCTCAATTAGGCATGTTCCATGGAAGTAACGATAGAGTAGAGAAAGACTAGTCATCTCTTCTGTGAGAAAAGGGTTTTAGAAAACAGAAGAGATTATCTCCCACTAGATTGTGCAGTTGATTTCAATTGAAAAAAAAAAGGAGTAGAAAAATTGCACAATTTAAAGTTGTGTGTTGTATATCAGATCATCAGTTAAGCAATGTTGAGCTTAGTACATAGATGAACAACCATACAGAACTGGAAATGGTGATGAAATCTGTGTCTAATACTCTTGAGGAATGAATTCATTAATCCTTCTCCTTGTGTGAAATAGAATATACTCTTTAATAGGGTTAACTAATCTAGGAGAAGAAAAACTCTTAAATAAAAACTTCTTCTGCTCATCTTGGATTTTTTCTTCACTAAACTGTTAACTAGGATTGCGCAATCCTTGTTTCACTATAAATTACTCATTGTGCTGGCACATTTTCCAGAGTGTATCCATTGTCTCGCGAGAAAGGAGGCCAACCAATGTGCATGCATGTTACTGTTTAGGTCATTGATGTTGGAAACCATTTCAATGTTAGTACATTTCTTAGAAAACTTAAGATGTGAAACATTTCTAATCTTAAAAAAAGAAAGAGATCATTAACCTACAAAGAGACTATTTCTATCATACAAACATTGACTTTTGACAAGAAAGTTTTTGCGGTTTTTACCTTTTTAAATTCAGATGAATATATCTCTGTTCAAATAAAAAAAGAAGCACCACCAGAATCAACACACTTTTGCCAACACAAAACCAGTGTATTTATGCCACTAATATAAAAATCTTGTATTCTGGTGATGATAATGTTGCTGAAGGTGTTTTTGATGTTGCTTAGGTTTTTGCATTTCTCACGCAGAAAGTTGTCAAGATGCTAGAAAAAGTGGCAATCAGAGATCTAGAGAGTATGGCAGATAAGGCAGTTTTGTAGCCCAAATCGTTCAACTTTTGTAGGGCAGTTTAGCAACGTGCGATCGCAAGAACCTTCTTTTAAACCTAAAAGTAAATTTATTAAGTTGTCAAGAAGGTTCCTGTGGAATTTTTTATTTTGATTTCAAATGATGTATTTTCAAATAATTTTTTGTGATATACCTTTACTTTATATATCATCTTAAAGAGCGTTTTTCGCTCTATCTAATCGTTTAAATTACAATCGTTTTAAAACAATTGTCTTTTTTCAGAACGTTGAATACAAGATGGGGAAAAAGCAAATTTGCACAATTTTCTTATTTCAATGCAAGCTAGGCCGAAAAGCTGCTAAAACAGCTCATGATATCAATGAAGCATTTGTCCCAGGGATGCACAGCACAATGGTGGTTTAAGAATTTCATGGCAGTGATGAAAGGTTTGAAGTTGAGTGTAATGGTCGGCTATTGGATGTTGACAACAATCAATTAAGAGCCTTAGTCGAAGCCAATCCATGCACAACTGTTTGAAAAATTGCTTCTAAATTAGACATAACAAAGACGATTTTCAACCACTTTAGAGAGATTGGAAAGACAAAAAAACTTCTTGAGGCTTCCCGAAACCAGAGTTGCACTAAAAGGTCATGCTGACTGTTTGGGGGTCTGTGACTGGTTTTATCCATCAGTTTTTTCAATGCAGACAAAACCATTACGACAGAAGTACTGTCAACAAATGGATGAAATGCATCAGAATCTTTGACAATTCTTACAGTAATGACAATAATACCCAGCATTAGTCAAGGCCCAATTCTCCTCCATGACAATCCTCGACCGCATGCAGAAATAGAACAAATTTGGCTACAGAACCTTGCCTCACCCGCCATACTCTTCAAATCTTTCACCAAATGACTACCACTTTTTCAAGCATCTCAGCAATTTTCTGTGAGAAAAATGCTTCAAAAGCGCCTTCAGCAACTTTATTGCCACAAGAACGCAAGATGTTTATGTTGATGGCATAAATACAATTGTTTTGCATTGGCAAAAGTGTTGATTCTGTTGGTGTTTATTTCACTCAAATTTTTGTTTGAACAAAGATATGTTCATTTGAATTGAAGAGTTAAACACCGCAAGAACTTCCTTGTCAACTTAATAGTACAAGAAAATAGTACAATAACAATTACAAATGAATAACAATTTATTTAAAAGCTGTTTTAGAAAGAAGTATGAAAACCTAAGAATAAGCCAAGTAAAAAAAAGAAAACAGAAAAACGAACGTTAAAAATTATCTGAAAAATAAAGCGAGGGGTACCCTGGCGGCGATGGGGGGGGGGGGTAATCAAAACATAAAAAAAAAAAACTAACGTAAGGCAAACGAACCATGTTAAATGTAAAAATCGAAAAAACAAAAAAGAAAACAGAAAAACGAACGTTAAAACTTCTGAAAAAAAAAAAAAACAAACAAAAAGAAAACATGTGAAAAATGGCTTAAATAAGCCTGTTTCAATATTAAGATTTAAAAAATCGGTGGGTACCCGGGTGTTTTTGGGTGTGTGTGGTCAGTCGGGGGTGTTAATGAAAACCTAAGAATAAGCGAAGTAAAAAAAAAAAAAAAAAAAAAACAGAAAAACGAACGTTACGTGAAAAATGGCTTAAATAACCCTGCTTCAATATTAAATTTAAAAAATAAAAAAAAAAATCTCACACCACAATTCGAACCCAAAACGTTTAGATAACGACCCAACGCTCTTACCAACTGACCTAACACGACATACATGAAATTGTGTCAGTTCTTCAAATATTTAAACTAAATCAGGTCGTGACTTTGTCTGACGCATGCGTAGAACTGATCTCGTCATGAGAGGACGGTTTTTGCTGATCCCCCCCCCCCCCGTAGAAAAGTGTTGATTTCAGGGTGAAAAAATTAACGTTTTTGGCCAATTTTTCGATATTTGTCGGGCGAAGGATGGGGCTTTCATATGAGACCAAATTTGTGAATTTTTGTTCTGTTTGTCGAAAGTTTTTAGCAGACACACAAACATACACACATACATACATATATACATTTTTGCTTTTATATATATAGAAGATATATATAAACTGAAGTGAGTCATTCACAGACAGTCGATTTGTTGTTTTTACAATTCATCAGTGCAAACTTACCAGCATACTGTTGCAAAGAATGAAAACCATTACGTAACCATTATATATATATATATATATATATACACACACACCTAAAGACTGTTTTGTTGTCTCACAGCTCTTTAGTTTGGCTAAATTAATTTACCTATTATGCTTATATATATAGCAATACAAGCAACAAATTAAATTAAATCTAAATACTTATATTAAGATTTTTCAGCAGTTTAGTCATTTAAAAAGACTCACTGTGGCTGAAAGTGATATGTCCAGTTTCCAACTTCTCTCTTTATAACGCAAATTTACCCTAACATTCCTTCCCCTTCTAGATCAGAAATTTCCCTTTCCATGATGAAATCTTTTGCCCCCCCCTCCCACACACACATATGTATGTGTGTGTGTGGGGGGGGGGGGCAAAAGATTTCATCATGAAACACACACACACACACACACACACACGCACACACACACACACACGTGTGTGTGTGTGTGTGTCTATATATACCCCTAACTAATCACATGTCAGATGATAGATTGGAGCAGTTCTAACATACAGAAGCAAAATAAAAAATATATCCACTATTGTGTGTGTGTGTATCTATGATGTGGAAAGATGAAAAAGGAATAAACCAAGTTATATGTTCATCAACATTTCATCTTTATTTCAAAACTTTCTCGGGTTGATTAAATAGAAGAAAATAAAATATCAGTATAATATTTGAAAATATACTTGTGAAAAGGATGAGGACGAAACGTTGATGAACATATAACTTGGTTTGTTCCTTCTTCATCTCTTACAAATATTATTTCCTTCATTCACATCATATATATATATATATATAGAGAGAGAGAGAGAGATAGATAGTAAAATCAAATTACAATTGACAGAATATTAATTTATTAGACATTACTTATACAGCAGAACCACATTGACACACAGGTTCACATTAGATCACCAA
This sequence comes from Euprymna scolopes, assembly GCF_053919585.1. Classification (NCBI taxonomy): domain Eukaryota; kingdom Metazoa; phylum Mollusca; class Cephalopoda; order Sepiida; family Sepiolidae; genus Euprymna; species Euprymna scolopes. The sequence goes on along the minus strand of NC_136495.1, from coordinate 92,484,353 downwards.
AATTAAGCGATGTTGAGCTTGAGGGTGACCATTTGGTAATGCTAGGTGCTGTATGTGCTCGGAGAGAATTGATGCCACCAGGCTATTCTTGCTCAAGACATGCTGCATGAAATAATGCAGCACCCTCATGACCCCGGAGATTTAAGAGACACATCTACTTAAAAAAATAAATATGCAAATGATGTGTAACCTTGAAATTGGATTTTTTCCATTTTTTTTTTTTTTTTTTACCAATATATAGCATATTTGAAAATATTTTGTATTGTTAAAGGCTCAGTTGTTTTGATATAAATATAATTTATATAAGTGAAAAAAAAAAAAAAAAAAAAAAAGCTTGAGCACACACGCATATGTGTGTGTGTGTGTGTGTTTCATTGTTGAAATAAAATTATTAATTAAAATAACCAATTTGCAAAGGTGAATTAGAAAAAAAAGAATCTGGTATGAATAAAAAAAATCAAGTTACATTTCCCTTAGGTTTCCGAATGATCATCTCAATTTTTTCTTTATCAATTTTAGTAATCTCAAAATTTTGTGTAAGCAAAGCAATTGCCTAAAAGGGAAATCACTGAATTGCATCATTTGATGCTTTCTATCAAGTCTAACATTTTTTTCTGTTTGCTTTTTTTAAAAAAAGTTTTGCAAAACAAAAATGCTGAATTTCTTTTTCAATTTATTTTCAGGCTGGACAATTTTCTGCTGCAGACAAAGCTACTATGAAACATCGAAAAATTATTACGGCCAAACGACGTTCAACACCATCTATGGTAAGTTTACTTTCGTTTTTTTAATCCTTTTCCATATACACATCTTTAGACAAGTATGAAAAGAATGTTACCTTAATTCTTTTATTCAAGTTTTCAATTACATTTACAGATATTAGGGTTTAAATTCTTAATGTAAGAATCCACAAATTTTTGATTCTGCCAAAAAAACAAATGCCAGAACTAGAAAAATCCACAAAGCTATCAGATTTAAAAATTACGTCTATAAAACCTATTAGGTTTTTTATATCAAAATAAAAGAATAAAATAAAAAATACAAGATAAAGAATAAAAAGCTACAAACAAAAAAAAAAGGTTATCAAGAAAAAAAATGTGTGTTTTGTCAAAGAATACACAGAAAAACAAGCTAAACATAATGATACAATTCTGTTGGATGCGAAGTAAACCGGTTAATCATGAAACATACAACATTGTAAGTTGAAGAACCTCTGGGTTGGGAATTTGATTTACTGGTGATAGAATTAATAGAATTTATTATGATCATAATAAATTACTACCACTACTGCTGTTACCACACTACTATTACCACTACAAATAATAATAAGAATAATTGCCACCCAAATTTCAGTGAAGATTGAAAGTCACCGCTCTTTTGTTGAGCACTATCGCAGGATTTTTCACTCGTAAGCCATGGAAAAAATTAACTTCAACACTAAAAACACTAAAAAACATTCCAATTACAAACAACTGGAATTATCAACTTGTCCTCACAATGGAAATAGATTTTCTTAGGAGAATAAAATGAAAAGCACACTTTTTCTCGGGACAACTCAAAGGTCATAAGAATTATCATCACATGCCAAGCAACTGGATTACTTTGAAATGGATTAGATGAAGATGGTTAGGGATATTTACTTCTATGACAGAAAGAATAATTTAAAAAAAGAATTAGAATCATCAAAGAAATTAAAAATACAAAATGTTGTTAAGGCAGATAAAACCCAGAACTAATAATAACTAAGCCAGAATATGCCGAATATGTTTGACAAAACACACATTTTTTTTCTTGATAACCTTTTTTTTTTGTTTGTAGCTTTTTATTCTTTATCTTGTATTTTTTATTTTATTCTTTTATTTTGATATAAAAAACCTAATAGGTTTTATAGACGTATGGCAGCTATTAGAACAAAATATTGTTGTACAGATTATATTAAACTGTGTCATGACTTATATAGTGGGTGTGAGATATTTTGTTAATGATAACCTCTGCCATTTCCAAAATCAAGGCACCTCCCGCCTTATCTCAAAAAACATTTTTGACGACATCTCATCCGATAGATTTCCGACTCCTTTCTCCCAGGCGTTATTCTCTAAACTATTTCATGCTTTTAAGATCATACATACTCTATTACTTGGGACCAAAACAGAAAAAAACCCCGATCTACTTAAATTTCTGTGGTCAGCATTCAATTTTCCAAGGTACCTGATAAACTTCATAATTTTATTTACGGATTTACTCGGACTTTCAAGCTCTGAATCTCTCAGTCTTCCAAATCAGACAGTGGAAAAACATAACACCTCCCTTAACTAAACCCTTAATTGAGGCGACCTGAACCTCATTCGTGCCCATGGTACAAAACACTCCACTAAACCCTTAGCTATCCTGATGATGAGGTGTGTGATTTCTCCAAATGTCCCATTCGGACTACTTCAGAATACCAAACTAGGAACATCTCACATACATACTCTGATATAACATTTTGGTAGCTTTAATTCACAATAGGGTAACATTTTTAAAGTTCTTACGTATAAGCGGCATCTATTCTATCCTTTTTTTCCTTCCTCAGATTTACTATATAGTGGCTACGTCACCACTACATATCCGCTCTTGTGTTGGAAGTTCTGTTACTCCCAAGATTAGCATTTGCAATCAGCCGTAGCTCACAAACGGCCCTATCTGCAAGCCTAATCTATGTGGGTGCATTCTATCGCACACCCTCATTGCAGCTGCAACAAGCCTTTTAAGCCCATAGGCCTGCAGTACTCCCATCTCTATTGTATGCAAAGAATATGATCTTTCAACTGGTAACACCGGTCAACTTAATCAAGCTGCATACAGACGGCAAAAATAGCATTTTTCATAATCGAAAAACCTATTAAAAAATCCCCCTTGCAGGGTCTTGTGAATCGCTAACAAAAAAAAAAAAACTAGTTAACCGCCTACATAAGTTTAATCCTGTCCTCTCTTTAAAATTCTAATTTTACTAGGCCAACCATTTAATCTTAATCTAATCTTCTGTTTTTTTTTGTTTTTTTTTTGTAGTTAATATTTTGCAGACTCCTGGAAAACAAATTATACAACACATAATACAATATAAAATCATCAATACACATTTTTTTCTATTCTAAAATTCACATAAACTTCTAAGTAACTTACATAAAACAACCTTTTTCAGTACTTCAAAAAAAAACAACAAAAAACAAATGTCCAATAAATGCTGTTTAAAACTGGAAAAAACATGTTCACAATTTTCAGAAACTGTCCATTGCTTCTAACCCAAAAAGAGCATCAATTCTTTTACAACACACAGTTCAAATGAGCAATGGCCATTTTTTTTATAAACTTTGTGACAGAACGCTTACGACATGAAACTCAAAATATTTGTTGAATTCGCCTGCGTGTGTCAGTTAAAAAGTTCTCAGTGTCTTTCTATCTTTTCTCAGTGCATCATTTATTTTAACTGTATAGCATGTTATTTCTTCTAATTTTTACATCGAGTGATTGTTTTTTCTGTTCATAATGAGATTTTCTCTTATATTTTAAACATTCTATTTTCTTAACTATTTTCAAAATATAAAGTTTTACATATGTGTGTGTGCGTATGTATTTTTTCTTTCTTCATTAAAGACTGTGCGTGTATACATGTGTATTTAGTTCTTTCTTTTCTTTTTTTTAAGACATATTATTTTGTTTGTATGTGTTTTTCTTTTCTTGACATGAAATCTCTTTTTCACATCCAGGACCTGCTTTCCACATTGTTTTTCTATAACCCAGGTTCGATATCGCATCATCGATGCGAATTGGTCACGGACACCAAAAAGAGATATGTTGTGTAGAAGATTATATTAAAATGTGCCATGACTTATCTAGTAGATGTGAGATACTTTGCTAATCATATTTTCTTATAACATTTTCCGTTCCGCAAGATCTACAGCAGATGTGCTAACGGTTATATCTCATAGGATTAGTGAATCTCTTGACAAAGGCTTCCTTTCCAGGGCAATTGCTCTTGGCATATCGAAGGCCTTCGATAAGGGCCTACTTAACAAGAATTCCAACTACGGTGTCACTGGAAATGTTTTCTCAATTATTAAATCATTTCTCCGATAGGTTCATAAGAGTAGTGGTTGATGAGCAGAAATCAGAGGCCCACAGTATTAATGCTGGAGTCCCTCAGGGGTTCATCCTGGGCTCAACTCTCTTCCTGATCTACATCAATGATCTCCCAAAACATATACTTAAATCATTCGTTGACATCTATGCTGATGACACGACCATCTATGGCAACACATCAAAGGCCGTAAATGACAAAGTTCTCTCTGATTCTCTCTCCTCTGATCTTGAGCACATGGTACAGTGGAGGAAGAGGTGGTTGGTTACTTTTAATGCATCCAAAACCAAACTTCTATCTTTACATCATTAACGCTCTGATCTCCATCTGGCATCAATTGAAATGGATAGCTCTAGTCTTGGGGAGGCTCCATGTTTTGACAAGCTTCTGGGCTTGACCTTTATTCCTGATCTGAAATGGAACACCTACATCAGGTCTGTTGCCAAGGACGCTGGGAAAATGGTGGGATCTTTCTACCGCTCCAGTAGATATCTCACTACTGATGCAATTCTGTATCTATATAAAAGCCAAGTACGTCCAAGGATGGAGTACTGCTGCCACATCTGAGCAGGAGCTGCTAAAAGCAACCTATCCTGCCTTGACAGAGTACAAAATAGACTTTGTGACTTAATGGAGGATGCCCTTTTCTCTTCCCACAGAAGAGATGTTGCGAGTCTGTCTTTGTTTTATCGTTATTTCCATGACAAGTGCTCGTCTGAGCTCCAATCTCTAGTCCCCCCTCGCCAATTTTTCACAAAATATACCCATCTAGCCGAAACTGTCATTAATTTTCCCCACTCTCTATCTGTGCCTAACTCCAAACGTAGATTTAGAAGTGCAAGACTGTGGAACTCTCTTCCGTTTGCCTGTTTCCCACCTGACTACAACTTTGATGTCTTCAAGGCCAACATAAGCAAATTCCTGACAAACCGCTCTCTTAAGTAAGACACCCTATCAAATATCCAATACTAATGATTACTTGCGATACTATCTCATTGATTACTGTACACGCAATAACCCTTATCCCTGAGTGGCTTCCGGGCCTTGATAAGTGGTGACCTCCATGTAAAAAAAAAAAATATAACATCCGTATTAAAACGTATTAATCATAAGTATATTTGTTCAGCCAGGAGGATATGATATTCACGTATAACTGAGTCATGATGTATTAGAGTTATCACACGGATATATTTTACAGTTCATATATAAGAAGAAAATATATGCTTCATACCTTTTTTCTTGAAGAGTTCTTGTATCTTCACTTACTGAGCCCTGTGACGCAACCACAAAACGACCAGCACCATCCAATTGGTCTTTCTTTTGTGAAACTCACAAGACCAACACTTTATATTTTCATCATATAAATTTATTCAGTTGTCTCAAATGGTTTCATAGAGTATGCATTTCTTTTACATGTTTTTTCTTCTCCCAACCTGCTCCCTGGCCGTCAAGAACGTCTATTCACCTGTGTGACTAGACCCCCAACTCTGTTGTCTGTTCATTCTCTGATGATCAACCTCCAACTGTTGACTCTAAACTTCCCAATCTCTGACCTCAGTTCTGTTATGTCATCATTCAAAAGTACACATATCCCTTAAATGTGCCCTTTCCACGTCTGCCTGCCCAAGGTTATTTTGTTTATATTTAACCTAGCTAATTTATATAAACATATCAGCTGAAATCCATTGTTACACTAAATTCTATAAATAATAAATAATTCCCAATAAAACTATTCTAAGAATATCATAGATAAATAGATAGTTCGATAATAACTAATTAACTTTTACAATGTTAATTATCCAACAATATGACGAGTTATTACAAAAAAAAATCAGGTTCGGACTTAGTAAAACAAATAACCTTGATAGTAAGGCAATGACTGTAAAGCTTTAAATCCGCAATAGGGTTTACAAATTAGTAAATAATGAACCTTATACCACAAACTCTATTTCACTAATAAACCAGCTACTAGACTAATTAACCCTACTAGACCGGATAAATGAGTAAAATAACTCTCAGATTAAGAACACATAAACTTAATCAATGTGCTGAGGCTATGAGTTGGTTTTCTTGTATAAAAAATAAGGATAAATGTTCTTTCATTCAATTTGTCATTATAAATTACTATCCTATTACCAAGGAACTCTTCAATGACATGTTGACAGTGCCTCTTTTCTTTCTAATAAGAAATAATTTGAGACCAATCGTTAACTGAAAAATTAAAAAAAAACAAAAAAAAACTCAAACCTGTCCAATTAAATTATCTTTGTTTTCTCTGCCTGAGTGAAAAGCTGTTTATCACAAAATTTAAGGATAGATATAGTCTCCTGAAAAAAAACAAAAAAAAAACAAGAGACAATAATTAACTGTAGACATTATAAATCACACCTTCTAAGCCACTTACTTATTCCTCCTTCTTAATCTATTGTTAGAAAAGCCTAATCTAACCTAGTTCTTGTACTACCTATACTTATATCTTGCAGTACTGCTTCTATTTACTGAAATCTTCACAAATTAGTAAATTTACTATACTTATAACTGCACCAGCTTTATTGCTACTTAATACTCTCGATTTATAACCTATACTTCATATTACTAATTTTTTTCATCATTATGATTCATATTATATAACCTATACTATATAGCTTACCAACATTATTTACATAAAAAAAATTTTTTGCAGCTCATGCGTATTGTTTATACATCAGTTTTTATGGGTTAGAAACTTCGTTACATTAGGTATGGCTAAACTCTGTTGAAATTGCTAAACTTTTTTTGATTATTATAAAAAATAACTAAACTTGATTTCTAATTTATCAGCCTTAATCTTGAGCTGTTTTTAATCTCTAATACTTACCAAATTTAAAATAAATCATATGTACCTCGATATAACAAACTTTAATATGTATCGATTCTGTATGTATCGATTTATGCTTGAAAAATATTGAGTGTAAGAGTATATTTTATATAAATTTAAATAATTTATATTTTAAAAATATATTTTAAATCAATTAATTACCATTATTATTATTTTATTATTATTACCATTATATTTTTTGCTATTTCTCTGCTGGTAGTCGTTAGAATGATTATCACCAATATTATCTATATTGTAATTATTCTTATTTTTATCTTTAATTATCTTTTTTACCATTATTATAATTAATAATATCGTCTTTTATTATTATATAATTTTTAAGTTTTATCTAATACCGTAGTACCTTTAACATACGTACGTGGTCTTATGGCTAGGATCCAAGGGTAGTATCTACTTTGTCTAAAGATGGTATGATATCGTGAAGTTTCTATCCATACAATGGAAATATATCAATCATAATAATCATATATATTCTGACACTACATTAACTAGAGTAGCAAAAGACTACGATAATGTAATATCTATGCGGAACGTCCCCAGAATACCTAGTAGCAATATTTTACATATGAAAGATGCCGTTATGGAATTTCCATAGGTCCTAATAATTCGTCGCCCGAATTATTGGAGAGGGACCTATGTTTTAAGTGGCATCCGTGGGTCCAGACGATTGCCAGATATCCATTAGTTTTTCCTGAAATTTTGCCACAAATTATATTTTATTAAATAGATATATGCACAGTAAAAATTTATTTATTTATTTTTATTCATTTATTTATTTATTTTTTTACAAAAATTCCTGTTGCATCCCCAGGGGCTCAAAAGAGGTAAAAAATGCGCCAAAATGACACGTTTTGCCCCATAGCGTTTAATCCATTCTTTAGATTTTCCTGAAACTTGGCCAAAATGTGGAGACCATTGTTCTTACTATAAATTCAGTATGGGTGACCCTGGCAAAATTCTGGTTCGCATCCCTTTGCGATTTTAGGGCTAAAAAATCATGCCTTTTTGGAGCTCTTTTTTTATATTACTCAAAAACTTGATACCAATAGAGGTTGGAAATCAGATTATATATATATATATATATATATATATATATATATATATATATACACACACACACGAGGGGCGTGCAATAAGTAATGCCCCTAACCCACTTCCAGTTGTCTGATCTAGCTGAAATTTTGCATGTGCAATGATTTATATCTCTACAGGTTATGTGGCAAATTACAGCTCTGAACTAATTGTGGTTTCTGTTTTATAGGTGTTTGAACTGAGTCAAGTGTGAAATGGAACCTGTTGAATGTTGAGCAGTGATCCGGTTTTTGTATTTGAAAGGACGCACACCACAGGAGACTTTTGATGAAATGAAAGAAACTTATGGTGATAATGCCCCATCATATGATCTTGTAAAACGCTGGCATCGTGAATTCAAACATTGCCGGAAGTCTGTGGAAACAGATCCCAGACCTGCCCCCCCTTCCCTCTTCTGCCATTGATGAGGCATCTGTCCGTCAAGTTGAGGCTGCCATTTTGGAAGATCGGTGCATTACTATTCGCCAAATAGCCCAAGATGTCAAGATTAGTACAGGGTCTGTGGAAACTATCATTCATGACCATTTGCATATGCATAAGGTGTCTGCCAGATGGATTCCCAGGTTGCTTACACCATTCCAGAAACGAGAACGTGTCAAGTGCTCGAGGATGAATTTGGAGATGTGACAAGAAGATGAATCAAAGTTTTTCAAAAGACTGATTACACAGGATGAAACCTGGATCCATCACTATGATCCAGAGATCAAAGCCCAGTCAATGCAGTGGAAGTACTTGGACTCACCACCTCCAAAGAAGGCAAGGGTGCAGTCCTCCGCTGGCAAGGTCATGCTCACAGTCTTTTGGGACCAGGATGGAATAGTGATGACAGATCTCCTGGCAAAGGGTACCACAATTACAGGAACCTATTATGCTTCAGTTTTGAGGAAATTAATGGAAGCTATCAAAATCAAGAGGCGGGCAAAGACCAGCAAAGGTACCCTCCTCCTGCAGGACAACGCTCCGGTCTACAACTCGCATGTTGCCAGATCAGAAGCATGGGCGTGTGTTTATGAAATCCTCCCCCATCCTCTCTACTCTCCTGACCTTGCACCCTCTGACTTTCACCTCTTCCCAGCCATGAAGTTGTTTTTGAAAGGAAAGCATTTCTCATACGATGCAGCCTTGATTTCTGAAGTCACGTCGTGGTTGGAGGACCAACCTGGTGTATTCTACAAAAACGGTCTCCAGAGCTGCATCAAACGATGGGAGAAATGCATAACTCTGGGTGGTTCCTATGTAGAGAAAGACTAATAACTGTGCCAAATTTTGTTGCTCTACTGCTATGGGAAGTGGGTCAGGAGCATTACTTATTGCACGCCCCTCATATATATGGCTATATAGTAGTTTTCCATGGTGCCTAATTCAAATATACATGTCTTAAGGTATGAAACTGGACCGTTTGTCCATTTTCACAGGGATTTGATATTCCCAGGAACTCAAAAGGGGTCACAAATGCCCCATATCCCCAAAAAGCAACACTCTTTACCCTATAACTTTACCCCATCCATTAGATTTTTCTGAAACTTGGCAAAAATGTGAATGCAACGTTGGCTCTTACATTTTGCAAGTCTTATGATAGATGAGATATTTTCAAAGAAAACAAGCAGCGTGTGCATGGTCCCCTCTGGTGCTGCATGTAAGATGACGCCACAAAAAATAGTGAAGAAATGATGAAAGTGAGAATTGTGAAGAGTATAATTTTTGAAATTTTGTTTTTTATTAACCGTTTAATTACAAATCAACATATTGATTAATATGAATTAATCTAACGTGAAAAAATGTACTCTAATTAGATTTATTCTGTATTTCTCTTTGGCATAAGTTAGTCCTATGAGGGAGGGTACTTATTTACTCATACATTTTTGAAAATAGTAAACAAAGTACCCTCCCTCATAGGACTAACTTATGCCAAAGAGAAATGCAGAATAAATCTAATTAGAGTACATTTTTTCACGTTAGATTAATTCATATTAATCAATATGTTGATTTGTAATTAAACGGTTAATAAAAAACAAAATTTCAAAAATTATACAGAAATTTAAAAAAAAAAAAAAATCTTTTCAGAGATATTCTTAGAATACAAATTCAACATTTCTTTGTTTCAAACGAAAACAGTAGACACTGTTTGTTTTTTTTTAAATTTCTTTTGTAACGTAAATTTTCTTATGATTAAACAAAGAATATTTAAAATAGGCCAAGAAATATTTCGCTTTTTTATATTCATTTTTTGTGTAATCATTTTGATTTATGTTTATAAGTAATTATTACATCTACTGCAAATATTCAGTTGATTTGCATGTGGGAAAATATATACTTATATCTCCCAGTATTGTTTATCCTCCGTTAACATATATTTAAAAGTCATTAAAAAGCAAGTATAGAATTTAATGATAAAAATAAGACATTCTGAAAATACTTGGTAGCAAAACAAAATTATTTGACCTGTTTACAAAAAGTTGATTTGATTTGAAATGTGGGACGATTACTTTTTTCTTTAATTTTTCTTTTCAATAAATACTAGCAGAGCTACCTCATGTGGCCATATAAAACAAATAGAAGAAATGAAGTTGCGTTTAAACACACCTGCTATTCCTATGATATTGAGTACTTTTTGATGATTACTTATCACTTTCTATCTCAAGCAGATCTGAGTAAATTTTCTTGTATAAAAAAATATGATGTTGGTTTTCCTGAGCAAATGACCTTTAAACATACTTGCTCAATATTGATCATTCTTATTACTAGATATGACTTACCAGATATGATATTGCTAGGTATGTGCACTAACATGGTTGAAACTAATAGGGTCCATAGTTTTGAAAGCCACCTTATTATAATTTCTTTATAGGTTACTGATTACTTTTTGATTGTGCTTGAAAGATTAAAGCCTAAAGCCGATTTAAAAAAAAAAAAAAAAAAAATTTTTTTTTTTTTTACATGTGAAAAAAAATATATATATATATTGAAAAATGTTTTCATGGCAAAGCCAGAAAGTTAAAAGTTAAGCTACATTTGTATGTTAAATAAATTCATTGCAAAAATCACTTGAAAGATAAATATTAGTTTTTTGGGACTATTTCAAAGATAATTATTAAAGTCTTAAGATATTGAATTAAATAAAAAAAAACAAAAAAACACCTCGTTTGTACCAAAAATAGCTTAATTAGCCCCCAAAAGTGGGAGCTTAGTAACGATTTAAGCTTCACACAATCAAAACAGATGAAAAGTCATTGTATTAGAGGGTAGTCGAGCAGAGCAGTAAATTATTTGTTATCTGTCTATCTAGTGATAAGTAAAGTTTTGAAGTCATATTTCAACAGGTTGTGAAACAAGTCAAACTGTCACCCGGTTAAGTTTGAACTGGAAAGTAGCCGAACAGGTAACCAAATGTGATATATTGCATGTCATGTGTTCCGGTTTGCGCAAGCATTGTTGAGTTGGTTTTTGAGATGCCAAAGAGACAGGATGAGTTAACCAAGTCTTCCCAAAAGAGAGCGACAGTCTCAAAATGGAGACAGAGAAACCCAAGCCAAAGATCATCATTCATTTCAGTTCTGCTGTGACAAAATGCCTAGGAGTGAATAAAATATATATAAAAACAATCATTCGTCTTGGGTCTGTTTTGAAGCGTCTTTGTTACAACATGTTCCAACTCCCCCAAAGATGATTGACAGATCCCCTAGGCATGACCTAAAGACAGCGGTGGTCGACAGCAGAAACAGGTATGTCATCATATGTTATATATTCTGACATGCGCACATTAACACCTAGATGAATTACGGACCGTAAAATAGACAATTAAGGAACAAGGACAACAGTGTGTTATACAACGTACATACATACATATAGTTTGTTTATGATATGAACACACAGACATTTAGTAGTGCCACATATACACATTCAACACACCACAATTCAACTATATGCAGACATACGTTAATGTGGTACAGTATACACAACGTAACAATTGCGCATGAGTTCTATGGAAGCCCAAAATGTCAGGAAAGTCAATTTTATTTTAAAATTTATAGACGTATTGAAACATTATTATACTTTAATTTTTGAAGATTATAAAAAATGTTCATTAATTTAGGCAATCCTATTTTGTTGTAAGAAAAAGGCATTTAATTAGAATATTTACGTTTTTACATGACTCAATTTATTCTCAAACATATTGTAACGAATTAAATTAATTCTTTTTAAAGTAAAGTAAAAGCGCATTTTAAGTATGAAAAATGTCAATTAAAATTATACTGACAATTTATTCTTTGAAAAAAATAAGCAAAAACAATTTATTAATAATTAAAGAGAATACGGCAGGTAGGATGCAAATCCTGTCTGTTTCCTTTTTATTTATTTTTTTTATTTTTACAGTTGGGTAAATCTATATTTGTCTAAATTAATCGTTCTTGAAAATAATACCATGTTTTAAATTATTTTGTTCCTAATGATCCTGTATCTCAATTTATTCGAAGTTTTTTTTAATTATCAGGATTATAAAAAAAAATTTCTTACACTAGAAAAATGTTATAAAATTACATTTGAAATTTTTGTAAGAATTGTTATTAAAACAACTTTTTTTTTTTTTTTTTTTTTTTTTTCAAATATTTTTTCAATTATATTATTTTTTGGTGAAAATATTAAGTGAACAATGCTTATATTGATAGTTTGAGAAATTAATTTATTAAGTTATATTAATTTCATTTACATGGACTTTAGGGCTTTTCTCATAATGCTTTGGAAATATTAAAACAATTTTTTTCCAATTGTTTATAAAATAAAACTAACAAATTCATGCATCTTTTTTTAGTACTTAAAACTTTAACTTTAGCAAAGATGTTTTTTGCTTACAAAAAATGATACATTTTCACTAAAATTAAGAACAATTATGCATTCATTAAATTCTGTGGTTGTTAATTGATGAATACTGAACATTTTCTTAACATTTGTTGATTTCCTGAATTTTGGTGAATTTTTAAATGAAGGGAGAGAGTTATAATGTTTATGCATTTTAGGGATCGGCCATTCATTTTGCATCCATTTTAACTATTGCTCTTCATACATAAATACATTGTTTTCATTGAAAATTGATACATAAATACATTGTTTTCATTGAAAATTGATACATAAATGCATTGTTTTCATTGAAAATTGATACATAAATGCATTAAAGATCCAGAAAAAACAGCCCTTCCTGACAAAACCAGCCCCAGTTGACCCTTATAAAATTAATGTTGTTTTTTGACTCTGAAACGCCTGTGAAAATAATACTCAATTTATGAGACTTTGTTTAGTAGTTTTTTTTTACTTTTAGCTGGACATACACACAAACAACTCCCATTTATGTACTAGATTTTTCTCTTTTTATGATATTTAATCTATTGAGGTAAAAAACAATGCTTACATGTCTTACATGTTTGTCCTTTAAATTATTCTTTTTATTGATTAAATGAACTCCTAGAAAGTAAAAAGAAAACAATTAAGATTACTTATATGAAGTTCTGGGTTGATTTCTTCACATTCTCCAGCAATGTTGGGATATTAGTCCCGCTAATCTCATATCATGTAATAATCCTCTGACTGCATATTTTTTTTTTGTTTTATTCAATACAACGCTAAAGACAGTTTTATCTCCTCATATTTTGACTGTGAGAATCACTTGTGAATATTATCGCAGCCTTGCCATCGCCCTGGCAAACAACGGCGAGGTCTACTCAACTGAAACAATGACAGCGGGCAATTGCTTGTGGATGCTTTGACTCAACCCAGTTGCGTGCGTGCGGCTGTGTAAAGAACATTCCAGCTATGTGCACATTTCCTTTCTACACCAACGCAAATTCTGTGGGCATAAAAAGTAAGATTCTGTCTTTTTGCACCAACATATTTGTAAGCACTCCACGTGATGCAGACCGTGACTTTTCGTCCAGTCGGTATTCGAAAATAAACGCATTTTTGTAAATATTTTTTGTCTCCAGGAACCAGTTGAGATCCTTAATAGCACATCACGCATGAAAAAAGAGTCAGTCGAGCCCAGCATGCTGTAGTAACAACACTGATTCCATCCACAGGACATTAAACTCGTGCGCATCCGTTATTTAATTCTCAAAGTGGAAATGGACTTTTCACCCTATTCTTATTTTTTGCTGAAGTAAGCAATTGAATTTTATGTTTTAGTTATTTTCAACCTAGAATTTTAACATTTTTTACTTCAGTTCAGAACAACATTTTATTACCTCAGTCACAGGAAGAAACTCACAATTAAGAGGAAACTTTCAGGTTTTTCTTTTTCCATTTATTTTTCCAATTATGAAGAAATAAATTTGGTATAAAATTTATCCTCCACCTCGGTCATCTTTGTTTTGGTTGTTCAACTCCATTTTACATATTATTTATTTATTTATTTTTGTTTATTTGCGGGGCTAACATCGATACCCACAGTCTCGCAACAATATTAATCTTTTTATGGTTGTAATCACATTGGCAACAACAATTTGTTAGGGCATCTCTCTGATATTTCCATCTAGGTACTGACCAGGTTCAATATTGCTTAACTTTGATGCTGTGATAATGACCAGTGTTTCAACGTGACAACTATAACATTCAAGTAGTGTACTAACTTAAACGAAGTCCAAACATCATTAACTATAACATTATTTACATAGGCATAATTATTATAACATTATTTACATAGGCATAATCATTATAACATTATTTACATAGGCATAATCATTATAACATTATTTACATAGGCATAATCATTATAACATTATTTACATAGGCATAATTATTATAACATTATTTACATAGGCATAATTATTATAACATTATTTACATAGGCATAATTATTATAACATTATTTACATAGGCATAATTATTATAACATTATTTACATAGGCATAATTATTATAACATTATTTACATAGGCATAATTATTATAACATTATTTACATAGGCATAATTATTATAACATTATTTACATAGGCATAATTATTATAACATTATTTACATAGGCATAATCATTATAACATTATTTACATAGGCATAATCATTATAACATTATTTACATAGGCATAATTATTATAACATTATTTACATAGGCATAATTATTATAACATTATTTACATAGGCATAATCATTATAACATTATTTACATAGGTATAATTATTATAACATTATTGACATAGGCATAATTATTATAACATTATTTACACAGGCATAATTATTATAACATTATTTACATAGGCATAATCATTATAACATTATTTACATAGGCATAATCATTATAACATTATTTACATAGGAATAATCATTATAACATTATTTACATAGGCATAATTATTATAACATTATTTACATAGGCATAATTATTATAACATTATTTACATAGGCATAATCATTATAACATTATTTACATAGGCATAATTATTATAACATTATTTACATAGGCATAATAATTATAACATTATTTACATAGGCATAATCATTATAACATTATTTACATAGGTATAATTATTATAACATTATTGACATAGGCATAATTATTATAACATTATTTACATAGGCATAATTATTATAACATTATTTACATAGGCATAATAATTATAACATTATTTACATAGGCATAATTATTATAACATTATTTACATAGGCATAATTATTATAACATTATTTACATAGGCATAATCATTATAACATTATTTACATAGGCATAATTATTATAACATTATTGACATAGGCATAATTATTATAACATTATTTACATAGGCATAATTATTATAACATTATTTACATAGGCATAATTATTATAACATTATTTACATAGGCATAATTATTATAACATTATTTACATAGGCATAATTATTATAACATTATTTACATAGGAATGATCATTATAACATTATTTACATAGGCATAATTATTATAACATTATTTACATAGGCATAATTATTATAACATTATTTACATAGGCATAATCATTATAACATTATTTACATAGGAATAATCATTATAACATTATTTACATAGGCATGATCATTATAACATTATTTACATAGGCATGATTATTATAACATTATTTACATAGGCATAATTATTATAACATTATTTACATAGGCATAATCATTATAACATTATTTACATAGGTATAATTATTATAACATTATTGACATAGGCATAATTATTATAACATTATTTACATAGGCATAATCATTATAACATTATTTACATAGGAATAATCATTATAACATTATTTACATAGGCATAATAATTATAACATTATTTACATAGGCATGATCATTATAACATTATTTACATAGGTATAATTATTATAACATTATTTACATAGGCATAATTATTATAACATTATTTACATAGGCATAATAATTATAACATTATTTACATAGGCATAATTATTATAACATTATTTACATAGGCATAATTATTATAACATTATTTACATAGGCATAATCATTATAACATTATTTACATAGGTATAATTATTATAACATTATTGACATAGGCATAATTATTATAACATTATTTACATAGGCATAATTATTATAACATTATTTACATAGGCATAATTATTATAACATTATTTACATAGGCATAATCATTATAACATTATTTACATAGGAATAATCATTATAACATTATTTACATAGGCATAATTATTATAACATTATTTACATAGGCATAATTATTATAACATTATTTACATAGGCATAATTATTATAACATTATTTACATAGGAATAATTATTATAACATTATTTACATAGGCATAATTATTATAACATTATTTACATAGGCATAATAATTATAACATTATTTACATAGGCATAATTATTATAACATTATTTACATAGGCATAATTATTATAACATTATTTACATAGGCATAATAATTATAACATTATTTACATAGGCATAATTATTATAACATTATTTACATAGGCATAATCATTATAACATTATTTACATAGGCAAGATCATTATAACATTATTTACATAGGCATGATCATTATAACATTATTTACATAGGCATAATAATTATAACATTATTTACATAGGCATGATCATTATAACATTATTTACATAGGTATAATTATTATAACATTATTTACATAGGCATAATTATTATAACATTATTTACATAGGCATAATTATTATAACATTATTTACATAGGCATAATCATTATAACATTATTTACATAGGCATGATCATTATAACATTATTTACATAGGCATGATTATTATAACATTATTTACATAGGCATGATTATTATAACATTATTTACATAGGCATAATTATTATAACATTATTTACATAGGCATAATCATTATAACATTATTTACATAGGTATAATTATTATAACATTATTGACATAGGCATAATTATTATAACATTATTGACATAGGCATAATTATTATAACATTATTTACATAGGCATAATCATTATAACATTATTTACATAGGCATAATTATTATAACATTATTTACATAGGCATAATCATTATAACATTATTTACATAGGCATAATCATTATAACATTATTTACATAGGAATAATCATTATAACATTATTTACATAGGCATAATTATTATAACATTATTTACATAGGCATAATTATTATAACATTATTTACATAGGCATAATTATTATAACATTATTTACATAGGCATAATTATTATAACATTATTTACATAGGCATAATTATTATAACATTATTCACATAGGCATAATTATTATAACATTATTTACATAGGAATAATTATTATAACATTATTTACATAGGCATAATTATTATAACATTATTTACATAGGAATAATCATTATAACATTATTTACATAGGCATAATTATTATAACATTATTTACATAGGCATAATTATTATAACATTATTTACATAGGCATAATTATTATAACATTATTTACATAGGCATAATCATTATAACATTATTTACATAGGTATAATTATTATAACATTATTGACATAGGCATAATTATTATAACATTATTTACATAGGCATAATTATTATAACATTATTTACATAGGCATAATTATTATAACATTATTTACATAGGCATAATCATTATAACATTATTTACATAGGAATAATCATTATAACATTATTTACATAGGCATAATTATTATAACATTATTTACATAGGCATGATTATTATAACATTATTTACATAGGCATGATTATTATAACATTATTTACATAGGCATAATTATTATAACATTATTTACATAGGCATAATCATTATAACATTATTTACATAGGTATAATTATTATAACATTATTGACATAGGCATAATTATTATAACATTATTTACATAGGCATAATTATTATAACATTATTTACATAGGCATAATCATTATAACTTTATTTACATAGGCATAATTATTATAACATTATTTACATAGGCATAATCATTATAACATTATTTACATAGGCATAATCATTATAACATTATTTACATAGGCATAATCATTATAACATTATTTACATAGGAATAATCATTATAACATTATTTACATAGGCATAATCATTATAACATTATTTACATAGGCATAATTATTATAACATTATTTACATAGGCATAATTATTATAACATTATTTACATAGGCATAATTATTATAACATTATTTACATAGGCATAATCATTATAACATTATTTACATAGGCATAATTATTATAACATTATTTACATAGGCATAATTATTATAACATTATTTACATAGGCATAATAATTATAACATTATTTACATAGGCATAATTATTATAACATTATTTACATAGGCATAATTATTATAACATTATTTACATAGGCATAATTATTATAACATTATTTACATAGGCATAATAATTATAACATTATTTACATAGGCATAATCATTATAACATTATTTACATAGGCATAATCATTATAACATTATTTACATAGGCATAATCATTATAACATTATTTACATAGGCATGATCATTATAACATTATTTACATAGGCATAATTATTATAACATTATTTACATAGGCATAATTATTATAACATTATTTACATAGGAATAATCATTATAACATTATTTACATAGGCATAATTATTATAACATTATTTACATAGGCATAATTATTATAACATTATTTACATAGGCATAATTATTATAACATTATTTACATAGGCATAATTATTATAACATTATTTACATAGGCATAATAATTATAACATTATTTACATAGGCATAATTATTATAACATTATTTACATAGGCATAATTATTATAACATTATTTACATAGGCATAATAATTATAACATTATTTACATAGGCATAATCATTATAACATTATTTACATAGGCATAATCATTATAACATTATTTACATAGGCATGATCATTATAACATTATTTACATAGGCATGATCATTATAACATTATTTACATAGGCATAATAATTATAACATTATTTACATAGGCATGATCATTATAACATTATTTACATAGGTATAATTATTATAACATTATTTACATAGGCATAATTATTATAACATTATTTACATAGGCATAATTATTATAACATTATTTACATAGGCATAATTATTATAACATTATTTACATAGGCATAATTATTATAACATTATTTACATAGGCATAATTATTATAACATTATTTACATAGGAATAATCATTATAACATTATTTACATAGGCATAATTATTATAACATTATTTACATAGGCATAATTATTATAACATTATTTACATAGGCATAATTATTATAACATTATTTACATAGGCATAATCATTATAACATTATTTACATAGGCATAATTATTATAACATTATTTACATAGGCATAATAATTATAACATTATTTACATAGGCATAATCATTATAACATTATTTACATAGGCATAATCATTATAACATTATTTACATAGGCATGATCATTATAACATTATTTACATAGGCATGATCATTATAACATTATTTACATAGGCATGATCATTATAACATTATTTACATAGGCATATTAATTATAACATTATTTACATAGGCATATTAATTATAACATTATTTACATAGGCATAATTATTATAACATTATTTACATAGGCATGATTATTATAACATTATTTACATAGGCATGATTATTATAACATTATTTACATAGGCATAATCATTATAACATTATTTACATAGGCATAATCATTATAACATTATTTACATAGGCATAATTATTATAACATTATTTACATAGGCATAATTATTATAACATTATTTACATAGGCATAATTATTATAACATTATTTACATAGGCATAATCATTATAACATTATTTACATAGGCATAATCATTATAACATTATTTACATAGGCATAATCATTATAACATTATTTACATAGGCATAATTATTATAACATTATTTACATAGGCATAATCATTATAACATTATTTACATAGGCATAATCATTATAACATTATTTACATAGGCATAATCATTATAACATTATTTACATAGGCATGATCATTATAACATTATTTACATAGGCATGATCATTATAACATTATTTACATAGGCATATTAATTATAACATTATTTACATAGGCATATTAATTATAACATTATTTACATAGGCATAATTATTATAACATTATTTACATAGGCATGATTATTATAACATTATTTACATAGGCATGATTATTATAACATTATTTACATAGGCATAATCATTATAACATTATTTACATAGGCATAATCATTATAACATTATTTACATAGGCATAATCATTATAACATTATTTACATAGGCATAATTATTATAACATTATTTACATAGGCATAATTATTATAACATTATTTACATAGGCATAATTATTATAACATTATTTACATAGGCATAATTATTATAACATTATTTACATAGGCATAATCATTATAACATTATTTACATAGGCATAATTATTATAACATTATTTACATAGGCATAATCATTATAACATTATTTACATAGGCATAATCATTATAACATTATTTACATAGGCATAATCATTATAACATTATTTACATAGGCATGATCATTATAACATTATTTACATAGGCATGATCATTATAACATTATTTACATAGGCATATTAATTATAACATTATTTACATAGGCATATTAATTATAACATTATTTACATAGGCATATTAATTATAACATTATTTACATAGGCATAATTATTATAACATTATTTACATAGGCATGATTATTATAACATTATTTACATAGGCATGATTATTATAACATTATTTACATAGGCATGATTATTATAACATTATTTACATAGGCATGATTATTATAACATTATTTACATAGGCATAATCATTATAACATTATTTACATAGGCATAATCATTATAACATTATTTACATAGGCATAATTATTATAACATTATTTACATAGGCATATATATATATATATACACTAACAAAGATACCTGCGCTTCACATACGACTTTGCTGTATACTCGGGTACCCACTTCACAGGCAACCTTGCACTTAATGGATGTTATAAGAGCAACTGTTGCTTAAGGTGTTTTAAATTTTTTAAACTACCTCCTGAAGTGACTGAAATCCAACCATGAACTTTAAAGCAAATAAGTTATATCAAAGTTATCACTTATATTGTTACACATAAAAATTTAAACAATTACAAGCAATCACAATGGTTAACATTTGTTTAGTATTACAAATATTTTTATAAAAGATATAGCAAAGATGCCCCAACTTAGTATGAAGAGCTGCACCAAATATTACCTTAACCTTTGACCTTAACTTGGAAAATGGTGTGCACCATCCCTAGGTGGGTGACCATCATCATGCCAAGTTTGGTCATGATCGGCCCAGTGGTGAGGGCTGTAGGAGAGTTGTACACACACATGCTACTATTTTATATCTATAGATGATGATACTACGCTTCTTCACATTTCTGTGGACCATTCACACAGATTTTATAAAATGAGACATTCGGAATACCAAAAACAGTAAATGAAAATTAATTGGTGTTAAAGTAAAGCATTTCGATTTTACACATTTTCATAATGAATTGTTACAAAATTGAATTCTGTCAACTTAAAAACTTACTCTTTGTATTCTTTTTCTATATGTTGGACAGATTATATAAGTTTAGTCAACTAAATTAGGTCTGTCTTTCTTATTATTTGAAAAACTAATTTTATATCATAGAAAGGGCAAACAAATATCCCTTGCTACATTCTTTTTGTAAATGCCTTTAATGAAAAGTGACTATTTTTATTTGCCGAATAGTGTATCTTTGTATCACTGCATTCTTTGTTATGTAAAAGGAAAGAAAAAAATAAGAACTGTTGTGGCTTCACACAAATGATTCATGTCGATATAGTTCTGAAAGACCTCTCCCCCAACACATGTGCTGTTGAAAACGTTGCCGTTGGGTCTTATTTTATTGAAACAAAAGCTTCAGAACAGCTTGAATTCATTTCAACCTGAGACAATAATCCTAGCCAGAAACCGAGATTAAGCTAAATAATGCCTTTTATATTGTTTGGGCGAAGCTAAGTACATTTGAACTATGACAAGTGTTTGTTTAGAAATATTTTGATGTCATTAAATAATTAAGTTCAACCTTCATTTTAGCACTGAATGTTTTTTATTTTTTCATTTAGTACATTTACTAGATTTCTAACCCAAGTAAATTTTTAGGAATTTTGATTTACAAGTTTCGACATCTCTGACTAGCAATGTTGATTATGAATTTATACAACAACAACAATGTAAAATGTATTGTAAAAATTTAGACATAAGCAGTAAACACTATTCATGCCTAATTGGCTCCTATTTATCTAGTAAAAATGGATGCCAATATGATATTAACATCCTCTCATCTCAAGGAACCCATAATTAACCGATTATAAAAAAAGTATGTAAAAAGGAAAATCATTTGAGTTTTCTTTATATCCAAGATAGGTCCTATTTAATGCATAGATGGCATGTTGACAGGTACTACGATTTTGCCACCTAAGAATAATGGCAACCAAAGATTCCACACTCTCTAGAGATCCCAAATTAGGCTCTTATTACAGTTGTATGTACTTAAAGGTTATACCCACAACCTCAGACACTATTTGACAAAATTCATGCTTTCCAACCTTTTCTACCATTTTGACCTACCTATTTCGCAACCCTATCAACTACTCATATTCTCTGTACCCTCACTCATGTCGTGGGTATGATCTTAAACTACAATCTTTGGAAAGTGTGCAGTCATCTCTTAGTTCCATTATAATATCCAGCCCACTCCTCATCTGGAGTGCTGGCCCTTGTCAGTCTCATTAAACTATTATTTACTAACGATTTGTTTAACAAATACAGATATGCCAGAAGCATAGTAATCTGCAAATTGATTATATTTACATTTACAGCAAAATCTATTTAATAGAATTTCAACATATAATTAAAAAAAAAAAAACTGAAATGATGTCATATTTAATTCATTTCTGGCAATTATTACATGTTTTTTATTTAGCAAAATAAAAAGTTTACACGTACACATTTAAAAAACAAAACAAAAAAACACCAAAGAGGACACAATATTTATATGATTTTTGAATTGTGAATAATATAGTAATTGGGATTTAAGCAAACAGAAACCAACTGGTGTCTATGAGTTATTATCCAGATGGATTAATAGTACTATATGAATATCATAAAGAGGGGGTAGGGCAACTAATCCCTCGGAAAAAGCTGCTGCTGTTGTTGAGATAATAGATTTTTCTGTGCAGAGTCCATTGAACACCTTGACTCAGGATTGTTTGAAATGCATCAAGTCCATATCGGTCATCATAACTATTTGCTTTACCAATAAGATATATATTGTTCTAGCCTTGGTGACCGAAGTATATTTGTTATAAATTTCAAACAAGTAAAATATTTGTTTATTTTCCTAATATTACATTGTATTTGGCTTTCAAGCGCACTTGATGCATATTTTATTTTATTCAAATGAAAACGTTTCGATATGAACTCTCATTTTTGACGTTGTTCTCGCATTGCCCACACAGAGTTCAAACATTTCAAAATACAACCGCTAGAAACAATGCATGGCTCTTTACAGACGTCTTTCTCCAAATTAACAACGTGGAAAGGATGAAGAAAAAAAAAGAAACAACATACTGAAGATGGAGGATACCTCTGAAATGTATTTGTGATAAATTTCAAACAAGTAAAATATGTTTATTTTTTTTTAATATTACGTTGTATTTGGCTTTCAAGCGCACTTGATGCGAATTTTATTTTATTTAGATATATATGAGTGTAGGTGAGTATTTTTTTTCGTATTTTATCAACATGTTAATAAATTGTATTTCGTTACGTCAAGTGACTGGATCAATTTGAAGAAATCACGAAAGAAGAAAGTCACAGAACTTCCACCATATCGATGATAATACCTACAATTTTAGCATTGAAGTTATTTCTTTCAAAAGTTATCCAATCTAATTTTGATATTTCTGACTTTAGTGGAATCTTTACCACTGTTGAACAATTCAATGAATCAATGGAAACAAGATTTTCATCCTATCTAAATGATAAAAACTTGTGCATATCTACTTTCCTAAATCTAAGATTCACTTTTAAATTTCAAAAGAATGACATAGAAAACGCCATTAAGAATTGGATTCTACATCTTCTACTTTCTACTGATGATAATGAAGCAGAATCAGCAGGATACACTTCTTCAAACTCTGTTGAAGGTCAAGAAGATCAAAGTGAAAGTAAAACTGTATCTCTTTCAAGCCTGTTTGATGAATTAGCTTCAAATAAGCTTACAGTAACAAATGAAAACTTAGAGCAGGCAGAAGCTGAGTTAAACCTGGAGACTACAGCAGAAAGACAAGAATCACTATCTAAACTCAAAAGAAGTCGATCTCTTATGATTAAATGCACAGAAGAACTTGATCATTATGTAGCTTTACCACTACTCGCATGAAGTTATGATCTGATGGTTCAAAATATTTAAGTACACCACCTTCATCTGTGGAAAGTGAGAAGCTCTTTATTACAGCTGGTAATGCGTATGAATGTATGAGGAACAGGCTATGTCCTGAGAATTTTTCCTAAATCTAAGATTCACGTTTAAATTTCAAAAGAATGACATAGAAAACACTAAGAATTGGATTCTACATCTTCTACTTTCTACTGATGATAATGAAGCAGAATCAGCAGGATACACTTCTTCAAACTTTGTTGAAGGTCAAGAAGATCAAAGTGAAAATAAAATTGTATCTCTCAAGCTTATTTGATGAATTAGCTTCAAATGAGCCTACAGTAACAAATGAAAACTTAGAGCAGGTAGAAGCGGAGTTAAACCTGAACACTGCAACAACAACAGAAATACAAAATCACAATCTAAACTCAAAGCAGTAAATCCCTTATGATTAAGTGTACAAAAGAACTTGACCATTAAATAGTTTTACAACCACTCATAAGAGGTAATGATCCATTTCAGTAATGGAAGAAGACACAGGAGACCTTACCACGACTGAGTAAACTGGCTTCAAAATATTTAAGCGCCTCATCTTCATCTTGGAGGGTGAGAGGCTCTTTAGTACAGGTGGTAATGTGTATGAACCTATGAGGAACAGGCTGCATCATGAGAATAGAGAAAATCTAATGCTTCTACATTACAACTTAAAAGTATTCAACTTTACTGAAGATATGAAAGCAGATGAGAAACGGTGCAAGAATAAGAGAAGAAATAGAGCAGCAGCAGGTGCAGAAGTTCAGCTTATAATTATTCACTTAAAGAATTACGATTTGTACTTTGTAGTTGGTTTGTAATTTCGTTTTCTTATCTAATTGTTTAATTATATTCAGTTAAAAATTAGAAATTTTATTTTGTAATTTTATTTAATAAAGAGAAAAAGTCAAAATAATGACCAGACACTTAACAAATGTTAAGTTAGCAGTTACTATGTTAATGTGTCAAATCTATCTGGTGGGTTACTTGACCGTGATGAAATGATTTAAATTTAATAGGAAAGAGAAAAGTAAATAATAGGCTGATTAATCGGCAAAGTTACCAATTACCTGCCAATTAATTGGTACAACCCTAGATACAATATAATAATCAATAGAGAATTGGCTCTGTAATAATAAATACAAAATCTATATAAATTAAAATATCATATTTAAGTGTATTTTATGATCGGGCAATGCTGGCTTGTGTGCTAGTATATATATATATATATATATATATATATATATATATATACACACACACTAGCAGAAGTACCCGTCGTTGACTGGGTTCAAAAACAGCCTACAGAAAATGGACTGTGATTGATGAAAGTATGATAGCTTATGAAAAGGAGGGGGTTGTAAAGAGATAGGTTTTGATACTCAAAAACTTTACCCTAAGCAAAATATGATGAAAGTAAAGATACTTTTCGCGAAAATATATTTTTTTATATCAACTTTGTTTCCATTCGTAGCCAAGAGTGACCAACAAAATGATGTTTCCTTACAAAGAGAAAATATTATATATACAATAATATAAATATACAAGAAAGAAATGTTACCATAGTCAATAAAAGTTTTATGGTAGAAAAGTTCATTGGTTTGTATTTTTAAGTAGTTTGTAAAAATGTTTTTTTTTTTTTTTTTTTTTTTTCAATTCACGAACCGGCTTAAAAAAAAAAAAATCAAAATGGCAGCGACTTTTAAATGGAGAGCCCCGTTTTCAATTTGAAGGAGGGGCACCTGAGCATTCTGTGTTAACAATTTAAGAGAGTGCCGTCAACGTAAGGAATGTTTATAAACATATTGTAATGTTTTCCGTCATTTTGTGCTTGAGGAATATTCGATTATAGCATGTGTAGTTTATATAAAAATTCATTTAAGTAGTTATCGCCTCAAATTTTGTTTTAATTTCGGTTCGCTGAAATTATTTCAAGTAAAGAGCATTCAAAACTATTTCAAAACAAAAAAAAAACATGAATTGAACTTTTATGGACTATGGTAATATTTATTTCTTGAATATTTATTTTTTTGGGTAGTCGTTTGTTGTCTTTTCTGCTAAACACTCTTACTAAATAATATCGACAAAATATCAAAAAACAAAGAAACAAAAACAGTTTTGAAAAATAATGAAGCTTTACTTACTTTAGTAAAATAATCCGAAACAGCAAAATGGGATATTAAAAAAGTAAACACGTAATTACTTTAGTTTTTAAAGCAAAGAATCAATATAAATATGAATAAGAAGAAAATGGCGCCCTTTTCAAGCAGAACAGCTTTGTTTCAGTTTTACAGTATTGAACGGTGTAGTATTGCGCCGTCAGATATTTAGAGTTGTACTATTGTAAAGAACATGCAGAAAGGGTTGTAATCAACTGAATTCCATCTATTACACTGACAAAAAAAAGCTTAAACAGATATATAAATAAAAATAAAAAGGTTATGCAAATGTTTTTAAAAAGACACGTAGTCACGTGAGCAGGATTTTTACCTTCTTTTGACATGATAACAAGTAACGTTCTTATTTTTTATTATTTATCTATTTATCTATTTTCGAAAGAGTGCCACATGCAAATGGAGAAGTAAAAATACAGAGTTATGCAAAATTTGTGTTGAGAATTGTCTAAAGTTCCAACTTTTTGGGGGGGCTTTCACTTTAATAAGAACGTGAATTTATGAGGTGAATTTATTCGACACAATATGATTCAACTCCAAAAAATAAATAAAAGCTAACGTGAATTAAGATTAAAGTTAAGGTGCTATTGTAGACCCTCACCCCTTTTAAAAAACCTTGTTAAACTTTGTGACATATTTACATTCTATGGTGGTCAGGCGCGAACGAACACCCAATAATTTTATTATACCATATTTCTTCAAACTGAAACATAATTATCAAAGTATACTTACGCGAATAGATATGAAAAGTCTTTGTTAAAGTTTGTGCTATATTTCCATGGAGTACAGGCGCGAACGCAGATCCCACAATTTTATTATACCATCACTATTTAAGTTGAAACATACTTATCAAAGTATTCTTATGTACATCTATATCAAAAACCCTTGTAAACGTTTTTTTTTTCATTTTTTATTTCCATACTTTGGGGGTCAGGCATGAAAGCAGACCCCACAATTTTATTATACCATCCCTATTTAAGTTGAAACATACTTATCAAAGTATTTTTATGTACATCTATATCAAAAACCCTTGTAAACGTTTTTTATTTATTTATTTTTTTCATTTTTTATTTCCATAATTTGGGGGTCAGGCACGAAAGCAGACCCCACAATTTTTATGAACCACCGTTCTGCCAGATCAAACATACCCATTCCTGATCCTCAATACATCTTCTATCATTATATGTAATCAGTTTTTTAGAATAGTCAACCATATAGGAGCCTATTCGTGACCAGACAAACACACACACACAGAGCTTTATATTATATATATATATATATATATATATATATATATATATATATATATATATATATCAAAGCTTTGCTTGTTTGAATAAGAAGTGTTTTAAAAGTTTAAGTTTTTAACAATTTTCTTTATATGTTTTGTCTCTAAACTAGAGGGTAATTCTATGTATAATATAGAAAAATTGCTAAATGTCATCCATACCTCTCAGATTTTCTTTAAACTTTCCCTAATTGTTGGTATTATAGACAAACTAACAATTAAGGAAAGTTTCAAGAAAATCTGAGAAATCTGGGTAAGATGGTCTGGGTTATATTATATGGAATTACCCTAAATCACCTCTGACCCAGTATGTCAGTATTTGTTATATGTTATTAAATATTTCTCTTCCACTTCCCTCTCTCTCTCTCTCCTTTTCTCTCTCATGAATGACATCATAAGAAATGAATGGTAACTTTATGACACCTTTTCTATCTGTAACATCATCCGGTGTGTGTGTGGTGAAAAGATAATTATAATAATAAATTAGTTTTTCTTATTTATTAAAAACAGATTATCATTTTCAACTTAAGGACGAGAAGATCGGCGTCTTCTTCCCCGTCCCCCTATCTTTTTTTATGATAGTGCAGTCCAACAATAGATTCTTCTTTTTATGGAGAATGTCGGAAGCAAGATCTGAAAATAAATGTGACTAAGACAATGACTTGAATGTCAGTATTAGAACTAATTCCCATAATGGCACTACTTTGAAAAATTCATTTGGAAGAGAAAGAGATAAGGGGGTGGAGGTAGATGAGGCAATGTTCATCTCTGATTTCGCAAGTGCTGCCATCTACAGGGGAATTCTTAAATTATCATTTGTTTTACTCCAATTCTTCCTCTTACCACTTCTTTTTTCTCCATACATATTATTTACAATACTCAAAAACTGTCAATAAAATTGATAGCAGAATCCAATGAATATCAAATGAAAATAATCATACTCCAGTTTCATTTGCAAACTATTTTATTATGCACACAACGAAAAATTCTGAGGAAAATATTGTTTTCCTAAGATTTTTATAAGTATATTTATAAAATGTAATTTTCAACGGGTTGATATTTTTTTGGCATATCATTTTTCATCTTTTTTTTTTAATGAGGAATTCAAACCAGCATTATGAATCTTCATAAATTCATACTTATCAAACAATTCACTTGGGATGTTTTGAAAATGTAGCTTTCAATTAAAAAAATGTTTTTATCCTGTATTAATAAAACTATGAGACAAGATCAGATGTGTTTGTGTCATTCTCACCTAAATATATTCAAGTATTTTGTAAATTTTATTATTTACTGAATATTTGTTGAATTTTGAATTAAAATAAGAAAAAAGTAAATTTAAAAAAAATCCTATTTAAAGAAAAATTTTAGACATGACTAGCTTCTTATCACATGAAATTGAATTGACACTTTTGTTTATTTTTATGGCTGTAATGTTAAACTTTTCATCTTATATATAGAGAAAAGTTAGTCCAAATTTTTATTAGACCTCCATAACATTGAAGCTAATAAATCGATATTTGCTTAATAGCCATTTCTTTTTTCTTCATTGTTGGTTGATGTTCTTAAGATAAATACATTTTTGTCACACTAATTTCTTAATATAGTTTGTCCAATCTACATTTACGGCAAGTTATGTGTATTAAAATGGACACCATATTTCTTATCCACAGTAAGTTTTTTGACTGATACTAATTAGTAGTATCTATTTTAAAACTATTATTGCTAGAGAAACACATGTGCAAAACGTCAAAAAATCTTTTCAACATTTAAAAATTACAATGCCAAAGCATGTGAGGTCATTTATGCAATAAGCAGTTACATAAATTTCCCTAATTTCTCAACATATTGCATTGTTAGACCAATTTGCAAAATGCTGTTTTACATATTATTACTTAAGTACATATTTATTTTTAATGAATTATTCAAAGCAAAGGCCCAACCCCAAATCTCCCAGAAGATTTACAAAACAATGACCACTCCAACTGGTGTACTTATATCTATATCAGATTTAATTATAATTAATATTTTGTAGTAGCAATATCAGAAAACCTACCATTCAGCACTGGACAAAGCATACACTGCTACTTAATCTAAATGTCATTATATTTAAATCAGTAATTAGTAGATTTCTCCTATGTCCATCCAATAAGTTTATATGACCGAATTCACAATAAATTTTTCTTTAAAATGGTATTTTACTTTGTTGTGATTTATATATTCCAAGAAATAACTATCTAAACCCAACTATTAACAACGAAACATGCCGGAATAGCATGCTTGACGTTTTTGGAACTATGCGGATGGGATTTGGTCACTAACACTTGATACGGAAATTCTATCAGTCGATGAGGTTTCATATTTTTCTTAGTTAATTAGGGAAAAGAATTGTCTTTGTCATGGAATTTGAACCAAACACTGACATCTTTTCAGTCAAAAGTTAGAACATCTCAAAGTTGAGGCTTTGTAGTAAAAAGCTAAGTCAATATATAAACTTTGTTCAAACAGTATTTCATAACCAATATATTAATTTATTTTGTCCTAAAATTTGAAGAAAATTGGTTGAACACTTTTTACATATACATTGATAGAAATGCTGATGAGCGCCAATAACAAGATTCTTTTGTGTGCTATGATGCACACAAAAGAATTACAAAACGTTTGTATGTTCAAATGGACTTAAAACAATGAAGTATTCATTCTTTTCTTTTTTTTATCTACTGGTGCACTCTAGAAATATTAAAACAATATTTAATTATAACGTTTCAAATATTTATTTGATATTTAGGCAGAGTAGTTACTGTGCTGAAATAATATTATTTACAAACCCATTCTTAACATAAGGAGGGGTGGGTGTTTGTAACTATTTTGTACTTTCAGTTAATTTCACAATTAAAACATGATTTAATTAAAACTTGAATTCAACTTGAAAATATAAAAAACTACATTGTATCTTCCTTGCATAAGCACCTTTTTTTCTTTACTTATAACAGCATTAGTATTTTGAATATAATTTCATATATTTTTTATGAAGCTTTCAGATGTTTTATGATTTTTTTCTTTCTGATATATATTTATATATTTTCCTTACTTTCAAATAATACTTGGCTGAATTTATAACCATCTCACTTATTACCTTACTTGCTTCCAAATAAGTGGACTAAGAACAAAAATTAAATATCTTCTGTTATTTTGTTGCATGCGAAATCTTGCATTCTTGTAGTTCTCAAATTTTAAATCATTAGTTGGTTGAACTTTTGCACAATGAACTGATTTATCCATTGATGTGGAAACCAGAATGGTGTCAAATGGATACATTCTTTAATTAATGGGCAAATTTGCCATAAATTATTCAGTTGAAAAAATTTTCAATTCATTGTAAATATCACAATATTCTATTCAACAACTGGATACATTGAGAGTCAAAGTTCATGGACTGATCAGAAAAAGACCAAAATTAAGAAAACCTGCAAAAATTGAGGAACTACAAAAGCAGGAATTTATTGTACAATAAGCTGCAAAACCTGATTCTTATAAATCCCAATATTTTTAGATTATACTTGCTACAAACCCAAGGTGGTTGACAATAGTTCCAAGCTTATATTCTTCAGTCATGATGTTCACTTCAAAGTCAGATATAAAAGTGAAAATGCTTAAAATATTGCAATTTTTATATACTTGAAAAATATAAATGCAATCTGTACAAAATTTCCTTTAATTTGATATGCTATAAGCCACATTTTGTTAATACTTTCTATGAATCATGTCATGGTGGCCATTTTGGATTTTCCGGTCGACATCTTGGATTTTTTTAATCGCTATCTTGGATTTTTCATGAAGTGATGACAAATTGTAATGTCCATCAAAATAATACTTCATCTAATGATAAAGCTTTTTTTACCATTTTTCAGCTGTTTTAAGATGTTTCTACTTAAAGTTGTTGAAATGAAACTTAAATATTCTAATTAGTCTGTAAGTTATCAAGTGAGATGGTTGTAAACACAGCCATCTGAACCTTCATGGTGTTGTGATGATATGTTTAAAATTTCATCATAATATCTTTAAGCATCTGAAGATTCAGATTTTTGAAGATAAGTAGTGCTGTAAATTGTGCAAATTTCCTACCATTTTCTGTCACAAGCTTATATATATTTGAATAGAAGTCACTTGAAGCAAAATGTCTAGTGAACCATGCATTTTCCAATACTTTGAATGGTTATAACTCCAGTAGTAATGCACCAATTAAAAAAACTGAAAACCATATTTCTTTGGGTTTTTTTTTATATGCTCTTTTTAATAATGCTTAATTTGAGTTTCTTGGATGTAAAGAAAAAATGGTCTGGTATTGCTATTTGTAGGAATATAACTTGAACCTTTATTAAAAAAAATAAAAAAATAAATTACTTAAATGTGTTTGTATCATAGCAATTTTCTAGAAGTAAAGTTAAAAACTTTGTGAAAGATTTTTATGAATAGACTTTTGCAAAATAAAGAGTGAGTGACAGATAAGTTGAAACGATACCTCTTCCTTTTTCTCATTTTTTTTTTTTTTACCGCTTCTTTGTTTTTGTCTCTTCATATAAAGAGACAAAAACAAAGAAGCAGGGGATTATTGATATAATGGTTACTCACATAGACTATGGAATCTACAAAGCCGATTTCCTGTTGGGGAAAGTTTCAAACTCTGTTTGATTTTTTTTTTTTTTTTTTTTTTTTTTTTTTTTTTTAATAAAATAGCAATCTAACTGAAATGAATGAATTATAATGAATAATATTTTGTAAAAGAAATATATTGTGGCTAAGACAAAATCTTGAATAATTTGCATTTTTCATTTTATAGAAATTTTTAAATATCAAACTAGTTCTTAAAAACAACATATCTGCCTAAAACCCCATTTACTGTTTTGTTTTGGGGCCTATGAAACTCTTTGATTCCATTTATGACATTTGCAACAAGTGTAATTTTCCAGTTCATGAAATAAATGCAGCTCTTAGATTCCATTCTCTTTACAGTTAAAAACAGTCTGTTGAGTTCAACTCAGTCCATTTACAGATTGATATATTTTAGTTAAACACAGTCTTTTCTGACCATAGATCAAAAATATCATCTCAAGAAGCAGCCGATCAAAATATCAGTCTGTGTGATACACATACAGAATAGAGTGCATTTATATCCACCATAATCCTATTATTTCTCCACATTCTCGTTTTTTAGAAAAGATGAACTTAAAAATCGAAAAATTTTCTTTACATTATAGCCATTAAACACTTGTGTAAACAAAATATATTTCTTAGCAAATCTCAAATTTTATTGCCTTGCAAGCCATTTGATTTGGTATTTTGTTTAAGATTGAGATAATTTATTAGATATTAGTAGACAATTCTGGCATTACTCAAGAATGAATGCCCCCCCCTCCCCAACCTGTTTCGATCCGAACTTCACAAAATTAATAGCATCTTGTTATAGTCTTGTTTTCAGTTGAATCCCAACCACAGATATGGATGAATGTTGCTTGTAGATAGAACAAACTGACTTCACTTCAACATTTGCCCCCACCCCACCTAGACACAGAGGCTACAAATTATGGATCTTTATGGTGATTTATTGTTCAACTGAAAAAAAATCAATTTTTTATCACATATATGTTCTTGCTTTCCTCTTCTTCTCATAATTATCCAAGGACATGTTTCATTATTTTACGGCTCATCAGTGTGGCTTATTCAAGCCAGTTTCAAAATCTGAACCACAGCGACTGATGTCTGATGCCTTTACCATTTGACCATGAAAGCTTGCTAGTGGCAGAAGATACATCTAACATAAAAGCTATTTTGTTGCTGTGCAATATTAACAAATGAACACATTCAAATATTTTTTTATGTGGAAGTATAAATGCTAAGGGTGAAAACATTGTTCCCTTTCACCAGTGTAATGCATATATACTATATAGAGAGAGTCTAAATTTATAATATATAATTATCCACAGACACATGTTTTGCCATTATATAGCTCCTCAGCATGACCATAAATATGCTTGCATGAAGTCAGTTCTCCACTTTTATAATTTTGTGATTAATAGATCTTTCATTAAGATACATGAAAAAAAATCTTTTTTGTCAGTCAAATATGACTGTATTGCTAAAAACAAAAAATTATAGATTCTAATAGTTAATCCTGATCAGTATTTTATTTTTAATTAGTCATAAAGAAAGAAAAGTGGAGGATTTTCTTCTCATACTCAGAAATGTTCTTACTGTCACTTAATACACTGGTACAACACATATATATATATAAAATAATCTGATATCATCAGTTGTAAATCATAATTCAAGCATTTTCATTAAGTAACATTTAATTTTGATTTGGATATTTTAACATGGCTTCCACACAACACAAGATAATTTTTTTAAATTTTATAACAAAGTTTCTTTCCCAATAACTTGTACAAATAGAAAATCCAAATTATTTTTTTAAAACTTGTTAGTAACAAATAAAATTACATCAATTAAGTTAAAACAACAAAAAACGTTATTGTTTTGAATATTTGTAACAAACTTTTTGTTTAATCAACAATATGTGCAACAAAACTGCTGTAAAATAATTAAAAAAATATTTTCACAACTGGACAAACATTTGGAGGTATTTTTAATACCAGATTTCAAAAAAAAATTCTAATTGCCACATGCAATTATTATAAACAGCTTCATGCTAAGTTTTTTTAACCTCCTATAGCAAATATATCTTTTTAACATTTCAAATAAAACTATATTTTTATGGAAAGATAAGGGAGGAGATAGAAAGAAAGAACTTTAGTCTTTGTTCGATCTTTAATAGTGTTGACTGAAGGTGATGCCATCTATTCGCATTCTTTTTTCTTTTCATTAATCATATATATTTGAATATCATGAATCATTGAATATCATGAATCATGATCAGTTTTGGATCAAGTAGTTTATTTTAAGCTTTTAATGAATAAAATGTCAATTATTTGAATATATACTAATATATTGCTGATGTTGATTAATAAAGATGGATTGATTTAAATATTTTTGGATAATCCATCATTATTTGGTGTTCAATTTTATTTTTATGCCTTTTAGTTTAAAAAAAAATGACTTGCCGGTATATATTTTTCTTTTATAATTATTTTCAGATTGCAAAAAAGCATTTTTACTCAGATTTTTGTTCGAAGATGAACTATAAGCAGATTATTCATTTTGAATTTAATTTTTCCTTTAATCGACATAATTTCAAGAAATTAGGATTCTAGGTGACACCAGGTTTTTCTACTAGTAATATTATAGTATTTTAGATAAATTTTCCAATCAATGCACTAATACTTTAAAAATTTAAAAAATATATGGGTAACATCTATTACATATTTTTAGTGTCTCTGCCTCTCTGTTCAAGAATGCAATTGAAAACAAAACTTTACCAAAATCAAATGCAACTTCAGTCAAATTCTATAATGAATCCATTGGTGTTATTAATTTTAATATACAGCTTTTTACAATTATATCATAGCATTCTGCATTTTTGATGGACATTCATAAACAGCAAAGACAATACTTTATTTGCTTTTATTTTAGTTATATTAATAAAGAATATATATATATATATATATATATATATATATATATATATATATATATATAAAGAATTAACAAATGTTTTCCATTCCCGGGCAACACGGAGAGGAGGGGAGATAATAAAGTAATAAATAAAACATTTAATCTTAACTCCGTATTCTGTTTTGAAATCAATTTGCAACTTTATTATCTTTTTCATACATTCAAAATTAAGATTGCATTTAATAAGAGTTATACATTCTGAAAATCTATACTATAAATTTTAGTTTTTTGTGTATTGACATTCATATTAAGAACTCCTTTTCCTATTTATTTAAAAAGAAAATACAACTTTCTTATATATTGGTCGTGGAATTGAATTCAAAAGATCTAGCTAATTTGCATGTTCTTTTAAACATTCATTTTAATTAATTCCCTATTAGTTTTTTCGGTTTTCTTATGGGATGATCTTTAGTTAACGTGTAATTATATTCATGCAGATTTACATAATTTATACTTTTGTAATATTTGCGTAAAAAGCTTACAGTAAACACAAAACTCTTTCCATATATATTTATGTATACATATATACTTTTGTTTTAAAAATTTTGCCTAGCAACTTCCTCTTAGAGTTTTTGGTCTACGGACATGAAACTTCATATATAAGGTATTTGAATCCATGCGAAATTTTGTATTTGGGTTTTAGCCCGGGAAAATCTGTACAAAAGTGTGAAAATTTAATTTAAAAAAAAGAAAAAAGTGAAATTTGTCAGGTGAAGGTCAAATGCCGTCATTATGAATTTGCATGCATAATGTAGTAGCTATTGGTTCATATTTTAATTTTTAGCATTGCAGCAAACATGTTAGCAGAGGAAAGAAGTAAATCGTAAGCTAAACGTCTAGGTTTTGACTCTCGGTGGTGGCGCTTGAGTCATTTTTCATTTTTTAACTTTTAAAATCATTACTATATAGTAGGTCCAATATAATATAATAATAAATACAAAATCTGCATTAATCAAAATATATTTAAGCATATTTTATGACTGGGCAATGCCGAGCGCCCTGCTAGTAGTGAATAAATTGAGTTCCATGGAAGTATTAGCAAAGCACTGAACCAATTAGTGGCAAGCTAATTATTTCAATTATTCTGAGGCAAATAAGTAACACTAGCTTCTTTTTCACTGTTAATCTCGTTAGACATCTTCGTCCATTATCTTCGGCATAATAATAAAAATGTTGTTTTTCCAAAAGTTTCCATTTTTTTTTTTTTTTTTTTTTTTTTCCTGTTTTCCATTCTATATTGCTTTCACACCAACAAACATTGGGGATACACACCATAATGTAAAGCACATCAACACTGGAGCATATGTAGGCAACATCAATTTGGTGTTTGTATCAGTGTAGCTCAAACACCCAACTCTGACTTTGAAGTTTTAACAGATTTAATGCCTGAACTTTTAAATGATACAATAAATATTGTTCTTCAACTCATAATGTTATATACACTTATAATATATCACTTATAGTGTTTTGATTTTGAAGAGGATAGACATGCGAATTTAATGTTTTTATTTGTTTTTAAGGAAGAAATGTAAAAACTCAGATTCCAACTTCTGAAACATTAAAAGGTTTGACTCTGACTCTTAATCCAATAAATTTACTCCAAACTCATCAGCGCTGGTTTTTATGCATTTGTTTGTGCTCAAGTGCTTTTCCTCTACTCTCGCCACAATTTATTTGACAATAAGTTTATCCAACATCATATCTATAGTTAAGTATGCATATAGATTTGTATATTTCTCTATAGAATTTGCACCGAAATTAGTTAATTAA
Organism: Euprymna scolopes; assembly: GCF_053919585.1. Lineage (NCBI taxonomy): Eukaryota > Metazoa > Mollusca > Cephalopoda > Sepiida > Sepiolidae > Euprymna > Euprymna scolopes. Next base: position 92,446,366 of record NC_136495.1, on the reverse strand, counting down.
TCATTTTGAATTTGGGTACATTGCTGTTAGACATATTAGACGAATAAGGGCTATATTTAGTTTTAGTTTTGTGCAAAAAGGTAAAAGGAAAAAAGGGGGGATTCTTTTGAGAAAATTTTGATGCCTCTTATTTTTACAAAATTTCAACAATAGCTATTAGGTCATTAATTAATGAATATTTCCCAATTTTAAGTTTCTTTGGGATATTTTAAAGGGTCTTAGAGGGCATAATATAAAGCGTAACTTTTCCATTTGAAAATCCAAATATATCAGATTTGCATTGAAATTGTCTATATTCATTAGACATTAAGTAATATTTTTTGAATTTCAATTTCTTGATATCGTTTAGGCTTAAGTCTTAAATTTTATACATTTTATTGTGTGGGTTTGTCTAGTAACTTTTCTATATGGCTAGTAAATGAAAATATTTAGTTGTCAAAGGTCAACTAAAGATAAATTTGTCCGTAGAACCCTGTCACAATTCAATAACTAATACCTGGTTAACATTTTCTTTGCTGTTTTTAATGGCATTGATCAGTTGACGAATATCATCTTGAAGAATTTCTTGCTATGTCTGACACAATAATGCTTAGAAGATGGCTTCCTTTTCTTTTTGTGAAGGTTCCGGTCTAATATGCCTTAAAGGTTTTCAATTGGGTTCATATCCTGGGACTGACAACCATGGAAGTTTATTAATCCCATTTTGGCTCAACCAATGTTTTCTCACCCTAACAGTGTGACAAGAAGCTCCGTCTTGCATAAATAGTGAGTTCACTTGGTTCATTTTACCACTTGAGAATATTAGTAAGAGTCTTTCATGTAACATTGAAACACATTTAGCAGAATTGATGTTTCCTTCATACTCCATCAGGTCTGAGTGACCATCACTCAAAATTGCACCCGATACCATAAACGAGAAACCCCTATGTTACAGCATTGGCTACAGTCTTTTAAAGTCAAACTCTTGCTGAAGGAGTCTTAATACCCATACTCTTCCACCGGAGGCAAATACAGGGTGGACCCCCCCCCCCAAAAAAAAAAAAAAACGGGCCCCAACTATAATTAGGCCCCGTTTTTTGGTGTTTTGTCTGAATGAAATGAAACTTTGGTCATAACTAGTTTATTATATTCAAAACATCACATCAAAACACTAGGGTCTTTGGCCTTTTTTTCTCCGTTCTACAGCATATGTTCTAGATGGCCTCCATTTAGCTTTTGTTTTTTTTTGTTTTTTTTGTTGTTTTTTGGGTCACCCTGTAATGTAAATCTGTGATTCATCAGAAAAATTGACATTGGTCCAAATAGTCATAGGTCTCTCTGTTGTATATCGGAATTATATTGGAACAGATGATATATTAAAACGTGTCATGTGTTATCTAGTGGATGTGAGATATTGTTCTTTTAACGGACAGATAATTAACATATAAATCGTATGTATTTTGTTTAGCCAGGAGGATATGATATTGACATGCGAACTGAGTTATGTTGTATCAGATTATCGCACGGGAATATCTTACAGTTCATATATAAGAATAATAATATATGCTTCATACCTTTCTTCTTGAAGAGTTCTTCTATCTTCCTGCTGCTCTGTGATGAACCATGAAACGACCAGCACCATCCAATTGAGATATCTGTTCTTACTTGTGAAACCACAAAACAACACTTTATATTTTTTATTGAAACAATTGTCTGAAATGGTTTTCACAGGATCTGCAGTTTGTCTACATTTTCTATTCTTACAGCCCGCTCTCTAGCTGTCTGTGTACCCCTGTCTAGAGCATCTGTCCGCTCTTGTGGTAAAACCTCAACTCTCTCAATCTCTCCAAAACTAACTACATCACGTGTTCCTTTATGTCACCTTATTACATGTCTCAGACCAACCTAATGTCCCCATCTAGTTATTTGTTTATCCAAACCCCCAAATAATGTTCACATCTATTTTCTATTTTTGCATTACTTTTCCGATTCCATGTCGATCATCTCTTTCCCAATTTAATTGTTTATTCTTCTAATCATAATAACTGATCCAGCGACCATCTGTCGCTCAAATCAATTATAATGATGATGATGATAATAATAACATTTTGGCCCTGCTTGCCACAGTTAACACCGATACTATGCTATGATCACAGCCTAAAAGGGTCATAACATTACATCTCCACCATCTCATAAGCCCAATCTTTTCTGCGCTTGATATTGGCAGGATGAAGAAGAGGTTTCCTTTTCACAGCTCTACTATAGAAACCCAGCTTGTGAAGATACCTGACAACTGTTCTGGGACTGACACCAGCTTGTGTTACACTGAGGATCCTCTTCAACATTTCTCTTCACAATATGCAAGGTTCTTTCAGAGGGCCAGAGGCGACCTGGATGAGGTTTTGTGCACTCTTTGTTTTTTTGACTTGTACGATCACTCTATTAACAGTAGAAAGAAGTATTGAAATTTTTTTTTACTTCATGTTGACCCAAACTTTGTCTTCACAGAAATTCTGATTGGCCTGATGCTCCTTTTGTTCGTGGCATACTTCATTCTTGTTAGATGCAATTTTAATGAGTTATTTTCAGCATTATTCTTATCTGTAAATATTAATAAGCATATAATTACTTTAGGAAAAATATTTATCTTAGTGTCTATTCTTTTCTGTCATGTCTGTATGCACACGCATGCACACACACACACACACACACACACACACACACACACACACACACACACACAGTTGTGCATGTGCAAAAAGGATGCACAAATATTTGAATTTGAAAATTCCAATATTTGATTTGCCTGAAATTTGAATGATAGTTATTGGACACAAATTAAGTAAAATTCTTAAAATTTCACTTTCTTCAAAGAATTCTGAGATACACTAAGAAGTGAGGTGGAAAGGCTTAACATCAATTTGTGTTTTAGAATATTTTTATAGAATTAAAATTTGGAGAATTCAAGTATTCTTGATTTTCATGCAATAATTACATCATAATATGATGTTGCTAACAACAGTAAACGGCACTTTTAAATTAGATTTTTTTCAAATAAAATATAAGAACATCGACTTTAGGTAGAATTGGTGTCTTGGAATTTATCTATTTTTTACATATATTTTTAACATATAAGCAGTTGCCAGTGTGTTGCTGAGAAAGCAATTGTCGTTATTTAGATGTCTGTGCGGAAAATCCAGTTTATCCTGAATAGATGAGAACAAGAAAATTTGTCTAATGCCATAAGAACTCCTTCACAAATGAAGAAAAAGATGACAGGAAAAATCAATCTCTACTCATAACCGATAAAGTAATGCCGGATACATTGTTCCTATCTGCATGAAGGCTTATTAGAACGCATGTGTTTAATAATGTACAGCAATTTGGATGAGACCAAAAATATCTGTTTCTCTCTCTCACTCCCAGTCTCTCTCTCACTCCCAGTCTCTCTCTCACTCCCAGTCTCTCTCTCACTCCCAGTCTCTCTCTCTCTTTATCTCGCACTCTTTATCTCGCCCTCTCTCTCTTTATCTCGCACTCTCTCTCTCTTTATCTCGCACTCTCTCTCTCTTTATCTCGCACTCTCTCTCTCTTTATCTCGCTCTCTCCCTCTCATTATCTCGCGCTCTCTCTCCATCTCGCGCTCTCTCTCCATCTCGCGCTCTCTCTCTATCTCGTGCTCTCTCTCTATCTCGCGCTCTCTCTCTATCTCGCGCTCTCTCTCTCTATCTCGCGCTCTCTCTCTCTATCTCGCGCTCTCTCTCTCTATCTCGCGCTCTCTCTCTCTATCTCGCGCTCTCTCTCTCTATCTCGCGCTCTCTCTCTCTATCTCGCGCTCTCTCTCTCTATCTCGCGCTCTCTCTCTCTATCTCGCGCTCTCTCTCTCTATCTCGCGCTCTCTCTCTCTATCTCGCGCTCTCTCTCTCTATCTCGCGCTCTCTCTCTCTATCTCGCGCTCTCTCTCTCTATCTCGCGCTCTCTCTCTCTATCTCGCGCTCTCTCTCTCTATCTCGCGCTCTCTCTCTCTATCTCGCGCTCTCTCTCTCTATCTCGCGCTCTCTCTCTCTATCTCGCGCTCTCTCTCTCTATCTCGCGCTCTCTCTCTCTATCTCGCGCTCTCTATCTCGCGCTCTCTGTCTCTCGCTCTCTGTCTCTATCTCGCGCTCTCTCTCTCTATCTCGCGCTCTCTCTCTCTATCTCGCGCGCTCTCTCTCTCTATCTCGCGCGCTCTCTCTCTCTATCTCGCGCGCTCTCTCTCTCTATCTCGCGCGCTCTCTCTCTCTATCTCGCGCGCTCTCTCTCTCTCTATCTCGCGCGCTCTCTCTCTCTATCTCGCGCGCTCTCTCTCTCTATCTCGCGCGCTCTCTCTCTATCTCGCGCGCTCTCTCTCTCTATCTCGCGCGCTCTCTCTCTCTATCTCGCGCGCTCTCTCTCTCTATCTCGCGCGCTCTCTCTCTCTATCTCGCGCGCTCTCTCTCTCTCTATCTCGCGCGCTCTCTCTCTCTCTATCTCGCGCGCTCTCTCTCTCTATCTCGCGCGCTCTCTCTCTCTATCTCGCGCGCTCTCTCTCTCTATCTCGCGCGCTCTCTCTCTCTATCTCGCGCGCTCTCGCTCTCGCTCTTTCGCTCTCGCTCTCTCTCTCTCCAGTCTCTCTCTCTTTTTTTCCGCCTTGTTCTCTTCTTTTTCTCTTTATCTCTCTTCCTCTCGCTCTGTGTCTCTCATTCTGTCACTCTGGCTTTCTCTCTGTTGGCACTTCCTCATGAATAAAAGGACAAGGGATACATTAATTCATTGAAAAATTATCTTTGTAAACAAGGAAACCAGTGGTATGATGCATTTCATTATGTAAATATCTTATTTAATAAATATATTAGACTTTTTTATTTCAGTAATTGAGCTCTCTTGTCCATTTTTTTCTTACCAATAGATATCTCTATCTCTCACTCACAGTCACATATGTATATACATAATATGAAAAACATTTTACACATTAAGATTTTTTCAAGGACAATTTTTTATGAAATGATTGTTTAGTTTCATATTTTAGACTGTTGGTCTGATCTTTGTTGATTTTGTTTGAGATAGATGGAATATCTACCAAACAATAACCGAATCTTTCTAAACTAAGATTAAATTATTTATACTCTTTTTATTCTCATTATTAATGTTGATATTTGTACATCTATATGACATTTCAGGTATTTGTGCCCTGTAACGTGATTCATTTGTTAAAATCATGAATATGATTGATATTATTTGCATGCGTTAATATTTACCTTTTAATAATAAACTCCATACTGAATCTATTTTTTGACATTAAATTAGAAACTGAGAAATTAAACAAAACATTTGTATTTGAATGTGGATTTGTATTCTTCCTAGAGAATGAACTGAATTTAAAAATCATTTTAATGAAATAATCTTTATAGAAATTGTTGTTTTGGTTGCTTAGCGACTAATGCTTCTACCCAAACTCGTGTGTATTTGTTTCTTCATCTTCCTCTTTAATAAACCTCAGCTAAATCTAAAAACTGAATTTTATAAAGCTGTCATTTTATATCGATGATTCCAATATTTGTCTGTTGAGAATTCTTAGATTAAAATCTAATGTAAAATTCTCCAATTTTATTTGGTTCTTTTTGTTACTTTCAATCGTTGGCTTTATTAAAAGCAATTTCCTTAATTATAGCCATTGTTTAAATGAAAGAGTTCAGGCTTCTCTTTTACTCCTGGGGACATAGGAACTTTATTTAGTTTTCCACAATAAAATAAACATGTCATCTATAATAATATAAGACATCTGTTTGACTGTGTCTGCTCATTGCTTGAACATAAATAATATCCTAATTTACAAATATCTTATAATGAATATTGTGTTTGTAACCGAATCTAGGTCACTATCTAGTTAAAATTCCCTTAAAATTTTAAACTTATTTAAGATAATTTCATTTTAATCAAGATTGAATGTTTTATGTTATTTACACTATTGCTTGCTATTTCATTCTGAATTCAATTTATATATGCAGCCATATAATTCTTACTGACATGTGATGTTCTGCTTTTTATTCCATTTTAAAATATTTTATTGCTAAAATGTATACAACTAGATTTTGTGAATGTATTATTTCCTATTCTAATAATAAAAAAAAATAGTAATTAAATGTTTAGATGATATTTTTTGTTAAATCTTTCCACTTACTAATAAGTAAAGGGTAGAGGCATATATCTTGCCTAAAGGTGTTTGAGACAGTTTAATGTCATATGTCAACTTGTTCAGATTATTCATAACAATACTCCTTCTATTATTGATATCCCCACTCCACATTCATAAAAGTTAACTTTATTAAAATCTAAACAACTTTTCCTACCATATGTCCTTAGATATGGCTGTTTGCTAACAATGGCACTATACCAATAAATTTTCAGAAAAAAATGTTTGATTTCCAGTATACGGATTTTTCCCCCCCACAGTTAATCTGTCCATCTTGGAAAAATTGCTTATTACTGATACAGTAAAAAAATCATACACAATATTTTATACCTAACATTTATCTTTGGAGGAAATTTTAAAATTGAAATTTTGTAATTCTTCTAAATTATTGTGGTATTACTTGAAATAGTGTCTTTCTGGGTTACTAATATAATTACATAAATAAACTGTTAACATTACTGCAGCAAATAAACTGAATATGAGATGATGATGAAATGTTTTTTTTTCTTTTCTGAAAAAGCACTAGAAGAGGTCTGTCTTAACCCTAATTCAAAGAAAAAATCTGTCAGCAAAGAAAAAAATATATTTTATGCCATTTTCAACAGGCAAGAAAATCTTTCAATCGCACTCAAGTATTGAAATTCTCATTCCAATTTTTCTCTTTTCATTTCTTGGAGGCATTCATTTTTTTTTTTTTAGGCTTATATAATCATTATCTTTCTCACTAAAGATTTAGCACAAGCAAATTTTCTTTTTTCTGGATGAGTAAGAAGCAAGGAAACACATTCATGAAACGGTACTTCCATCATTGTTGGTAGAAGAGTGAAGAGGAGACTTAAAAAAAAAGAGTCTTTTATTCATTAGACATTTCTTTGTCCCAGTTCTTTGTGAACACATTGTGTGTTTTAATGAAAATGAACAAAAAACATGGCGAATCAAGTTTGACAGGTTCATAATCTGTTGGCATTCTGATTTAATCAGAATTCAAATATTCTCTCTCTAAAGTGGCTCATATGTTGTGTAATATCTTCTACCTAACAAACTCCCATCCACTGGATATAAAAGCAAAAGTTTCAGCGTCAATTCATTAAAAGCTAAGGAGGATTTAGAACCTTTCAATAAATCCCAAAGAAATTTTTTCATGGCAGATGTAACACTATCTGACTCACAAGTGATTGTTTTTATATGATGAAAAACTGCAAATGGCTAGAAATCTTATGCAACTTTGTTGATCTAGGGACATAAAAATGGTACCAAACTGTTCTGAGAATTCATTTTACCAAACTTGGGACGAGTATTTTAGATAAAGTATCTTGATAAAATTAGGTATGTTTATATTTGGGTCAGTCCAGCCAATTTCAGTGAGGGCTTGGAATTGATGTTCTCCAAATCTCCTGAAACTTTCAGATTCTTTTAGTAGCATTGAAAGGAGTAAATCCTGAAAATTTCAGCTCAATTCCTTTTTCCATTCAAATTTTATGGCCTTTTGAAAATTTTCATATCGCTGAAATTTTTTTGACACTGAGGATTTTCTCAATTTTGGAAGCCAATTTTCAGAAATTGTTATATTTAAAAAGGTCTGGATGAACTGCTTTCAATTATGTCCATAGAATACTATCAGAATCAGTTTAATTCATGGTTTCTAACCAAATTGGAAAAAATTTACGGAGCTAACAAAAATGACAAAATTTGAAAAAATCACCCCAAAAAGTCAAATTTAAAATTTATTTGAGTTTTTAAAGAGTAAGTTCTTGCTAACAATCAACCCAAAATGCTTTTAATGCTTTAAACCTCATAGTATGCTATGAATACTTCCTCAAAAAATAAAATTTAGGTGTTGAAAACAAATAAATTTGAAATTATGAGGTACCCAATATGGCAGAAAGTCTGCAAAACTTAAATTTTACGGACTTTTTTCCATTTTAGAATGGTAATAACTCAGTAGGTTGCTCAGAACCATATAAAACTATATGTTTTCTTGAAGAGCACCTTGAGCACTATTCAAAAATGTAAAATAAACCAGTTTATAAACATCCTACTAAAATCTATGGGACATCAAAAATCACAAAATTTTAAAAATTTTAACTTTCGACGAAGTTCAGAGGCCTGGAACTAGTGGCCAAGAAAAAAAATGGATTCGACTTTTTTATTTTTTCAAAGAATAGACTTTCAGGTTTTAGAAAACTATCATTAGGATGGCGAACAAGGCTTTTACTCTTTAAAATGGTGCTTTCTATTATGGCACTTTTCAATATCCAAATCTGGCCTTTTCTACCATCTGCTTATAGTTTCGCAATAAAAAAACAAGTTTTAATCAAAATTTTCAACACGTTTTAAAGAAATGCTATATATAATGTAGATAGAATATCTTTCATTGGACAGAGAGATATTAATATAATAAACTTTGATAAAAATAAGAGTCCTAATCAAAATAACTTTCAGCCTTTCCCATAGGTATTTTATCAAAACAGTAAAACCTTCCTGTGCTTCCAGTAGATGGTGTATCAACTTCACAGTACACATCTTCAATTGGAACCCAACAAACGTCATCACGTTGTGGCCAATAAAACTTTTCAGAAGGTCCTTTAGGATGGAGGAATTTTACATTAACATCACCATGTTCATTTGATACATCATTCGCAACACAGAAGTACCAATCTTTATCGTACTGACATACACTTGTGCCCGATATTATTCATACCCCTCGGATCTTTGAGATTTCTATAAGATTATTGCTCAAACCAGAAGGTAGACAATCTTAAAGGGATTTCAAACAATAAATCAAGCATAAGCATTTAATTTAAACTCAACAAATAAATAAATTATGCAAGTTTGAAACATTATACAAAGAAAAACAATAATGGCACTAGTTCAAAATTATTCATACCTCTCTTACTAATAGTCAATAGCATGCCCTTTATTCTTAATAACGGCCTGTAGCCGTTTTGGATATTTATCAACAAGGTTTTTACAAGCATCAACACTGATTTCTGACCATTCTTCAATGCAGTAGTACTCCAAATCCCTCAAATTTCGAGGTTTCCGCTTTTTAACCTCAGTTTTCAATATGTGCCAGAGGTTTTCGATAGGGTTCAGGTCGGGACTCTGGCTAGGCCATTCCAAAACATTAATTTGATTATCCTCAAACCATTTCTTGACTATTTTGGCAGTATGTTTTGGATCATAATCCTGTTGAAGGACCCAGTTTGGTCCTAAATGGAGCTTCGCCGCATCCTGTCTAATGTTTTTCTGGAGTATCTCCAAATATTGCTCCTTCTACATGGTTCCATCTATCTTGATCAAACTACCTGGACCACTAGCCAAAAAGGAGCCCCAAAACATTAGGCTACCACCACCATGTTTCACCGTGGGTATGGTGTTCTTTGGGTTGTAAGCTTCTCCTTTCTTCCTCCAAACGTAAGAAGCATCCATATGGCCAAACAATTCAATTTTTGTTTCGTCAGTCCACAAAATACTTGAGAAAACGGACTCTGGAGAATTCACATGGGCCCTAGCAAACTTTAGACGTGCTGCAAGGTGTTTTCCGGTGTGCAGTGGAGTCCTTCGTGGTCTTCTTCCTTTCAGACCATTTTCATGCAGAGTCCTTTGCAATGTTTGCCTTGATATTTTTATGCCAGAAGACTCCAGATTTTCTTAAATGTCCTTAGTAGTGGTGTTTGGATTTGCATTAACACTTCTTACAATGTTCCTGGTGGCTCTAGCAGACAGTTTCCTTTTCCTTCCTCTACAAATCAAGTTGTTTGTTGTGTGGTGGCTCTGGAATTTTTTGATGATGCTCTGTACTGTTGCTGTAGGGACCTCAAATTTCTTGGAAATTGACTTGTAACCTAAACCATCCTTATGTAAATTCACAATTTTAGTCCTAAGATCATTACTAACCTCTTTTTTCTTCCCAATTCTAATAATTTTTATTCTTTTATTGGTTTTCAGTTGATATCATTTTAATTTCTGAAAAATGCAAAAAACGAAATGAAATTAATCAAAGGTTGTATAAAAGCATTCAAAATAAGAATCAAACAAGAAACAAACAGTCAGAAACTCGATTAATACTGAAAAAATAAGGGGGTATGATTATTTTTGAACATTGCAGATTTTATAAATAGCTGTATATTTCTTTTATTACAAGTATCCCGAGATTCTAAAATGACGAAAATGATCAGAAGAGGTTTATTAAGAATATGTATCAATATGGACGTAAACAATAAATTCTTACAAAGTTACACCTAATAAACTCAATTTTCAAGAGGGGGTATGAATAATATCGGGCACAAGTGTACATAAAATCTACCTGGTTTGATGTCTTCAATTCTCAATTTACAATTCAATTCTCCCTTCAATTCTCCCTGATCAATTACACTTATCTGCTTCGAATGATCTGCAAAGGATGTCTTCTTCATAGTTAGACTCATGGTTGTGTTGTCAGGAATAAATTGGTGATGACTACGTGTAACTTTGAATGTACTTGATGTTGCAAATCGAGATTCAAGAAATTGAGTGTTACTAGCAACCTCCTCCGTGCTCACAAAAAAGAGGTTATACCATCAATATCTGCTTCAGCAAACTCAACTGCTTTGGTGTCAGAATTTGATTAGAGTAGGGACGTTGAAGGCTAGCATGTGCTGCTAATCTCTTGATTGTGCCACCTACGCCATCACAAGCATTCTTTCCATGTGATGTGGCAAAGAAGTTCCATTCTGCTTGGAGATCGAAATCGGTAAAATGATACAGCAAGTTTGTCAAGTTCTTAAAGTTCTTGTATTGTGCTGCTGAACCATCGCTAAAATAGTAAACTTGTGCAAAAATGGGAATTCCTTGGTGATGTAATTCTGGTGAAAATGTTTCAAGAAGCTGAAGACAGTATTAATGTCATGAGTTTTATGATCACTAATGCAGGCATACGATTTATGAGAAAGTTTACCACTTCTATCAACATAATAAATCACAAAAGAGTGTATTGTTGCCTGTGAATTATTCCAGTGAAATCCTTGTGCAGCATCCTGGACCAAGAAGGAATAGTTCTCTGCAAAGTCTAAAACAATAACACATTCCCCAAATTGTAATCCGTCTTTTAATACTTTGAAATATTCGGCCTGTTTTTTTTAAACATAGTGATGTTCTGTTAGCTTCTCAAACTTACTCATCAAGTTATCAATGAAATCGTCGAAACCAATTTCCTCTCCAACAATCTGACTTCTGTCGGTACTGACCCATTGACTATAACCAATTGTTTCATCTGGATCAAATGTTTTCAAAAGTTCACACCTAAGGAAAGACTTTAAGACCGATGGATCTGGGCAATTATCACAATGTCCCATCATACAGTCATATCTCTCGACATCGCAGACACACATTTCTATTATCTGCTTGTAATTATGTGATGAATTCATTGCTACCAACATGAGTTTTACATTTTGATGATAGGTACAGACACTCACATTGTGGGTACCTGCTGCCCCAACAGGGATGCACCATTTTGGACGCAACAGTGCAAAAGTTGAAAAACCAATTTTTTTGTTGGGGTTTTCCTTTTTAAACTTGACATGTATCTCAGAAATGTTTGATAAAAGAAGTCGCTTTTGTTTCTTCATCTTTGTCTTATCAGGAAGGTGAATGGTGACAACATCTTTCTTTCCTGGGAGCAAACGACTGATTTCCTCACTTTCATAAAATGCAATAACAGTCTCTTTAGTTTCTTGAGGAATACCAATTCTTTTTTTACGTTCAGGAATGGAAAGGATTCCTTTTTTGAGTCTTAAATTATGGGCTTGAGTTGCTGTGTAAGTTGAGACATTGAAAACCTCTGCAACCTTAGATATTGAAAAGTCACAAGGAACAATAGTTAAGAGCTGTATGATTTTGTTCCCATCTTCAGTTATGGTAAGTTTTTCCTTGATTAGCTCAACTAATCTAGAGCAATTTGAACAATCTTTACTTTGAGAAGACTCCACCAGAGCAGGCTCATCCAAAGCAATGGCTACCACTTTGCTGAATGCACCAGTCACCTTGCTTATTTTCCTTTTTCCTGCTTGAAGTGCACGATCTGTTTTCACATTCTTTAAAGGCGAACAATCAAGAAACTCTAAAGATTTATTGGCAATTTCATGAGCTGTTTCAACTGAAATTTCGTTCTCCTCTGTCATCATTTCAATATCAGCAGGGACATCAGTAGTAGGACCATCAGTATCAGGAGTTATGGTATCTTTTGCTTTCTGGCAACATTTTCTACAAACATGGTGCCCAGGGAGAACATCACGACTGGAAAACATATTACTGTGGAATTCAGGTAGTGTTACTTCATATAAATTAGTTTTCACCAACTTTGTATGCATTTTGAAAGGATCAACACATCTATGCATATTTGCATTTGAAAAATTGTCAATAAATTGCAATTTGTGCTTTTTGCATACGTCAACAACATCAGAAAAAGACTCGATTCTTGATCTTATCCGTAGCAACTCAGCTTGACCAATTGGTAAGTCATCAATGTCAATTTTACTGAAGACTTTATCTTTTGAAGATCCACATTTCAAATTGAGGATTGAACCAATTGAACATATATCCATTTTCCTACAAATATAAACCATTCACATTTGACAACTATACACAATTCATTTGCAAAAAGAAGGAAAAATAGAAGAAAAAGCTCCATGCATCAGCATTCATTCACTCACTCCATTCATTCAATTATTAAATTGGGTATATTTTCAACACTTTAGTAATAGAAATATATCATGACTTAAAAAATGTTATTCAAATGTGCCTTTTTAGTAGACTAGCTCTAACTATATTGGCATTGGTAGGCTAGATTTGGATATTAAAAGGTGCCATGATAGAAAGCACCATTTTAAAGAGTAAAAGCCCTGTTTGCCATCCTCATGATAGTTTTCTAAAACCTGAAAGTCTATTGTTTGAAAAAATAAAAAAATGGAATCCATTTTTTTTCTTGGCCACTATTTCCAGGCCTCTGAACTTCGTCGAAAGTTAAAATTTTTAAAATTTTGTGATTTTTGATGTCCCATAGATTTTAGTAGGATGTTTATAAACTGGTTTATTTTACATTTTTGAATAGTGCTCAAGGTGCTCTTCAAGAAAATATATAGTTTTATATGGTTCTGAGCAACCGTTACTGAGTTATTACCATTCTAAAATGGAAAAAAGTCCGTAAAATTTAAGTTTTGCAGACTTTTTGCCATATTTGGTACCCCATAATTTCAAATTTGTTTTCAAAACCTAAATTTTATTTTTTGAGGAAAGTATTCATAGCATACTATGAGGTTTAAAGCATTAAAAGCATTTTGGGTTGATTGTTAGCAAGAACTTACTCTTTAAAAATTCAAAATTTGACTTTTTGGGGTGATTTTTTCAAATTTTGTCATTTTTGTTAGCTCCGTAAATTTTTTTCAATTTGGTTAGAAACCATGAATTAAACTGATTCTGATAGTATTCTATGGACATAATTGAAAGCAGTTCATCCAGACCTTTTTAAATATAACAATTTCTGAAAATTGGCTTCCAAAATTGAGAAAATCCTCAGTGTTGAAAAAGTTTCAGCGATATGAAAATTTTCAAAAGGCCATAAAATTTGAATGGAAAAAGGAATTGAGCTGAAATTTTCAGGATTTACTCCTTTCAATGGTACTAAAAGAATCTGAAAGTTTCAGGAGATTTGGAGAACATCAATTCCAAGCCCTCACTGAGATTGGCTGGATTGACCCATTTACAGGATGCACTCCTAACTTTTGGAACATAACTGCTATGCTAGGGATTTGAATGTGGGCTATATTTAGTTGAATTTACAAAGGAGGTGGGTGAAAACCCTTTATGAATATGCAGATAAAAACCCGATTTTCATGAAAATTTAACAGTTATTAAGACATCACTTGATAATTTCAGTTTCTTTGGAAAATTTAAGTATGTGCTCGTTTCAATATGCATAGTTTTCTGCTGATGACTGGTTGGAACAGACATCATAAAACTTTACAATACAATGAAATAAAACTAAAAATAACTGTCAAATGGTGAAAGTTCAAGAATTGTTTTAATTTTATTTTAAATTCATTTATCAAATTCTTCTGCACATAAATCTTTGCAATTTCTATGCCTAATTTCGACTAGGCAATCCTCATAAAGGTTTTAAAATATACCCAATCAAAATTGATCTTTTTTCATGACACATAAGTTTGACTATGTTTGTGAATATTTTCTTCATGTTAAATATTGGAATGAGATCATTTGAAATAATTTCAATAAAATCATTTAGTATTCAGTATTTTTTAGTTGGTGTGAAAGCGACTTTAATGTGAGAAAATTTATTTTTTATGGATTTATACTTGCATTCACTCTGACTTGGTTGAGCCAGCTTCCTTCCTCACATTTCATTAAATCAAAGCAGCTCATGTACAGCGGTTCTAGGAAAGATTGTATAAGATGGCTAACCACTCATGATTCCACTGTTGAAGATAGGTCACTTATGGACCAGAGAGTGTTGATATGGTATTTGTTCAAGGGAAGGGACTCAGATTCTACCTTGAGTTTTTATTTTATCCATAGATCGAGTCCTAACAGGTACTATCACTTCCAGCCAGAGTGGACCTGAGAACAGTGGTTACTAGGACGTGACTTCACATTTTCCCAATCTCTCAAATTGGACTTCGCCATTGGATACTGTTGTGTGTCATACCCAAGACGGTCTGAGAAAGAGAATTGGTGGATGAGTAGTTGATAGGGTTGGGAAATAGAGTAGGCAGAAAAATAAAATGTAGAAAGGGCTGGAAAGAAGGATTTTGAGGGTGGGTTCGCTAGAAGTGTATATCGTTCTTAAGAGTGCCTGAAACAATTTAGTGTCATATGTTAACTTTTTTGATGGTTGATAACAATACTCCTTCCATTTTTCAGTGGAATAAGCATTGTTGGTTTTGTTTAGTTTGTTCTATTATTTTGTTATTCTTTATACAACTGAACGGGTAATTATTATTTTGGGGATGGGTGGGTTCTGCTCATCCCCAGACAATGTAGAGGGTGCTGAGATTGCCTAGATAGTTTTTATAAAATTCCTTTGTGAGGGTCTTAGGTGCATCATTTCTTTTCTTTTTTTTTCTTAACCTTCTTTCAAATTTGTGCTTGTTTGAGAGCAAGTAAATAAATACAAATTCTTTATCGAACTGTTTTTGATTTTCTTTTTTTTTTTCTCTCCATCTTTTGAAGGCAGCATTTGTTGGTGTGCCTTTTTATCTTAGTGAATTTTCTTCTCTAATACAAGTTAATTTGATGACATGATAATTGGAAACACTTGGTCAATAACAATATATTAGTATTTCAATGCTTTATTGTAATTCTCTTCTGTGTCTAAAAGCCAGGAAATATAAATCAATGAAAAGGGAAATTCAAGACATCTGTTGCTATTGTCAGAAAATGTCTTTAGCTATAAAGTTTGGATTTGTCATTCACTTATGGCGGTTCCATCACGAAAAATCAGTTGTCAGTGTTGCAGCTGCTCAATATAAAATTTGTGACTGATATAGCTATATCATATATATATATATATAAAATGGGCACACTATGAAAATTCTTATTGATATTTATAATGTACACAAAGTTAGGACAATTCACAAAAAATTAGGTATGAATGAAGAAAATAAGCTATTTTTTTTTCTGAAAATAATTGTATCATTTTTCATGACAGGATACCTCCCTCTCTGCCATAAGGACTCTCAGATATATGCACAGGCTTGGAGTCTATATTCGAAGCACTCTCCCCTTAACTAGAAAGCAACATCTTAAATCGAATGATCAGGCTTTTATGTGTTTTCAACTAGTCTTTTAACACAGCGTTATGTTTTCTACCACTCTCTCTCAAGTCAGAACTATACCCTAATCGATCATGTCTTTTATAGTATAGATGCAGCACTCTCCTTAGTAATGTTTGGTGACTTTAATGACCACTAAAAAAAAAAATGGTTTTTCAGGTTGCACAGATACAGCTGGATGCTGTACTCATAGCTTATCTATAGGCCATTCCCTCATATAGACAGTCATGTTCCTGACGTGCCTCCCAGATCGTGAACACCGACAGGCTTCATTTCTAGACCTATTTTTTACCACAGTACTTGAGGATTGTGTGACTAATGCCCACAATCCACTTGGAAATGCAGGTCACCTAATGGTATTGGTAGACATCACACTTAAGTCCCAACCTCAAGGTGGAGAGCAAGGTACTACAAAAGGGCTGACTGAAAAGCCATTAGAGAACACATCAGAGATGCCCCATGGACCAACATCTTATCTTTTCCTGCTAAACAGTGTGCCAATGAGACAACTGAATGGTGCAAAGCTGACATTAAAGCACATGTCCTAGCATGGAAGTATTATAGCAAACCCCACTCACCCCCATGCTTCACTACAGATTGTGCAGCTGCCATTGCACAAAGACAGCATGCATGTATGTCATAAGTTAAATACAAATAGGCAAAAATCTATAGATGCTAGAAATCGTTGGAAGAGAGAAATAGCCCCAGCCAAATGAAAGCATGCTGAAAAAATCAGAACGCAAAGATAGGAACTCATGGTTTCTGGGAAATTTATAATAGTGTAGTGAATAAAGGGAATAAGTAATTACCCCACTATCCAATAGCCAAAATATTGCATGCATGGCAACTGAGAAGGCGGAACTGCTTATGCGACGATTTGCCTCCCACTAGCAAACAAACAACTCCCTCCCAAATTTCCCATGCGGACAGAAGCTACAATTGATGATCTGAAAATCACCCCTTTTCATGTCTGCAATATCATATAAAATTTAGACACTTTCAAGGCATGTGGGCCTGATCACATCCCTGATATATTAATTAAAAAATGCTCAGCTGAGCTTGCCCTCATGCTTTCCAAACTCTACAATAAATGTCTTCCTGAATCTTGCCAAATAACTGAAAGATGGCCTCTGTGGTACGAGTGGACAAGAATTTTGGTGAAAGGACCCTCTCACTTATCATCCTATCAGTCTCCTCCTCCTCTTCACTAAAATTTTTGAGACACGAATCAATCACGCACGAGTCAAGCACCTTGCAAAAGCTAATCTTCCTTCTGACAAATAGTACGGATTTAGGCAATGTCCTTCTACTGAAGGTATTTTAACAGTCATCTCTGAACGTATATACCATGTACTAGATAAGGCAGGTGAAGCCAGGGGTGTAGCCCTTGATAAATCCAAGGCCTTTGACAAAGTCTGGTATGAAGGGCTGCTAATGAAAATTAAATCATACGGTATAACTGGATGTATACTAAATATAATTAGATCCTTCTTACACAATTGAACCATTTAGGTTGTGATTAATGGATGTACATCCAAGTAGCATAATATTAATGAAGAGTGCATCAGTGATTGATGCTTGGACCACTATTATTTTTCATATTCGTAAATGACCTACCCGATAATATTGTGTCCAAGATGGGTATATTTGATGATGATACAACGCTTTATAACATGTATGAAGGAAGAACGAATGTACACAAATCTAAGACAATGGCTGAATCATTAGAAAATGACCTTGAGACCATAGCGAAATGGGGCTATAAATGGATGGTAACAATTAATGCTAATAAAACTAAGCTACTCTCCTTTAACAATTACAAGATGCCTCTCCAACCACCGACAACCACAATATGAACTAGAATAAGTTCATTGAGGAAATTGCAAAGGCTGCTGCAGAAAGGTGGACTCCCTCTATCGTGCTAGAAAACTGCTCCCACTTGAGAGTATCCGGTACTCTTACAAAGCCACCATTCGGCCATGCATGGAGTATAGTTGCCACATATAGGTCGATGCATCTACCATTAATCTTTCACTAGTTTTGGATAGGGTCCAAAAAAGGGATCTCTAATAGGTTCCACCGTGTCATGGTGATATGCCTTGTTTCTGGTGAAGGTAAGTAAAAAAAAAAGAAAAAAAGAAACTGTCATTCTTTATTGAAATCTATTATTACTATTATTTAAGAATATCCATTTCAAGGTGTTAAAGCTTTCAGTTTTGATTAAATTAACATTTAAGAGTCACTTGTCAATGATTTATATGTATCTTCTAATATATAAAATTAAATTTAAGTTAAATTGTTGCATCTCTCAAATCGATATTTAATTTTGATTATCTATTTTCTTTTCTTTGGTGATGGTCCATGTTTTTAAGTTCATTTTTCAAATTATTTCTTTTTAGATTATACTTCATCTAACTGGGATAATTTTTGGATGACTGAAATCTTTATCATCAGCAAATGCATATTAAAATGGATGTCATATTTTTTCACAAATTTTCTTAGTGATAAAAATTATTAATAATACTTTATTAGTAGTATTGCAAGATCAAAGTGTAGTCTGTTCTGATGCTACATTTCAATTTTTTATTTTCAGTTAAAGAGAAATCCTTCACGACTGAGTCAATTTTTATTTTTTGTTCGTTTTCTCCACACTAAAAAAACGACCCTGGTGTCTAACTCTGCTCTCGTGAGGAGGCAAAGTAAATAGGAACATTTTTATATGATAATATCATTGGTATAGAAACAGACGTACAGAAAATTATATCTTAACAAAATTTGAAATTAGGCTTCCATAATATATGATGGTGTCATAAATATATTTGCTTATATGTACACATATTGCCTTGTTACATATTCTCATTTGAATATTTAGTTTAGCCTAACATTTTTTTTCTCTTTTTTTTTCAGTTTAGCATACAATTTTGCTCAATATGTATTTCAGTTGTTTATTACATTATTATTATCTCTTCTTTTTTCCCCTCTTTTTGATTTTCTAAACAATGAAGGTGAATAACTTTTAATTTGAATTTTTTAAACCATTCTGATCTAAATAGTTGTGCTAAATTTTCTTGGATCTTTTCAGTCACTTTTTTGTAGCTTATGAAATAATTCTAAAAATTACTTTATGTAACATTTCATTTTAGAGATATCCTGATAGCTCATTATTTAAATGTACATATTTTTTTATATAATTTGATTAGTATGCACTACAGATGGAATCTCAGGCATTATGAATCTACAATTGGTTATTTTAAAATATAAGAAGATCGCGGGCATATATGCATAGTATTTTGAACATAAAACAAAATATATTGTCATTTATTTGAAATGCTTGACTTACAGTTGTACTAATTTTTTTCAAATATTTCCATTGATATTTTTTCTAAAATTATCTAAAGAAAAATGAAACTATATGCATATTTAACCTGTCATAGTTATTTCCGTAGTTAAAAAGAGGTTTTGTTATGATATCTAAAACGGTCGCTAATGCTTACATTATGCAGTTACTGTGCACCAAACTTAAACATTATTTATACATTAAACATTTACCAAGCAGGTTGTTGAACATATCCTATTAACGAAAATAATATATATTTACGAAAAGAAGTCTTGTTTAATTTGTATTGTAATTTAATTTTCCTATACATAAATTAAGATAACTTTGATTGCAATGGAAAGAAACTGGGAAAATGCTGTGGATCTGCCTTCAGATCAAAAACAATGTTATATTTTAACTTCTGCATGTGTCACAAGACATGAGATGAATTAAGAACAATCGATAAAATCACAACATGATTTGCAACAATAGATTTTTTTTTTTTTTTTTTTTTAGTTAATATCTTGTTATGCATTCATGCCAGACATTCATAAAACAGCATATAAATTGTTTTACTTTCGCATAATTATTATTTTTTATTTGTCTTACATGAACAGCTTTTAGAAATTAACTTCCAAACATACCTATCTCTAGCCATGTTTTTATTCCTGTTGCTCTCAAATCCATCCTGATCACTTCCTGCCCTATTTTCTTTGGTCTTCCACTATCAACTGACCCTGTTACTTCAACTGTTTTACATTTATGAATTAAAGAACTCCCATTCAATTTTTTTCAATATGATCAAACCACAGTGAGCTCAAAATGCCATTTTTTAGTAATTTGGGCATAAATCAATAAAAAATTATGGCATGACATTGTGTGAGGGCTCATTTGAAAGCTATGCTTGAGGTGAATGCACTGAATAAATTAAAATTTCTTAATTTTTGAGAGTTTGGTGCCAAATTTTCATATTTGGACATTACGGTCCCAAAACACTAAATTGGGATATTTCAGGTTTGGATAAAGATTGAGAGATTAATGAGGGCTCGTTTGAAAGCTGTAGTCAAAGCAACTACACTAGAATTTAAAAAATTAAAGTTTCTTCGTTTTTTTTTTTTTTTTTTTTTTTTAGGTGAGGGTTATTTTGGCATTACGGTCCCAAAACACTAAACATTTCAGGTTTGGCTTAATATTGAGAGGTGGACATATATGTTCATGAGAAACAAATACTAAGAACTGAAATGAGTTTTAATCTTTGGAATGTTGTTTTGAAACAAGACAAATTGTTACATAATGTTAGAAGATTGTGGTTTCCAAATTGACAGATTGGCTATTGATACGCAAATTATCTTCAATGTGTTAGATAACAATGGAAGCATCAAGCCTAAAGATTTTCCAACTAGAAATAGGGTTTTGCTCAGAAGCCACTTTTAGATTCAGACCAATATTGCATAACCATCATACATTCATGCATAAATGGTGCATCACGGTATTTAAAGATGTATCGGTGTTATATTGATTTTAAAACGTGTTGAAAGAACTGATTATTGTGACCATCTTGTTAAAGCAAGACGCAGTGTACGAGAAATCAAAAAAAAAAAACTGGTCTTGGACTATGTAAATTCTACAGGGAAGAAAGGTGGTACATCAACAGATGGAAAACAAGGCATTGTTTGATCTTCGTCATCGGTGACTTAGCAAATAATCGATAGAAAACACATGTTAAAACTGCATAAACAGCTGAGCACTATCTTATGCATTATCTCTACCCAAAAAAATAAATACAGGGAAGTATGAGCAGCACTGAAAGGAAACAATAATTAACATTTCAAAAAATTTTCTCTGGGCTAACACTTCATGGAAGCATACAACACAGTGCAGAATTAATCAAAATGAATGGTCGAGATTTGGAAGATCATTTGAAAATGGCTGTTTTTGACCCACCCACCTCCACAGGTTCTGAAAAAAGACAAAATGAGGCAATATATAGGTGCAAAAAAGGTCAAAATCAATTCTCTTGATGATTTTATGGTCTATACAACAGAAAATGTTGGATATAATCACTAGTTCATAGAATTTGATTTTTTTAAGTAATATTCAAAATATTACAAAATTTCATAAAATACAAAGGAAAATTATCAGATTTCTGTGATATCCAAAAGACCATAAAATTGGTTCTAGATGAGATATTGAACTAATTTGTTTTTTACATTAAATCATAAATTTTGATTTTGGGTACCTTGCTTCATAGTCATTTTTGACAAAATTACCACCTCTGTGGAAACTAAAGTTTCCTGTTCTGCATATACATATTCTCTGTACTTTTCAGATTTACTTTTCCTCTGAGGTCCTCAGATCTAAACCTGTTTTTTAAATTCACATTACACGTCCATTGTATTATTCTCATATCATTTCTCTTCAGGCAATACATATCCTTAACCTTCACTGGGTAGGTTTCACTTCCATACATAATCACACTGCGTCTATTTGCTGTTTAGTAATGGCAGAAGTTATAATTGTAGACTTATAGAAGTTAACACATTTTTGAAAAAATAGTTATATGGAGTTTACGATTGAGAGCAGGATTTTATTAAGTTACTATTTCCTGAGTGAGAGAAACCCAATAACCTCAGACAATGGCATGTCAGATTAGTTATTAATTAGAAATTTAAGTTATAAAGAACAAATTTGAAAGTATTTATGCAATTTAATCTTTTACTTTGCATAACACATCCTAAATATTGCAAAGTAATCTTCTGTTATTCAACTTACATAGGCAATGCAAAACAAATATTAAACAGAACACAAAGCTTGGCAACTAGTATAAATCTATATCATGTGACTATCACTTGTCGCATGTTTTAACTTATTCATGCACATTTTTATCCAACCATTGAGCTTTAATAGAATCAAAGTTTTTTCAATACAATTGATTTTAAACCATTTAGCATATTTTAAGTAGGGTAGTTCATGGAGTAAATGTGGTGTTGTGGTGATTGCTGAAATGAAAGTGATGTACAAAAGATGAAACGATGAAAGAAAGTGCTTGGAGGAGTGACTCAAAATGTGTTTAGTTGTAGGATAGACCACTACCTTTGTCTTCCCTCTTCATTCTTTTTTCTTTCTCTTCACTTTCTCCTTTCCTCTTTCTATTCTTTCCTCCCTCATCCCCTTCACCTTTCTTATTTTTATACTCCTTTGTTTTTCTTCCCTCTTTTTTACTCTTTCATCACACCAATTTAATTTTTATCCTGTTTTCTAATCCCAATCCTATTTGTCAAGTCTTTCAAATGTATTTCACTTTTGCCAGATTTACTGGAATTTATTGGATTTTCAACATTCACATTGCAGAATGTTATCCTGTTCTGAAGAATTTACTTTGTTCTACATAAATATATTGAAAACCTATATTTAAAATCTGTTAAATCAAAATGTGTTAGATTTGAATAGTTTTGCTGTGCTTTTTTTATGAGTTTTATTTCCATCTTTAGGATTTTAGGTAAAATAAACACCGAAGAATAACTTACTTTTGAAAAAGTGATCATTTTTGTTAAACACTGGTTTGAACCCCCCCCCTTTTTTTCCGATTGATTTTAAATAACGGTTATATTTTGAATGAAGATTTGAATAAAGAGCATATTATCATATTGATATAACTCAATGCAACGAAAATGACCGTCTTATATAATTTTTTTACTAAAAAAAAAAAATCCTTGTCTTTTATAAGACATACAAAAATTAATATATATTTGAAAATATCTAGCAATAAGCCCCATAAATTATAATCTTTAAAAGTGAAGTATTAAAAAATAAGTGTTAGATTAAAAATGAAATGAAATTTTTTGTCATTAAAAAATGGAGATGAGTCAGTCATCACTTGCTCTTACTCATTTACCAATAGATTGAGTGTGATGGCTGCAAAAGTGAAAACTTGGATCCCAATAAACTTCAAAGTAAAGTGAAAGAAGAAAAACCAAACCAAAACATTAAACACTTATAATTTGAAGGCATTTTTTCATGTTTAATTAAAACATTTCGGCATTTGACAAAGATTTTTTTTTGCAGGTTTTATCTTTTTATGTCTAAACGTTAGTGATTGTTGGAAATTCACTTGTTCCTAATAGATCTCAGAAGAAAAGACGGTTCATCATTAATCTCTGAATTGAGTTATAAAAATTATTCATGAATAAAATTATTTTTCAACTGACACTCTGTACTGTTTTTTTTTTTTTTATTTCTATGTTGTTGAAGTTTTTGTTCTTTTTTAAACAACGCCGCACAGATTATCCCCCTTCCCCTCCAGCTCAGAAAGAGTAGATATGTTTGAAATTTTTTATGATAGATAAATAAATGTAAAGACTTGTGAATCATGATGTATATGCAAATATTTTTTTAAGGCTTATGCAAAATATGTATGGATCGTTGAAAAAGAGACGATTCATTGTTAGAGGAGTCGGAACTGGAATAGCATCTTTTTAAAACCCCAGAGTTTGAGAGAAGCCATATTCAATGTGTGATATGGGAATGACAGTACTTATGTAGTGGTCTTACCGGTAAAAGCCTGTGTGTGTAGACATTTACATACATGAAATCTGTGTTGACTCCACATATGTCCTTTTGATGTTTATTGATTCTGAGGTGCTTCAAGCCTGATTCTTCATTTTTTTTTTTTCTCCAAAATTAATGAAAATAATCTTAATAATAAAAATACTTTAGTAATTTATCCATTTTATTATTTAATTCATATCAACAAAATTAACGCACATATAGAGAAAATAGGACCATAAAATATTACAAATGAATAACACCAAACATTTTATTAAAAACTTATAAAATAGTTATTCATCTAGATATGTAATAACAATAATAAAAAAAATCTCTCAATTTGAACAGAACCAAATCCTGACTTAGTATCCTATTGAGTAGAGCTGTATCAATAATAACCTATAATAAAATGTACTTAGCTTAACATTTTACTGCAATTTGACAGCATCATCAATACAATTGTCATCAATTGATGCCATTTTAATACACTTCTGTTCATTGGTGATGTCATGAAACTGTAGTAAAGTGTTACGCAGTATATATTTTATTTTTATTTATTTTTAAGAGGTTTCTAAATTTTAAAGTAGTATTTTTATGAGGTAGTTATTTTAATCTTTCTTTGTCAAATGATTATCATAGCTTATAAATTTTCCCTTCAAATCTTACTCTTACCTATATTCTTTATAATGTAGAGTAAATATGTCTAGAACCTTTGTTTCCACTTGAACATATTCATCGATTCTTCTAGAAAGTTTCTTCAGTGTTAACAAAATGAGTTTCCTAGTTTGAATACTTTTAGGCATTATTGCTCGTAATCCACTTGGACAAGTTATCTATCTTGTTAAATTTAGCCAGGGCCCAAGGCCAGTTGCACTTCCTGATGCTATCAATAAAAGCTCTATAAATACGATAATAAATGAGTCAATTTAAGAGAAGCAATGTTGAGAATTAGGTTCCATTGGAAATACTTCATTTCCTATTGATCTCATTCAATGGTGGTGATGGTGGTGGTTTGTATTTGTCAGCCATTTTTGTTGATACCATGTTGTCTCTCATTTACTGCAAGAAATACTGCAGTTCAACATTCCCTCTTTTACTTTTCAAAGAAAAAGGACAAATAAACCTGACAATATACAAGAGATTTGGGGCCATTCAATAATTATTGTTCTTGATTCAGATTGGATTTAATAGAATGTTACTTTATTTGAAGAGAATAAAACTTCCACAGTTTGAAATTTTTTAGTTTTGCAATTTATTTTATAACGTATTAACAATGTTGGAAGAATTGAGTGTTTGGGCTCTACAACTCACAAACCCGTTTTTATCTTGTATTGTTTTAATTTTATATTTTTATTTTATATATTTTGTCTGTTAAAAACAAACTAAAATGTTGAGTGTGCAAAATATTGTAAGTATGACACAAAGCCAAAACAGATACAGTAAAGTACCCCTCCCCCGCCGAAAACAAAATAAACTTTGGTTGTTAATGGGGGGGGGGGCGTTGTCGGTGTTGAAAAATAGCAGGTGCTAGCGGCCCCGGCCAAAATGAAATAATCTGGCTTCCACTGTAGGAGATGTCCGAAAGTGACAGCAGAAACTAGCTGTGATTATCAGCACTGGTGGTTATTGGCGAATAGTGGTGGTTTGGATCGATTAGTGTTGCATCTGTCTGGTCCTCAGTTATTGATGGAGAACTCCTTTTAGACTGCAGCAGCTTTTAATTTTTAATAGTATTTAATTATTGTATATTTTACCATAAAAACATGTGTCTGTTTGGTCCTCGGTTTGTGATGGAGAAATGATTATAAACTGAAACAATTTTAATTTTTTTCACAATCAAGAGTGCATTTTATTTTGAGTGGAAGGCTGGATTTTGCTCATATTAAAAACGAGATGATGCTGATCATAGGGAGGCGTTCAAAGGAACACCTTTTTCATATGTTAAGCAGTGCAAATCAATATAATGTCAGAATACTTATAAATAGCTATATGAAGCATGTACTATTTAAGTTTTATGCTTCTACAGAATTTGAACCGACAGCATAAAAAAAACTGTTAGTGATGGATAAATCACTGAGGCAATTTTTTTTTTCCATAATCAAGAGTGCACTTTATTTAGGGTTCAAGGCTGGATTTTGCTCATACTAAAAAAGGAAATTGTGCCTAACTGTGCCCTCGTGAAGCAGCTTTCAAAGCTACACATTTTCTGTATTTTTAGCAGTGCATGATACTTATAAATAGTTATTTGAAAAATCGTCAATTGAACGCTGACGACAGTGACATGAAACATTGTGAATTGAACACTTACAAGAAAGGTAGAAAGAAAATTTGAATGAACGTGAATTCAGAAACCTTTTCGTAACATGGGAAGGCGACTATTAAAGAAAAAGAAAGCAAACGATGCAACAAAAAAATCCTAACAAAATTAATGGAATTAATTATTAAAGAAATTGATAAAATGTAGATGCAGGGCAGTGTTTTTTAAATTATCAATTCAATATTCTTAAAAGCAGTCAAATGTTTTTTGTAATGAGATATGAAATAGCGTTGCATTGTTCTTGAGAGTGGTGTCTATCCATTCGGAAATTACATATTCTAATATTCGTTAATTTTGAATAATCGTATGCATAACATGTTACCATATAAACATCGTATGTATTAACATATAAACATCGTATGTATAACACGTTACCATATAAACATGTAAACGGTATTTCAGAAAGTGACAGTTTTAAATAAGCCTAAAAAAAGAAACAATATGTAAACCTTTTTAAATTTTAAATTTAGACAACAGAAACAGAATTTTTTTATAATTGTGTAAGAAATATTGTTCACAAAAATAGCAGCGAGTACCTGTGTGAGTGCCAGAAAAAAATAATTAGTTGCATTAGCCAGGCTCAAACATATAATGCTAAAAGGAAAAGTAGGTGAAAAAATGAAATGCTTTAGTTGACTGCCCCAGGGTGAATTTATGATGTTACGGGCCTTCAAAATAACACCTATAAAACGTATGTATCGCAAGGCATGAATGACTTTGCAAATGCCTTTCAAATGTATGTATTGTGAGATGGTCGCAAAAACTGATCCCTCCTTGCATTGAACAGCCTAGTTGTTTGTGAAAATGTTGTCAGGGTTCATTGCATATGTTGAAAATTGATTAAAGTTTATAGATGGAAAAAATGGGTTCAAATGAACTATTATATAATAAAATAAAGCAAGAAAAGAAAACAATTGGTTCATTTGTGGTTGTGGTTTACTTTAGCATGACTATGATGTTGACAATGCTCCCCTCCCTTTCTCTCCCTCTCCCTCGCTCTGTATCTCTCTCTTACTTTCTTTCTCTCTCTGTCGCTATATCCGTGTATATTAGTTTCCATACTCTCACGCTCGTGCGCTATCCTCGAAAACCTCCAATGGGTTTGTTGTTGTTTCCTTTAGCACGTCTACAATGTTAACGACGCTCCTCTCTCTCTTTTTCTCTCTCCTTTTTTATCTGTCTCTCCCTTTCTATTGCTCTCTCTTTCTCTTACTCTATAGCTATATCTGTGTATATTAGTGCTCACACTGTCGCACTTGCTTGCTCTTATCGAAAACCTCCAATTTCGTGGGTAAGTGTAAAGCGTATTAAACAGTAAAATAAGTAAACGAAGCATTGTATTCATATAAATTAAAAAAGAAAAAAAATTGGTTTGTATTTGGCTATAACGATTGTAGCATATCGAGAGTGGCCATATTTGTAAAGATTTAGGGTGTTTGTTTATTTAATAAGAATGTGTAATCTGAATAAGCAATTAGTCAGAGGGCAGCCAATGCGGATGGCCAAAACTTGTATAGGGAGAAATTATTATTTTTGAACTGTGGAAAAGAAAGGTAACGGTTTGCCTACGAGTTCATGAGCCAGTTACGAAGAGAGACAGGGCAATATATGTAGAATGTGTATATTTATACCTGGTGTAGACTGGTGGAGGTGAGAGGATTTTAGAATTCAAGGGAAAAATAACTTCTAAAGATGGAGCCATTGTTATGATGGCACTCCTAGGATAAAATGTAGACTTGTATTATAATGACTAAATATGTTTAAAATGCTGTTCTAAAGTTAGCAGCTAATAGTGTAGACATAATAGGTTTGTATGTGGCATCTGCTACAGTACTTTGGTGCAAAGGGGAATTTCTGCAATCAAAATATTATATATGAAGATAATAGAGATAGGAATTGCAAGAGTTCTTATTAGTGGAAGTACATTTCTGAGTTGGACCTTTTAAAATTTCTGATGTGCGAATCAATATTTTGCCACTGAATCCACAAGCTTGATTAGAATGAGTATATTGAATGATGTATAGACATGCAAAAATTGACTACACGCGTGTGCGAAAAAACATAGCGACCAGTGAAACAATATAAAATACATTGGGTAATAAAGATCTTAACATCATCTGTCTCAGATTAAATAAAAAATCCTTTATATAAGAGTGGTGTAAACAGTTGAAAAAATTGAAAAAAGGCAAAAAGGAAAAAAAAAAAAAAATACCAGAAGGGAGTGTGCATTGTACAGGTCCACTTTAGTTTTTTGTGTTTGTTAGAGCCTTAAAAATATCGCAAAATCTATATATTAATATGATAGCATGTTATTTTGTGTGTCACACTTACATCTTTTTTCTTCCGAGTGACTGTTGTTTAATTGTTATGACTTTCCATTTCTTTTAATAATTTTACCAAGAATTCTTCCTAAGTTTTGGTTTCAGTTTCGATTATAGCTGATGGCACTCAAGCCATCTATTTTTTGATAAATAATTTTACCAATAAGTTTTGATTTCGGTTTTGATTCAAGCTGATGCACCTGAGTCATATGGATATAATTTTTATTTTTGAAATCGCAACTTTATAATATTTAAAAAATGATAAAAAAATTGACTCTATAATAATATATACAAAACCTGCATAAATTAAAATATCATATTTAAGCATATTTTACAACTGGGCTATGCTGGGCGTCCCTGCTAGCTTAGATAAATACTTTTGCAGTTTTAACAAAAGAGCTATAATAATATCAGGGCATTTCCATTTACACTGAACATCCACAGAATGACAACATCAATATATTACATATGAAAGAGTCCACTGTGGAATTTCCACAGGTCCTTAATATTTAACGGTGAGATATTTTCAAAGCAAATCTTAAAAAAAAAAAAAAAAAAATGAAAATAGATGTTTTTAAGTGTTTCTACATATTTTTAAAATGTTTGGAACTTATGATCCCCTACTACTCCTCTCCCTGCCACCAAACTTGAAAAAATGCTAACAATTGCGTCTCATTTACCACCATATGGTTAAGACGTGGGTGCTCATTTTACGTTAAATTTATTTAGGAAAGTGATCCCCAACTCTAAAATATTACATTTTTTGTTATTTTTTTTTTTTTAATTAATTTGATATTATCTATAAAGGCCGTGTAGATGTATTAGCCAAAAAAAAAAAAAAATGTAGATTTTGATTTTTTCTTAGGAGGTAAACTACACTGCGTTATTACATTAAAACTGTTTTTTTAAATCCTGAATTTAATGAACATGCATCGTTTCTGCATATTTGCAGCTTCATTGATTCCATCCTTTCCAGCCTCTCACTCATTTCAAATTCATCTTGTGCTGCACAATTATTATCTGTACATATTTTCATAAATTGTTTTCTAGTCTGTGTTTTGTTTTTCAAATTAGTTAATGGATACTGATTGCTAAAAAAGATTATATCCGTTGTAGAAAAAAAGTATTATTTTATAAGAAAACAATTTTAAAAAACATTTTTTTAAATAATGACAGTTGTGTCAACCCCTCTTTATTCTACTAAATTACACTCAACCAATAAAAAATAAATTTTTATTGGTCAAACTGTTCTTTTTATAAAACTGTGTCAAGACTATTTACATACATTTCGTAATGAATGTGTAAGGACCTAAAATGAAAATAACAAGGAATGTTATTAGCACTGTTGATAATGTCCATTGTGATGTTTACACATCGAATTGAAAACATTTCGTTTTCTGTTTTCACATATTTACTAACACAAACAGAACAAGAACAATAGAAGAGTATATTGAGATCAATATTTTTAGTGATGATTAGATTGTGTATGCTGATAATTGTTTAAGTGTAAACTTCATGGTAGTAGTAAGTCGAATGTGACACTTTAAAATACATTTTTTTAGTGAATGTTTCCATAGGTTGATGCAGATGTACACACTGATTTTGAGCATATTATCAGCTCTGACTGAAACAATATGGTGTTTCAAACAGGTTGTTCATGATAAATTTGATATTTGTCTCATTCTTACATTTCACAACCATTTGAAGCATTCAATAAAACTGCAATGGAAAGCTATTTAAAAAGTTCAGAAATCCTAGCATCAGGTCACTACTTTTTCAATAGCTTAAAGGCTGTGAGATGTTAGCTGGAGAATTGCAAATGAAAACTGGCTAGCAGTAAGAATCATTGGTGTTCTGTGTCCGATCAATGGAATTTAAGAATTTGCAGATTTAAAAAAAGGTGTGGCAAGATTCATTCAAGACAATGTGAAATTTGGCAAAAGAGATGGCATCATCTATGGAAAACATCCAGAATTGAAGAGTCACGAAGGTTAACTACTCACCATTAGAACTCGAAAAAACTGCTGTATGAAAGCCAAGAAAATCCTCAACAGGGTCAAATATCCAGTTCAGCTGGAGATGCTCAAATTCTGCTGAAATGAGAAAAACTTTTGCCAGGACCAGTTGCATAACATGCAGAACACTGGATGCAAGAAATGATATATATATATATATATATATATATATATATATATATATATATATATATTAGGGACGTACCGATTAGTAAATTGACTCATTACCGATTAATCGGCCTTTGATAATTAGCCGATTACTGATTAATTGGCTGATTAAAAGGTTTTCTATTTATCAGCAAATTAGCATATAATATATTGAATTCCACCATGTGGTCATATCTTGAATGAGTTTGTTTTTTCCAAATTAATTTATTAAGTTTTTGATTTATCAGCAAATTTTGTTAATGTCATAATTTTCTGTGTACTTTATGAAACTGTTTATAGGCATTGTTTATAGGCAGATAGATCAAAAGTATAAAATATGAATAATGGAAGTTACGTCTAGTAATTAGAAGAAATTAGAAAGCGTTTACTCAAAATTCTATGGTTAAAACCGAACATTTCGGAATAATGGAATTTAAATCATTTAAGAATTATTTTCTAGAATGTTTTTTTTTTCATTGCAATTTAACACATATTAATGAAATTTTTTGTCTGTAAACATAATGTTCAATTTATTTGCATTTTTATATATGAATTCATGATAAAAAATAAATGTGACCTCAGTATATATATAGTGTTAAAATTTAGAAAGATTGTAATATATTTTATACAGATTGCAGAAAATGATATATATAGGTGTTATCAGGTACAAAAAATATTTCCCCTCATATTTTAAATTAAACCAATTAAAAGTGGCTATTACATAAAAACATTCTTTTAGGGCTTCAATAATGTAGACACAATTTTAGCCTTCCATTTTTTTTTTTTTTATTAGCAGTTTATTTTAGGTTTCTTTTTTTTAAAGTTATGATAACTCTATGGTGCGCTTTGGAGGTATGTCGTGTCCAGTTATTTAGAAAATGAACCTCCTATAAAATAAATTTAAAAAAAAAGAAAAAAAAAACAAACTTTCCCTTACCTGCATGTGTAATAGAAATGCTTAATAGAGAAATTTGCTGAGTAATTTTTTTGTAAAATAAAATGAGAACACAAAAGAAACAACAAAAAAAGCAATATTAGACAATGCTGTTTCTATGAAGAAATCATTCTAGACTGTGATAATTATCATGAAAAATATTGCATTCCTAAGTTCAGTTGGGTTCTGCTGGTGCCAAGGAAATTGGGCAATGGGGAAAAGGGGCAATTTTGGCGAGATAGGAAAATTGTGCAATTATAGAATAAGTATCGATTGAAAATAGATTTTAGAACCTTTCTTGCAAGGATATAGTTTTTAATACTAGCCCCTTCCCCCACAAAAAAAGATGTATTATAGTTTTAAAGAAAATGAAATTGATTTTTCTAAGTGTTCATTCTAAGAATATAGCTATCTTTTCCAATTATAATAATAATAAAAAGTAATAAATTAAAATACAATCCCAAAATTAAATCCATTATAATACATATCGGTGTCTTCATAAATAAGTCAGCCATTTTCATATTCTGTTAATAGTTGAAAAAATCAATTACTTTGTGAAAGTTCGAAATTTGAAATGAAATTGGAAAACTTTAAACTATTGAATAAAACCTGAATTTACTTGGTAAATGTTGGAAAATGTAACTTCAATTCAGTTTTAATCGTTGGTGACCATGATATTGCCTAAAATGGTATTGCTTACTACAGTCGTTCAAATAAATTGTAACACTTTATCTAAAATTGTCTGAATTGTAATGAATAATCATTTGGAGCATCAAAAAAAATAGTTTTAAACAAAATATAAATGGGGGAGGGTCCGATGTTCTCCTAGAACAGTGAGTAGTTATTTTATCGATATTTTAATTCGATTGGAAATATTTTTTATTTGTACCACATGTATCTACACATAGTTTAAAATTATAATCAAAAAGGGATACTTCTACAGAATTTGAACCGGGGTGTTAATTTTAACTAACTGTAAACTAATAGTAAGTTAAGTAAATTAATCTTAGGATTAGTTTGAAAAATGTCGATCTTGTTAGGTTCAAAATCTCTAGAAGTACTTCCCTCTTTATTATTCTGTTCAGAATTATATTGATTTAATGCTCCAAAAGAATTATCGGTAAAAATCTAAAAGTGGGTGCTAATGCACTTACTGATCCGTGCTATTTTTTAAATCGTATTTCCAAGTTTTATGATATGTTTTTTTTTATTCAATTGTAAGGTTAAAGTATAGAATAGGTACAAAACACCCTCCCCTCTCCATGTTAAGAATGGCTTTTTAAATAATGTTATTATTCCAGCATGGATCAATAAGTGCACTAGTACCTAAAAGTGTAAGGTATAAAGTGATTAATTGAAAAAAAATAAAAATGAAGTTATCATTTGATTTGAAGCAATACTAAATATTTGAAAAGATTTTTGCTTAAATATAATGCGATGACTTCAAGAATTCTTTTGATTTCATTTATTTTCTTTAATAAATATAAAGATTTTGGGCAAAGAAAAAGGAAGTTAATCATGGTTTATATTTACCATTCTGAAAGAGTAACATTTAGAAATCCATTCTTAATACGTGGAGGGCAGACGTTATGTAACTGTTCTGTACATTCATCTAACAAATAATTAAGCAAAAGTTTTTCTCAAAACTGAATGTAACTTTAAAATTGTAATAAAAAAAAAAAAACGCACACATTCTGTATTTTGCCGGACACATAAAAAATGAATAGAAAACAAATTTGGATCAAAATCTGTCAATGGTTTATAAATCTCAGAATTTATTTACAGTCAATTGTACGTAAAATGTGTACATTGTTATGATGAAGTTAAGCAAATATCACGATATAACGAACATGTATTGTGTTTGTGGTAAGCGAAGTCGTCTATGTTAGTGCAAAGTGAGCTGTTTGTTTTTTACGATCTTCTATTCCAAAAAGTAATGACGTACAAGTATTGTGAATTGAAAGTTCTGTTCTATTCTGTCATTCCATTAAGCCAATAAGAATAAGGGAGGATTTGATGATTACATTTGCAAGTGTATTTGCGTATATTATTTTTTATTTATTACGGACTATTATCCTCATCTTTTCTTAGTTGTTTCACGTTTCGGCCAACTATTCCTTTGGCCTTCGTGGTGCAGTTGATAGACACGTTGAATCTCTACGGTTCCAGGTGAGAATTGTCTGAAGAATTGTCTACCCAAAGCCGGCCAGAGGCTTACTTGGCCAAAACGTGGTGAGACGACAACAACTACAGAAGGCAGTAATTGCAGTTGATGCAGTCAGGAGATTCAGAGTTCCTATCCTTTGCAGTTACCACCTGACGAAGGCCAGAGGAATAGTTGGGCGAAACGTTGTGAAACAACTAAGAAAAGATGAGGATAATAGTCCACAATAAATAAAAATGAATAAATAATACTCATCTCAATGAATTCCAATTAAATAATGTATTTGTGTACATATTTAGTAGTAATATGTAGGAAGACAAATTATTGGCTAGATGCGGAAAAGTTATCCTATTCATAAAAGTAAGTAGTCGGGTTTTGAGTTACAGAAGAGGAATGAATTGTATCAGCGTAAAAGCCTTTGCTACTCTCTAAGTGAGATTACGTTTTTAAGGGAATATGTCCACTAGAATAAAAATTCAGAATTATTAAACGGGGACAAACTATGTGTGTTGTGGGCTAGGAACATGATTGAGCAGTAACTGTAGGTGGTGAGCATAAAAGTTGTGTGTAGAAAGATTTTACTTATCCTATAATATCGAAAGTTTTGGGGGAGAAATAGTTTCCATTTTATTAATATAGAAAAGATTTTCAATAAATTATTAGTTAATTAATCGATTTTGATTTTTACACATTTTCCAAATCATACTTAGTTACATTCGATATCTAATTGTTATAATTATAATTTAAACAAGGGTATCTTATATGGATATGCTGAGCTGACTTCAAATTGTTAACTTATTGCTTTTACTTACATTTTTATACTCATCATAAACGCACAGCTTTGGAGATAAAAGAAATTTGCTTCTGATAAGTATTTTTTTTTTTTGGCATTTGGTTGATATATACATACCGTAAAACAAACCAAATCAATATGCTATTTTTTTTTTTCAACTAGATATTTTCATATTTTTTCAAACCTTCTTACATGTCACAATTAAAATAACATCAAAACTTTCTCCTGTAAACTAGTTGTGTGTGCTTTTTTTATTGGGGAAGGGGAGGGGGTCAGTGGTCCCTTTTAGATAACCTAAGCACATGTATTACGATGGGATCATTTTCTCTTTATCTCATATATATCTAAATGAATAAATACGAAAGGATTTTTTTTCATTTATCCCAACTATATTTATATCAAAATAAATACCTTATGCTTTATAATTCAATTATAAAATATTTTCAAATATATATAGATGTACACAGCAGAACACTGCCAAAACACACTCATCCAGATGCTCCATTTGCATAATGACTTTATAAACATTCTAATAAATGCATAGTTCATTTCTATTTTTGTTCTCCATTTTTTTTTATGTATATACAGTAGTTCTGTTCATATTAATAATAGTAGTAATATTAATTACAAAAATTTAATGAAGAACGTTTAACATTCAAAATTATTTTGAAATTCAGATCGCTTCCGGTCACATATGTTTACACAAATTAACAACATTGATTACCTTAGAATAATTTACTTCTAAAAATAGACTTCGAAAATCTTTTCTTTTGATTACTCAATATACACTTTATATTTAAAACTAAATTTCCTATCATGAATATGATTGTATTTGCAATAAAAAGAAGAAAAAGCATCATCACCTCCTCCCAGCTTTTTTTAAATTACAAAAGAATAGGATCATATTTTTTAAATTACAAAAGAATAGGTTCATATTTTTTAAATTACAAAAGAATAGGTACATATTTTTTAAATTACAAAAGAATAGGTTCATATTTTTTAAATTACAAAAAAAATAGATTCATATTTTTTAAATTACAAAAGAATAGGTTCGTATTTTTTAAATTACAAAATGATAGGTTCGTATTTTTTAAATTACAAAAGAATAGGTTCGTATTTTTTAAATTACAAAAGAATAGGTTGATATTTTAAAAATTACAAAAGAATAGGTTCGTATTTTTTAAATTACAAAAGAATAGGTTCATATTTTTTAAATTACAAAAGAATAGGTTGATATTTTTTAAATTACAAAAGAATAGGTTGATATTTTTTAAATTACAAAAGAATAGGTTGATATTTTTTAAATTGCAAAAGAATAGGTTGATATTTTTTAAATTACAAAAGAATAGGTTGATATTTTTTAAATTACAAAAGAATAGGTTGCTATTTTTTAAATTACAAAAGAATAGGTTCGTATTTTTTAAATTACAAAAGAATAGGTTCGTATTTTTTAAATTACAAAAGAATAGGTTCGTATTTTTTAAATTGCAAAAGAATAGGTTCGTATTTTTTAAATTGCAAAAGAATAGGTTCGTATTTTTTAAATTGCAAAAGAATAGGTTCGTATTTTTTAAATTGCAAAAGAATAGGTTGATATTTTTTAAATTACAAAAGAATAGGTTGATATTTTTTAAATTACAAAAGAATAGGTTGATATTTTTTAAATTACAAAAGAATAGGTTCGTATTTTTTAAATTACAAAAGAATAGGTTCGTATTTTTTAAATTACAAAAGAATAGGTTCGTATTTTTTAAATTACAAAAGAATAGGTTCGTATTTTTTAAATTACAAAAGAATAGGTTCGTATTTTTTAAATTACAAAAGAATAGGTTCGTATTTTTTAAATTACAAAAGAATAGGTTCGTATTTTTTAAATTGCAAAAGAATAGGTTCATATTTTTTAAATTGCAAAAGAATAGGTTCATATTTTTTAAATTACAAAAGAATAGGTTGATATTTTTTAAATTACAAAAGAATAGGTTCATATTTTTTAAATTGCAAAAGAATAAGTTCATATTTTTTAAATTGCAAAAGAATAGGTTGATATTTTTTAAATTACAAAAGAATAGGTTCATATTTTTTAAATTGCAAAAGAATAGGTTCATATTTTTTAAATTACAAAAGAATAGGTTGATATTTTTTAAATTACAAAAGAATAGGTTGATATTTTTTTAAATTACAAAAGAATAGGTTGATATTTTTTAAATTGCAAAAGAATAGGTTGATATTTTTTAAATTACAAAAGAATAGGTTGATATTTTTTAAATTACAAAAGAATAGGTTGATATTTTTTAAATTACAAAAGAATAGGTTGATATTTTTTAAATTGCAAACGAATAGGTTGATATTTTTTAAATTACAAAAGAATAGGTTGATATTTTTTTAAATTACAAAAGAATAGGTTGATATTTTTTAAATTGCAAAAGAATAGGTTGATATTTTTTAAATTACAAAAGAATAGGTTGATATTTTTTAAATTACAAAAGAATAGGTTGATATTTTTTAAATTACAAAAGAATAGGTTGATATTTTTTAAATTACAAAAGAATAGGTTGATATTTTTTAAATTGCAAAAGAATAGGTTGATATTTTTTAAATTGCAAAAGAATAGGTTGATATTTTTTAAAAACTAAATAATTTTTTCTCTGTTATAAATGAATAAATGCAAGTTTTATTCTTTTCCTTTATCCAAACTACATTTATATTAAAACACTTTAGCTTAAACAGAACACTTTTTCTTTACTTAAGTATATACTTTATTTTTAAAACTGAATTTGTTTTTGTTTTTGACGATAACTAGTACATTTGCCATAAAAAGAATAAAGTAAAAGCCCCCCCCCCCATCCTTGCAGGGTTTTAAATTGCAGAAAAATCGTCAAGTTTTTTTTTCTCTGTCTAATAAAGTCACAAAACACAAAATAACCATACAAACTTATAATTCTTTTATTTGACAAATTGATGTTTTGGTGATTCCCAAGAATAACTAATGAAAAAAAAAAATACACAAAAAAATGTTAAAGTATTTTTAGGCATTTACTTTTTAAATTTCAATTAAGTTTGGTCAAATATATTATGTTAGACTGAAAAACAAAGATGTCTGACAGTCATTCACTGATATTTTATGAAGTCTGATGGTTTTTATCTTTTTTCCTTTCAATTAGTTAGAAAAGTAAATTTTAGGGTGTTTGGGACAGTTATTTGTTTACTAACTGTTTTAAAAAAACATTTACTTTACTAAACGAAAAATAAACATCAGGAATATCTTTATTCAATCTTTAAAAATTGGTTTGTAAGGCGATTGGATTTGAACAACTTATTAAAATGCCATGAAAACACTTTAGAATACTTTAAAACACAAAAAAAAAATAGGCACATAGGTAGAAAAGTAAATTTATTGCCTTTGGTAACAGTTATTTGTTTATTTTTTTTTTTCTGTTGAGACATTTTTTGTTTTACATTTTCTAAAGTCCATGTAATATTCTCATATATATTCTTTGTTGTTTTGTCTACTTTATTGCATATCAACCGTTTTGGAGTTAGTTAATAGCTACACTTCAACCATTCGTTATATCAGAGTAGTTAAAGATGTGAATGTTTTCCTGTCAGTGCGGTCATCTCTTGAGTTGAAATAAATTAATTCAGTAAAAAACGTCCAACTTAAACAAAGAAAATTATTTGATGTAAAAAATCAAAATTTTCTTGTCATTTTTCATTTAAAGACTTTAAAACCAAATACTCTAAATATATATCTAGTCTGCATACATTTATTTATTAATAATGGAATAAGATTTCTTAGGTAGGAGTCAAACCTTTTAAGAATTCAAAACTCAGAGTTTTTAATCTAGCATTTGAGTTGTCAATTCCATAACATTTCAAAACAGTATTGATGCATAATTTACCATCATGGAATTTGAACTTGGCATAACAGACCCCCCCTTCCCCCAACACACGCACCTATAAATTTCTTTTTTGTCTGGACTAAAAGAGTTTTTTCTTTTTCTTTTTTTAATTTAACTTCAGTTTTTTTTTTTGTTTGTTTGTTTTATAATTAACTGAACGTACAGAGATTTTAAAAAATACAAGTGATTATTAAGGAAATTATTTGAATATTGTAAATTTTTCAAGACTAACCCTTTTATGCCGGTGAAACTTGATTCAACTTATTTGTACTGGAAAATACAAACATTTTCAGGACAAGTTCCTCAAATTCAAATTAGAACTTTCTCACCAATGAAAAGTATTAATCTTGCCTAAAAATTTACTGTGAAAAGGATTTAAATTAACTCTGTTTAATTAACCTTAAGACAACCTTCATTTAAATTCTAGATTATAATACATGTAATTAACCCTGTATAATTTTTCTTTGTATTTTTCATGTAACTTCAAAATTCCTTTGATTAATTTTAGATTTGTAAATCTAAAGAAGTCCATTAATTTAAAATAAAAAAATAACCCCTCACCCCCTCATTGGATGTTGGCATACCTCATTTTAATTTTTTTCATCCAATGTTTACTATGCAATTATAGTATCGTTTAAAGGTAGAGATTTCTCATTCATTTGAGCTACAAGTAAATAAAACGTAGCACTATCTTCTATATATTTACTCCAATTCATGTTGCCTGAGGATGTTTGAACATTAGACTGAAACTGATTTAAAAAAAACTATTTCTAATAATTGTGTTCTGTTGAGCAACAAATTGAATAGAAAATGAGTGATTCATTCATTGCTCATTTCTGTCTAGATACTTTTTTAAGCATTTATATTTTGCAGGAAATGACTTCATTCTTTCCTCTCTGTACAAATACAACTGAACACCCACAGATCTGGTATGATGAAGTCATTTTATTAAGATTGGGATTTCAATTTTTTGTCAAATCCAAAATATATTTATTTCTGTTATTGAACAAATTATTTGTAATCAAATTTTATTTACTAAACAACTTTTAATCAAACAATAGCTTGGGGAGGGGGGGG
Organism: Euprymna scolopes; assembly: GCF_053919585.1. Classification (NCBI taxonomy): domain Eukaryota; kingdom Metazoa; phylum Mollusca; class Cephalopoda; order Sepiida; family Sepiolidae; genus Euprymna; species Euprymna scolopes. Next base: position 92,406,821 of record NC_136495.1, on the reverse strand, counting down.
GGTAATAGATGCTGACACAAACTATGGAATTAGATCTATTGCATCAATTTACACTGTCATACCATTAGATGAAGGGAGGTATAAACATACTTTTGCAGCTATGAGTAAAACAAGGGAAATAGTTTGTATGAAGAATGTTTATAACTTTTCAGTATCATTAACAACTGTGGGTTTTCATGAATATTAAAAAAAATTGTTTTCCAATTGAAAAATAAGTTTTGAAATCCATTTTTATTTGCTTTTCGTGTGGTAAAACATTTGTAGTTAGGCTTTGGTTAAATTTTCTTTAGATTATAGCCATGCTGTTATATTTTTTTTTCTTGCACACGGACACTATCATATAAAAATATACATTTACGTGTGTGTGTGTGTGTGTGTGTGTGTGTGTGGAATGGAGTAAGAAGTGGGTTACATAAAAAAAATGTTTGTGCTGTATTTGCAAAAGAATTTTTCAGGCTAAATTCATTTAGTTTAACAAGTCTATTTGTGAATGAAACAAACGTTTCTGTGTAGCTTATTTGCTATAAACATTTTTCAATTCATATACTGAGAACAGGCCTTCTTTCTTGGAGCTGCGCACCTGTGGAACTCTCTTCCGTTTGCCTGCTTTCCAGCTGACTACAATTTGGTTGTCTTCAAATCCAACGTAATGAACCGTTTCCCTAAGTAATCAAATTTACAAATTATTCCACTACTTATGATTACTACACTATAATCCCATAACTAATGTATACCCATTAACCCTTATCCTCGAGTAGCCTCCGGGCCTTGATAAGTGGGGGACCCCTTTGTAAAAAAAATATATATATATTTGGAGTAAGTACTGAAACAAAAAATATATATGTAATAAAAGTGTGTGTGTGTGTGTGTGTGTGTGTGTGTGTGTGTGTGTGTGTGTATATATTATATTATATATATTATATATATATAGTCATCCACATACAGTACTGTTTCACAGCTCATCAGTGCGGTTAGATAGGCAACTACCTCAAGCCAGGATCGAAACCCGACCACCTGTACGACAGTCAAGGCTCCTAACCATTACAATAATCGGCGGCTGCTGTGCAAGTAGTGAATTAACACTGTTTTGACATCGTCCGAAATACCTAAGCTCGATTTGTTTACACAAAGAGCATCGCTTTATATGCTAATAGTAATTCGTGTATCACTTCTCAATATGCTCAACTCAAGATGAGGAACATTATAGTCTGTCTGTGTGTGTGTGTGTGTGTATGTATGTATATATATATAATATATATATATATATATATATATATATATATATATATATATATATATATATATATGAAGCAACTGAAGCTGGCCTGCAGGACACTATATATACAAATCTAGGCATATTTTATTGGTTTGAAAATATAGGTTCTTTTTTACCAATTGCCATAGAATAAGTATTATAATCTTCAAAAAACCTGCAAATTTTCATGTAGTTTTGTCGCAAAGAACTAAGTATATGAACATTTCAATATTCAGTTTGGCTACCAGAATATATATATATATATATATATATATATATATATATATGTATATGTATATATATATATGTATATATATTTTTTTTCTTCTTTCTCTTCCCAGATCTTTCTTATTTATATTTATGTCTCGGAAGTAGAGTGAAAAGCACATCTTATTTTTCTTTTATTAATATTATTGCAATCTTTTCTTTTTTTCCTTGTACACATTTTTTGTGAATTATTCCATGGATTTCTGCCTTTGGATTATTATGGACCATCTTCTTCCAATTACGGGATTTCCTTGGATTTTACTTGTACAAATGGAAATTCTTTTAACTTTCTTGAAGTTTTACATATGGATTTTACCGTCATTGGATTTTTTATCTTCCACCAGACTATCCATTCGTGTGTAATCACCTTTTTCTTTACCATATTCCCTCTGCTTCACTTTTTTTGTTTTCAAGTAAGATCTTTGACTTACTTGTTGTTTCAGCAAATACTTCTGCAGCAAAATCCGATCCCGCATTTTGCTAATTCCTACCCTCTGATGAGAAGGAAAGTATCTCTTCGAAACTCCACGGATTAAGGACTATCCATTTATCTAGTGTTTCCTTTTCAGATTAAATATGTTTTTAACTCATTTCAAAGTGTTTTTTAACATATTTTATTAACTGTTTGCTCATATATATATATGTGTGTGTGTGTGTATATACCACCTTTTTTGGCAATTTTATAAGTTTTAAATCTCAGCGACTATTGATCAGAATTTAGCAAATGAAGGCTCGTTGGAAAGCTAATTACCTGAATTGTGTAGTAGGCTATGTGACATTTGCCCTTACGGTCACAAATTAAGAGGATCATCCATAATCCAGAGCCTATTTTTGGCACTTTTTTACAATTGTAAAATATTTGTTATAGTCATTTGTTTTCCTAGTTTTGCATATTAATTACAAAATATCTGATATTTCCCCCAAAAGCTCTGGCCTTGATGGGGGGAGGGGGCTAAAACTTGCTGCTATGGTTTCAAATGATCAAAAATAACAGCAAGGGCAGATTTGATTCCAAATATTTATCACATGTTATATCTCACCTCTTTGGTTTTCATACATAAAGTAAATTTTACAGTGTATAAAGATTATTTGATACTGGAGATATTCATAATCGTACGCCATTTCCAAAAGAGGGGAAATATAACATATGAGAAATATTTGGAATCAAGACTCCCCTTGCTGTTATTTCAGATCATTTGAAAACATAGCAAGTTTTAGTCTCCCCCTCCAACGACAGAGGTTTTAGAGAAATATCAGATATTTTGTAATGTATATGCAATATATATATATATATATATGAGAGAGTAAGTATGTGTGTATGCATCGCATGTATAATTTGTTTGCTATGTATGTTGTGTTTACATAATGCTGAACATTATTAATGTTCGTAAAATATTGAGCAACTAAGTCAACAATATATTCGAGCATAACAAATATCTCAGTCAGAAGTTGATGGCTATTTAGGAAATGATTTTAATTTTATCTTAGGGCAAGTCTTGCATTTGTATTTAATGTTTTTTTTTTTCTTTTTTTTTTTTTTTTTTTTTTTTTTTTTTACAGTTTATGACAAAACATTGAAATGAGCTATCATAGCATTAAAAAAATCGATTCAACAATTTCTTTTTCTTCCACTCTCTCATATATTATTTTGATATTGGAGAAATGACTAGTGCTAAATTACATATGTACGAGCATATATTAATTCATGCCTAAAATGTTAAAATTTCGTAAAAATAAAAATATCTGAATGTTACAAAGGGCACCCACCTTCTTTTTACCCTTTTGCATAAAACTAAAAACAACAATATAGTACATGTTACGACTCTTTAAGCCTAACACCTATGTTTCAAAATTTTTGATAATTGATTAACTAGTTTAGGAGTGAATTCTTTACATACAAATATACACATAAAATATTCCCTTAGCTTTAACACTTTACTGCAGCTTCGCAATTTTCATCGATCATCAGAAATGTGGCATTTGGTATCTACTAATTGTACCCAACATTGTTGCCCAGCAGTTTTTATTTTTTTTATATAGGATAAATTAATGTGTTAAATTTAATTGTTATGGTTTGGTCGTTAAACTATTAATTGAACAACATTTTTATCAAACTAAAACTACTTTTTCTTTAGATGATGTTATTTTAATTTCGTTTACATTGAATCTAATTATCTTCCAAAATTATTAATATCTAGGAATCTGCTAAGAATTTTAAAACTAGACATGATTTTCTATTAAACAGTTTAAATGCTTTCAAATTAAATAGAATTTTTTTATCTTTTCTTTTTTTTTTCTCAACTATTTATGAAAGATTAGAATAGCTGATTTCTTTCTAAAAAGGGGGGGATATGCATTGTGGTGGATTTAATTAAGCTATTTCATTTAGAGTCAGTTTTAGCACTTCATATTATTGCAGCTTTTGTTATAATATATAATCGTTAATAGTAAATGAAAAGAAATGCAGAAGCTGGATATGACCTTAAATTATATCCAGTGGTGAGGCCCCAGCTTGCGGGCTCTGGGGAGTGTGGAGCCACCCTTTAATTGCCATTGCTCCCAGGTCCACTCTGACCCAGAGTGGTAGTACCTGTTAGGGTCCCAACTATGGGTTAAATAGAAACTGGCTTGAAAACAATAAATATATTCTATTAAAAAATTTTTCTTCAAAATCTTTGGATTCGGCATTAAATAACCTGAAAAGGGTTGATATGCCGTAAAACAAAACATACCAACCAAAAGAAATGCAAGTTATGTAGAGAAGAGAAACACAGACATACACATAATTTTAGAGATTTACTAAGTCTCACTTTTATGCAGGAATGAATTTAGGTTACACATTGAGCTTGGGTTATATTAAATCAGGAAATGATTTTTCGAAAGACAAAACTAAAAATTAGCTTTTTTCCACCTTCCTATGTACATAATAAATAGTATTACTTTCCATTATGGTATTTCTTTTTGTTTATAATGAACTATTTCAATCTTTTTATTCTTTTCATTATTACCTTTAACTGTTACTAAACAGAATGCAAGAGAGTAACTGAAGTGAAAGTAATAGATGACATATAGAATAAGAAGGGGGGGTCACACACGCATTGAAAGAGGGTGAAGGTGATGGATAAAACCTTTAGTAAGATATGGCTCATTTGATGAGTTTTTTTTTTGGGGGGGGGGTCAAATTACAGCATTTAATTAAAATAAAATGGAAACATAATTCAATCCCAAAACTGAGAAATATTCGTGAATTTTGTGTAATTAAAATATATAAGTAAAATGCCTTTAGGTAACAAATGTTGATTAACTCAGCTTGTATATATATATATATATATATATATATATATATATATATATATTCTAAAGAGGCTTTGAGCATTTTACAAAAAGATGCTAAAATAAAATTTAAAATAAAATTTTTATTGCAGTTTAAATTCTTGAAAAAAAAAAAAAATGTAAATTAAACATATCGTCAACTTAGCACTTGCATAAGCTGATTTTCTGCTAGAAAATCCACAATTACAAAAGAGAGTTCAACTGTGGAAAAAAAAATCATGTTAAATAGAAAATGGGGATCATCGGCTGTTTTCCCTGTAGCTGTTTTGGAGATTTAAAACAGGACAGCTGTTATATACATGGCTGTCTAGTAGAAAATACCACTTCTCTAATAACAAAATATAGACATAATCGAGTTACTATTTATACTAATATATAAATAAAAAAAAATACAATAATATATATATATATATATATATATATATATATATATATATATATAAACTATAATGTTATTTTAAGATCTATTCTGTGATATGTTAATTAGTTTATATAGGAATAAAAATGCACAAAATAAAAGTATCTTTGGTACCAGTGAGACAAATAGATAAAATGGAGCAAACCTAGCCATGCAAATCTACAAACTATATATATAGTCTAAAGAAGCATTATATATATATATATATATATATATATATATATATATATATGAAAGGTGATTTGTTTTTGGTTTTAGAGATGGCAAATTGACAACTCTATTTTCTTTAATGGCAGATTTTACAACAATAGGTCATTTCGAGTTTATCTTGGTTTGGTAATTCATCCTGAAGAGGCTGACACCTGAGCACCATTTGATATGATCAATTTGAGTAGAAACATTTGATGAGCAAATAATTTCACGAAATGGACCTGTCAACTGGCCACTATTTGTGAAATTTAACCCCATTAGATTTTTTTTTTTTTTTTTTTTTTTTTTCAGATTGTATTTGGGGATATGTAAAGTTCCAGGTTTACACTGATAAACCAGACACAATAGACTACTTAGAAGAAAATATTCAAGAGGTTATTGCTGAAATACAGCCTAGTTTAATGCTTAGAGTTTATTAAAATTGGACCTCTAGATTACAGCATATACATATGCACTGCATGCCTGAAATTGTATTTAAATTATAAATGCCAAAAATTAATATTTGTAATAAACCACATATTTGTATAATAAAAATATTTTTCTGCAATTTATTTTAATTTAAAGTTTGACATCTCTAAAAATCACCCTTTATATTTAAGCTAGTAGCTAAGAATTTTTTGTAGTAAAAATATTGTTTAAATTAATTTTGCAATCCCTTTATATCTTCAGCTAGACAAATTTAAACTAGTTTAAAAGATTGCAGCTCTTACACACACACGCACAAAATGTTTGTTTTTATGCAAATATGTTTTTAACCTCCCCCCCCCCCCAAAAATGAATAATTTAAAACAAAAATCATATTTTAATTTGTTTATGACAGTTTTTAATCCTTTTTTGTTTTCCTGCAATTCCAATAATAAATTTGTGTGTTTTGTTTTTTATATACCATAATCCTCTTCTGTCATTTCCATGGTTTTGTTTGATATTTTTTTTCAATGAATCCGCTAGTATTCTGATCGCATCAATAATAATAATATCAGTAATAAATCCTTTGGAAAATAAAACATTAAAAAACCGATCCTTTGAGTATTAAACATTTTTTATAAGTTAAAGTAGTTAGAAATTAAACTTGAAATTCCAACTGGAAATTAAATTTTTTTTTTTTTTTTTTGCCATATTTTTAGGTATCATCCGGAACTGGTTTGTTTTCTTCATTCTCTGGTTTTGGTTCTGCTGCGCCGAGTGGTAATAGCAAAACTGTTGGATTCTCTCTCCCACCGAACAAGCCATTTCTGTTTGGCGCTGGTAGCAGTGGCACTACCAGCACCACCACGAGCAGTGTCAGCTGTGCCGACACCAAGTCAGCGGAGATGCCTTCATACACATCAGCTGTGATCAGCAGCAGCAATGGCACAAAACCCACCACCCCCACACTCTCCACTGTCCCCGCAACCACCACTGATAAAAACTTTGACAACCAAGACCCTCAATTTTATAGCAATTTGAAAAAACTAAATGAAAGTGTTCTTAAGTGGATTGAGAAACATGTTGCAGAAAACCCGTATTGTATTTTATCTCCAATATTCATCGATTACAACAATCACTTAACTACGATCCAGAAAAATAAATTGGACAGCAGCAACGTGGAAACATTGGATTTCAATCAGCACAAGAATGGATCATCAACTAGTAAGTATACAAACAAAATAAAATTATTTTAAGAATTCTTTTTTATTTATTATCATTATTTTTATTATTATTTCATTGCTTTCGGCACATTTAAAAATTCTTACAATATTTATGTTTATCTGGAAATGCAATTCAAAAGTAATCTTTATTCAAACTTTTCTTAAATATATACTTTTATAATAGTTTTATTTTTTGTTTTATACGATGACATGAGATCTATGTTGATGTTAGAAACCCATAAACAGCAAATACAGAATTTTATTTATAAATAAACAAGATTAAACATTAGTGCTTGATTTTTTTTTTTTTTTTTTTTTTTTTTTTAATTTATGATATAATCCAATAATGTAAGTGTTTGTATTTTAAACATGGTAGAATAAAACATGTTCACACTTTTAATAATTAACTATTTTATATATGGCATGTTTTTGTTTCGTTTTCTGGATCAAGTAGGGAATAAGTACCCTGCCCGGCTTCACTTAGAAAAGGACAGATTTTGGGTGACATCGATTTAGCCTTCACCTAGGTACGTTCAAACGGATTTTTGCAACCAAGAGTGCATATTTACACAACTTTAATTTATGTTTAGATTGATATTTTTATTAATAAAATAAATAAAAAATATTATTTACATTATTATTATTTTTACCAAAAAAGGTCAATCTGGCCTAGAGTACCATCTGCACAAGAAAAATGTTTTCTCTTTTTTGAGAGGGGGGGGTTAAATCTGCCTTTTTTTGCATTTATATATTTACAAAACTTAAATTTTCGAGTTGATTTTTGTGGCACAGAATACATTTCACCTTGGCATATTAGAGCAGATTTTTGCAACCAAGAATGCGTTTTTTATACACAACTTTAATTAATCTTTGGATTGATATTTTATATAAAATAAATAAATAAAAAAATAATAACAATGAGTTATGTTATTTATTCATGACCAAGATTGATTTTTATAGAGAGGGCATTTATTTACAAAATCTTTTAATAAAACTATTTAAGCCAAAATAAAAATCAACGTTTTAATTGTAATTTTCATTTGGTAAAAATCTCAATCCAAATTTTGGTTTAAATAGTTTTATAAAAAAAATTTAAAAATTGTTAATAAATGCATTCTCCATAAAAAAATATTAATCTTGGTCGCAAATAGTAATATAAGTAGTTATTATTTTTGATGAAAATATCAATTCATGAAAATCTGCCTTAAAATTTAAACGTTTTATAAATAAGCACACTTTGTGTCATGAAAATCCACTTGAAAATTAAAGTTTTGTAAATATATAAATGCAAAAAAAAAAAAAAAAGGCAGATTTGACCCCCTGCTCCAAGCGAGAAATACCCCTCACCCATCTAAAAAAAAAAATTTCCTTGTGAAAATGGTATTCTAGGTGGATTGACTTGTTATTTTTTTTACTTGTAAACAACTACTTGCCGGCAACAATTTTAGATGTGACATTCATTCAAAACAGACCTGAACACCTATAAAAATTAACTTTTTAATTTAAGTCTTGATTTGGTAAAAATATCTAAATTTTGGTTTAAATAGTTTTAAAAAATTTTGTAAATGAATGCACTCTCTATAAAAAATTAAATTTGGTCGCAAATAAAAAATATAACTCATTATTGTTATTATTATTTATTTTTTTAATGAAAATATTAATTCAAAGATTAATTAAAGTTGTGTAAATATTATATATAAAAAAACACATGCTCTTGGCTGTGAAAATCTGCTAACATACCAAGGTGAAGGTTTAACCGGTGTCACCCAAAATCTCTCCTTTTCTAAGTAAAGCCGGCCAGGGTACTTATTCCCTACTTGATCCCATTTTTTTTATATATAAGGATAACTCTGATTTCCAGGCAACATCAGATATTTCTGCTAATATTTATATATCTATGTATATTACTAGCCTCCTGTAGGATATTGCCTGTAAGACTGCCTGTGTATAATGTCTTTAGTGAAATAAAGGTTATGTAATCTTCAACTGCACCTCTAGTAAATCAACATATGCCGGATAAGCAGAGGAAAATTGTAGGTGTTATTTCTGAGTTTTCCTTCTAAACTAGTTGCACAACTGAAATGCAAATCTAATCTACCATGGTATTTAGTCCATGGCTGGAACTATATCTTCCCTATGGTTATTGGTGAAACTGATCTAGTACCTTAACAGAACTCTCTCAGCTTACACACATGTGTGTATATATATATATTTGTGTTCATGTTTCAAATTGATTTTGAAACCACAACATTCATTTCCAATGGTGAAATATATTATACATAAGAACAAGTAACATATACAAACACTTGGATTAATAATTTTATGGAATCCAATGGTGTTAATAATTTTTATTGAGAGTTTTTCCATAGTAGTGTGAGGTTTTTGCATGTGCCAGGTAGCTATGAAAAGGAAATGAAGCATTTTATTTATAATAGCTATATATAGTAGCTAATGAAAGCCAGGGTTCATTCTAGTGAATAGTCACTAAAGAATATTTTCTTTCAGCTAAAATTCAATAGAGAAGTACTATTAGAATCGAACGTAATGGCAATATTCAATGAAATCCTCACACAATGAGTGGGAAAATAAATAAATTCCTTCTGTTTGCACAATAAAGTATGCCAGCAGGAAAATATAAATACCTCGCCCCAAAAACAAAACTTAACTAAAATGTTGATTCTCTAAACCTTATGAACATTGTGTAAAGATTTCAGTTAATGTGTGATTTGACTGATAATTATTTCACTTTCCAATTCCAAAGTTATTCCTCTTCTCCAATTTTCATTTTTATTTGTACATTTCTACCATAATTTAAATTAAATTTATACTTTAATTCTTTAACCTTTAGACCAATTTTTGTATAAAATGTTTGCTTACTTCTCTAATTAAACTCTGATCTTCTTACAACTAATATTTATAAAAATAACTATAAATACTTTTATTCCTATGAAATAATACCTTCCTACAAGTGTTTGTGTATAGATACTATTTCCTCCATACCATCCACCCTAAAAAAATTTTACAAACATAAAATAAAAAAAATCCTCAATCTAATTATATTGCAGCAAAGATGATCTTTCTTAGTTTTGAAATTAACATTCATTATTGGTTCTCCGACAAAAGGAGGGTGGCTCTGTAAATTCACCCATGTCCATTTGTCCGTCCACACTTTTCTCAATAAATACACCTTGGAATTTTTTGAAATTTTGCAAACACATTAAACATAATATTAGTAAAAAAAAAGTAACAGAATGGATTTTCTGTCCCCCCCCCCTTCTTGGGTTACCTTTCAGGTTAAAATGGCTAAAATTGACACTTTTGTGCTTATAAAAAAAAAAAATGATGTCTTAGATTTTTATAAAACTTTCTGAAAAGTTGTAACTAACTGATTTCTATTGAATTTTTTTTTGTCTATACTTTGCGATAACCCTTGGGTGTGCCCCAGCGGCTCTTTTAGGGTAATAAAAACACTCCATTTTTGGGACTATTTTACCATATTTGTCAAAAATGTTTTGTGTATGTCTATTTAGCAGCTTTGCATGGTGCAGAGCTCAAATTTAAATATGTTAAAGCCTAAAACTGCACCATTCATTTTCACCAGGGTTTGATGTCCCGTGGGACTTTTGGGGCTAAATGGAGGTCTCTATCAACTGCGCCACCTGATGAAGGTCAGAGGAATATTTGGCCGAAACGTCATGAAACAACTAATAAAAGATGAGGATAATAGTCCGCAATAAATAAAATTAATAAATAATACTCATCTAAATCAATTCCAATTAAATAATATATATGCCATGCGGTACGGACCCAACCATGGAAGATCAGATAATAAACATGAATTTATAAGACCAAAAAATTCAACGTTGATCGCCCTTCGGGGCTCGTGGCGCAGTTGATAGAGATGTTGAATCTCTACGGTTCTAGGTGAGAATTGTCTGAAGATAGCGGTTTCAATCCTACCCAAAGCGGCCAGAGGCTTACTTGGCCAAAACGTGGTGAGACGACAATAACTACTGAAGGCAGTAATTGCTTTGGATGCAGTCAGGAGAGTCACAGTTCCTATCTGTCACGGTTACCACCTAACGAAGGCCAGAGGAATAGTTGGCCGAAACGTTGTGAAGCAACTAATAAATGAGGATAATTGTCCGCAATAAATAAAATTAAGTCTCCTGTACTTTTGACATTTCTGCAACAAAAATATACACCCTGTTTGCACTGAACTTACATTGTCATTTGGGGAGGATTTGGTGGACCCATTGTTTGTAATTGAGGTGTAACTAGTTTAGCATGGCATTTTATCTGATGTCACATAAAGTACATATTTTCAAAAAGACTTGATCTCAGAAGAACGTTTTCTCCATTAGAAATCATCTCAAAACATACGTCATCACCGTCAAGCATTGTTTTTGTTTTTACTGTAGAATGCAATCTGTCATGCATCAACTGTTGCAAAGACCTCCTGCTTTTCACGATTTTGTTTAGCTGACATATTAATCTGTAATTTGAGGAATATATGCTTCATGCTATCTTTGCAATCGTTTCTCTTTTTTGCACTCTTCAATTCCTTCTGGACCTTCAAAATACTGCCATGTCTAAATATAGTGTATTGTCTCTTTAAACTTTTGAAATCCATTCTGTTTGTAGAATTTTAAATTTGTTTTTCAAATTATCCTTAAGCTTTTTTGTAAGAAATAAATATCAACTCTGATCGAAAATATTTTTCTTTGTGTGAAAGGTGTGGTGGTTGGATCAGGTAGTGATATGCAAAAATCCACTCCTTTCAGCTGTTTACATAAGTGTCTGGCCTTTTGGTCAAGATCAGAGTGTAGTATCTGTTCTTCAGATGCTGCACTTCTATTTCTTGTTCTCTTTCAGTGGAGGAGAAATCCTTCACGACTGAGACAATTTTTATTTTTGTACCTTTTCTCCACGTTAAAAAACGACCCTGGTGTCTAACTCTGTCCCGTGGGGAGGCATAGTAAATAGGTACATAAGTGTCTCCAATTAATCCAATGTTTTACTAGTTGTGTTATAGTGAGAACAAAATCAGTTAAAAACTAACACAATTTGAAATTTGTAAGAAATTGCTATTAAAAATATGTCATGCAAGTAAGTTGACAGTAAAAAAAAAAAAATCTTAGGACTCCAGCAAAAATTTATAATTGACACACTTTTTTTTTTTTAATTTAAAAAAAATTGTCAGGATTTGTTAATTTTTGCTGGAATTACCCCCCCCCCCTTTTTTTTTCTTCTATTTTTGTCTCTTTTTTTTATTACTTTTTTCTTTTATTACTTTTTCTTTCATTTCTTTTTTATTTCTTTTTATTTTATTCTTTTTTCCTTTATTTCTTTTTTCCTTTTTGTTTTTCCTTTTTTTTCTATTTTTTCTTTTTTTTGTTTTTTCAGAATGAGGCTTAACCTCGTAAAAGCATTTTTGAATCAATATTTTTTTCTGTTTGTTACTTGGGTGCAGGTTATTTTTGTGACACATTCCCCATCCACATTATTTTTCATAGTGTATATGGTTAATACAGTAATTGAATCACAGCATTATCTTTATATGTAAATAAATGCTTTATTAATACTGTTACTATCTTGGGAGCACATCTTACTTTATTGATTTTTTCTTTTCTCTTTTATCAATTTCTCTCTCACTTGCTTTAAAAAAAAAAAAAACTTTTTTTTTCTCTTTTTAGCAAATATGTCTATTCTCTCTTATTAATCATTAACTTACACTTGTAGTAATTTAATGTCACCTAAAGAAACAAAACAAAAAAAACCTTCAATTAGACCAGTGTTGTCGTTAGGGATTGCTCCCACCATAGATTGGTGTGTGAGGATGGAGAGAGCTTTATAAATGAGCCAATGTCTTACATGTTTTAATCAACAGCAATCATAGAATTATCCAATTCTAATGAAATTTGCAATTTTTAATCAGTAAATCTTATATTACAAGATGTATGTACTTATCCAAATGTTGTTATAGTAATGTTATTGTAATGTTATAGTAATGTTATAGTAATGTTATTGTAATGTTATAGTAATGTTATTGTAATGTTATAGTAATGTTATAGTAATGCTATTGTAATGTTATAGTAATGCTATTGTAATGTCTAATAAAAAAATTGGATGTAAATAAAAAGTTTTTAAGATCCTTCAAATGTTTTACATTTTATAAAATCAAAATCATATAATGACATTTGATGACAATTAGATTAAGGATTCTAGCTCTAAGTTTTAGTATCATATCTTTATTTTAACCTCCATAAAGGTGTATAATAATGGTGCAAAAGTATTCCATTTTAGGAATTCTGAAACAGGTAGTGTGTGTGTGTGTGTGTGCGTGAAAGTTTGGAATTGTTAATTGTAGTCGAAAATAATCGAACATAGCGTAACATTTTCAACTCCATGTTATAAAAGGAATGCAATAAGGAGGTCATTTACGCATCCAGTTTCAGAAGAGAAGCTTTTCCTTTTGTGTAGGAGCAATGGTGCAGAGTAATGGAAAAGCAGTGATTGTATAGATAACCATACAAAGAACACTGACATTGTCAACAACATATTAGAAACTTTAATTATAAAGATTGTAGATAGGGTGGAAATTAATGAAAAAGCGTGGAATCATTTTTGATGTCACCAACAGTAATAATAACGATCATCATCATATCGTATGAATCCAAAGATTCTGTTGTTGGTATTGGTTTCCCTGATATTTTTGTAGCCAGAATTTTTTCTAGAAAGACATTGGGTATTTACGAGAAGGACCACAAAAAGGTTGCGACTATCCTAAGTGAAAGAGATTTTTGTGGAACAAACTGGATTTGAACTTGGAACACATAGGTTGTCAATGTTATTGACCACCATCACCTGCCAATAATATTTCAGTGATAATAATAATAAGCAAAGCAAATACATGAAACTGGTTACAGAGTTGAAAGGAATATGGAAGATGAAGAAAATCAATACAGCAACAATAATTGTCGGAGCATTAGGAAGAATAAAAAAAATGTCAAAAAATAGAATGGGAGAAATTGGAATAAGGGGCATAATTGAGAAGAGACAATATCCTATGAAAATGGCTGAAATATTAAGGAAAATCTTTGCATGCGGAGCCTTAATGCACATGAACTATAAACACCAATTGACCATATAAAAGTTTAACAAAAGTAAAACAAAAATATGGAGGAACATGGAACCAAGAAAACTGAAACTGTATAATCGTTAGTTATTCATGAATGAATATCATCAACCCAACCCATGGCAAGTCCATATTGTTAAAATAAAATATCTGCTATAGATAATGATATATGGAGCAGTGTATCAATAACGATCCTTGTTGCCACATGATCCTCATTTGAACAACTTACATTATATGTGTATTATTTTTCTGCACACTCTTTTTTTTTTTTTTTTTTTTTTATACAAAGGCGTCACCACATTATCAAGGCCCAGAGGCCACTCAAGGATAAGGGTTAAAGAGTGTACAGTAGAAATTGGTCAATATAGTAATCATTAGTAATGAAAATTTGGTAAATTTAATAACTTATATGGAACGGCTCATCAAGAACTTATTTACTTTAGACTTGAACACAACCATATTGTAGTCAGTCGGAAAGCAGGAAAACGGAAGACAATTCCACAGGCGTGCAGTTCTAAGAAAGAAGCTTTGTTCATGGAATCTACATTTAGGTTTAGGCATAGATAAAGAGTGGGGGAAATTATTGATAGTGTTTACAGCTAGACGAGTGTTTCTTGTGAAAGTTTGGCGAGGGGGGACCATAGATTGAAGCTCAGTTGAACACTTTCCATGAAAATAACGATACATCAGAGACAAACTCGCAACATCTCTTCTGTGAGATAGAGGTTGCAAGGAGGAGAAAAGGACATCTCCTACGAGGCTACGAAGTCTATTTTGAACTCTATCAAGGCAGGACAAGTCCTTTCTAGCAGCTCCTGCCCAGATGTGGCAACAGTATTCCATCCTTGGACGTACCTGGCTCTTATATAGGTAGAGAATAGCATCAGCAGTGAGATATCTACTGGATCGATAGAAAGATCCCACCATTTTTCCAGCGGCCTTGGCAACAGATTTGATATACGTGTTCCATTTAAGATCAGGAGTAATGGTCAAGCCCAGAAGCTTGTCAAAACTTGAGGCCTCCTGAAGACGAGAGCCATTCATTTCAATTGATGACAAATGTGAATTAGAATGTTGATGATGTAAAGAGAGAAGCTTGGTTTTAGATGCATTAAAAGTAACCAGCCACTCCTTTCCCCATTGTACTACGTGCTCAAGATCAGAGGAGAGAGAATTGGAGAGAACTTGGTCGTTTACTGTCTTAGATGTGCTACCATAAATGGTAGTGTCGTCAGCATAAATGTCTACAAATGATGTAAGGATATGATTTGGAAGATCATTAATGTAGATCAGGAAAAGAGTTGGGCCCAGGATGGATCCCTGAGGGACACCGGCATTAATACTGTGAGCTTCTGATTTTTGCCCCTCAACTACTACTCTTATGAACCTATCAGAAAGAAATGATTTAATAATTGAGAAGACTTTTCCAGCTATACCATAGCTAGCGATCTTATGAAGTAAACCTTTATGCCATACCCTATCAAAGGCTTTAGATATGTCAAGAGCAATTGCCCTAGAAAGATTGCCACCGTCGAGAGATTTGCTAATCCTATGCGATATAACTGTAAGGACATCTGCTGTAGATCTAGCAGAACGGAAACCATATTGAGTGTCACTAAGAAGGTTATTTTTGTTGAGATGTTTGATTACTTGTTGATATTTGTGTTCTTTCAGCTAATTTGATCTCTTTCTTCAAATGCATTCTTCATTCATCCACACTCAGTGATGTTTATTCAGTATTTAAATATAATTCTCCACTATTATCTGTTTAGATTGATGCTTTCGGCATACTTAATCTAATAAATTGATAATTTTTACATTTTATTTTTTTATTAGCATAACTAAGTCTGCAGAATGACATATGATCAGACGTTTATATCTCAACGGTTTCTTACTATCTTGACCTCATGCTATAATTTAAAGAGAGTAGAAACAACAACCAGTAGTGATCTATGGAGTCTTGGGTTTACTTTTGGCAGCCACATAACTCTCATTTCCCTTATTTTCTCCTTTTAGTCTTCATATTCTAGGAATGATGTTTCTGACAATGGGGGAAGAATTGCTGTTTTCTGTATCCGTCTATTCCATCTAACACTTATCATGGGCAAGTACTTTTTTTTTTAGTTCCTTATATCAAGTGGCTTGAGCGATTTCTATTTAAAAAAACAAACATTTAAAGCTGGTTCTATTTTTATTCAGCATTTCACATGCTGAATCTATATCTCTAAGTTGACTGATAATGTTAGAATAAACTATAACATAGGTGGATTTTTTTTTCAACTCTTAATTTTCCAGCAAAGTGGTTCATTATCAACAGTATTTAGTTTTATTTTCTATTAATAGACAAAATGCATAATTTGGATATTTTTTTTCATAATGTTGAAATCGTCTGACACATCGCTTATGGTGATCAATTAGTGTGGATAAAGATTTTCAAAGTTAATAAGAATCAAAAATGAAGAAAAGACAATTTAACAGTAATGCATGGTGACTCTTGTGTAAGATTGACATTCCTGATATTATAAAGAAGTTCTCCCATGCTAAGTCTACACAGTGTTGTTTATGAATATATTATTTTGTTTCTAATTTATATCGTTTGTTCTTATCTCCAGTTGACTCTTAAAATGTAAATAAATGTATGATTGGAATATCTGTTCATTAAAAAAGATGTCTGTTATCAAGACGAAAGTTGTGTTTTGCAAGAAAGGTCTTGTTCTGAAATATGTGACTGGTTTCACGCTACTCTAATGTGAGGCAAATTAAAAAGTTAAAAAAAAAAAAAATCTTTTCGATCATATTTTCTGGCTTTTGAGTTAGTGGTTCCTAACAATTTTCCAATGATGAACCCATTTCACCATGATTTTTCTTTTCGTTTCATTCTAAAACAAGACTACATTCTTAATCATAAGCAGAAAAACAGAATGTGAACATGTGATAAGAAAAAGATAATTTAATTTTTAAACTAAATTAACATAAAGTGGCAAACTTGAGAGAATGAACACCGTTTTCTATCTTAATCGATGCTCGTACAATCAGTGAACAGAGATTTGACAATTTCATATTTAATTCAATGGAAAGGGAAATAACTCAGTTTTGTACTTACATTTTAAATAATCTTTTTACTTATTTCTGCTTTAGACCTATACATTCTCAGATAAGAATAATAGATGATTATTATGTTAATTAGATAATTGGTTTTGCTAATTGTTAAAGACTGATGTAATTTCTAGTTTTTTTGAGTAAGGTGTGTCTTCCAGAAATTTCATATAGAATTTGATTTGTAGAGATAGATTTTTCTCAGTCTACATTTCCATGCATTGAAAAATGTTAAATATTTAGTTTTCTTTAGTTATTACAGCAACTATTTTAAGATAGAAATCATTACATATATCTTTTAGCCACGACATCAGATGAAGAAACTTAACACAGATTTTGATAATCTTCTAATTATCATGCAAAACAGATTTTTTTTTTTTTACTTTTACTATAATTCATTAAAATGTCAATTTTATAAATAATTTTCGTTTGATGATGAAATTATTTTTTGTCTTTCAATAACACTTACTCATAGTATTTTTATAAAAAAAGTATGGTTTTGTTGTTTTTGTGAAATGACAAAAAATTTTAATTTAAGTATTCATATTTGAGCATAACACTGATTATAAATTTTTACTGTAATTTTACCTATTGCTAGAAAAAAGTGTGCATCCATAAATTTTCCTACTTGTTTAGGGTTAGTGTGAGAATACAAGAGTTGATGGAATTTACAGATTCCAAATTTTGTCAAAATGCTATGTGAAAGAAAAATGTTTATTAACTGGTGTAGTAAACAATAGAATACTTGTATACACATGTTTCACTCCTAAACTAATTGTTATGAATTTTGGAATAAAGTTGCTAAACTTAAGAAATCCAAATGTGGGCTATATTTAATTGAATTTAGTTTTGTTAAGATATAATGGAAAACCTTTTTGAAAATTCAGTTCCCTCTTATTTTTTATGAAATTGTAGCATTAGGTATTAAACATTAATAAATATTTCCTGAAATTTCCCATTTTTTAGTATTTTAAAGGGTCTTTTTAGGAAACGATATATAGGCACAATCTCTCATTTGAAAATTAAAATATTTCAGATTTACATGAATTTGATCCATTCTCATTAGACATCAATTAAACAAGATTTTCTGAATTTCAGGACATTCGCTAGAATAAGAATCCTGTAACAGATTTTGATCCAAATTGGAATGAGGATTCTAGGCATAAGGTTTCTTATTATATTTCTAGTTTAATCTTTGTAAGGACATAAAAGTGATGCAAAAAAGTTATGGGAAATTTTGTTCTGGGTTAGGGTATTCTATTAATATTCTGAAATTAATATTTACAAAATTGAATTTTTTTGCCACTTAAAAGCACCTTTCACAACACTCATGAAAAACAACGTTGTTTACTTAAATGAAAACTAATTGCTAACCAACTAGAAGAAAATTTACTCTCATTAGGGTTGCATCCCAACTGACTTTAATCTAATTAACGTAAAAAAAAAATCACCCATTCTCACCTAAGTAAGTTTGTGTAAATCATTAAAATAGTTTAACACGCAAGCTTGCATTAGATTACTTATAAAGATAATTAGTGTGTGTGTGTGTGTGTGTATATATATATATATATATATATATATATATATATATGTATATATGTAAGGGTTGTATCAATTAATCGGCAGACGATCGATCACTTTGTTGATTAATCAGTCGATTAATTACTTTTCTCTTTCCTATTAAATTTAAACCATTTCATCACTACCAAGTGACTCATCAGATGGCTTTAATGCATTAACATAGTAACTGCTAATTTAACTTAGCATTTGTTAAGTGTCTGGCCACTATTATGAGTTTTTGCCTTTATTAAATAAAATTAGCAAATAGAAACTACAATTTCCAATTCTTAAATGAATATAAGTAAAAGATAAGAAAAAGAAATTACAAACCAACCACTAAGTACAAATTGTAATTCTTTAAGTGAATAACTATAAGCTGATGTTCTGCACCTGCTGCTTTACTTCTATTCTTGCTGCCTGCTTCCTCTGCTCTCATAGTCTCCTCAGTATTTAAAATTGAATAATTTTCTCCATTCTCAGGACACAACCTGTTCCTCATAGGTTCATACACATTACCACCTGTACTAAAGAGCCTCTCACTCACCACAGATGGTGGTGCGCTTCAATGTTTTGAAGCCAGTTTACTCAGCAGGGGTAAGGTCTCCTGTGTCTTCTTCCACCACTAAATTGCAAGTAGCAATAAAACTATATAATGATCAAGTTTTTTGTGCATTTAAGCATAGGGGATTTACTCCTTTTGAGTTTAGATTGTGATTCTTATATTTCTGTTGTAGTTGCAATCCTAAGGTTTAACTCAGCTTCTACCTGCTCTAAGTTTTGATTTGTTACTGTAAGCTTATTTGAACAGGCTTAAAAGAGATAGTTTCAAGAGAGCTTGAAAAAGTGTATCCTGCTGATTCTACTTCATTATCATCAGTAGAAAGTAGATGTAGAATCCAATTCTTACTGTTTTCCATGTCATTCTTTTGAAATTTAAATTAGTTACTAAAAAATATTGCAACAAAAATGTCTTAACAAATTGGTCTTTTACAAGATTTTTAAATTCATTTGAAAATGTCCGTTTCCTTTTGCACAAATGAACCAAACATAATACTTTACTTTGCCTTCAAATTTCAATTCAATCCAGAAATTTTTATTCATCGGCTTAAAGGATTCAAACTCACTTTCTAATAAAGTAAATGATTGGTATGTGTTTATTACTCAAACTCTTGTTTTGTTTTAAAGTGATTTTGAAGCTTCTATGCAGTCGTGACACATTATTTTCTATTAGTAAATAATTTCTTCTTTAAATTAAGATTGAATGCAAAAAGGGTAAAATAGTATGGTTGATGTGTTTCTAAAATGAAAGGAACGTTTGATATTGTAACTTGATACTGTCGTATCAAACAATCGAAAGTTGAATAAACTCTAAAAGTGTCAAAATGACTTATTGCTCAACCATATTTTTGGTTTCTTTTTATTTGCCCAAATATCAGCAAATATTTTGCTGCCAACTATGCTTCTACTACCTTTTCATTCTCTGATTAGCATTGCAACAAAGGAAAGACGTTTTAACAAGTTTATTGATGGACTAGCTGTACGTGGGAGTATTTTGCTTTGTTTTTTTTATGTTCCATTTCTGTTTTTTTATAGGAATTGAAAGGTGAATTTACTACAGTATCATCTGATCATTAAATTATTGTTAACTAATTTAGATATACTGTTTTCATTTCTATTTATAAAATTATTGAATATAAATGTATATCTTCTAAAACTTTCAATCTTTTAATACACAAATTTTAAAACCAGAAATGACTTTCTATTCAGTAGTTTTCAAAGTTCAAAAATTCATTATTTTTTAATCAAATATTAACAGAAGATTAAAATGGCTATGTTTATGAAGAAACAGAAATGCATTCTTATGGATTCTATTTTATAAGAAATTTTTTTAAAAATAGAATTTGTTAAACTTTGTTTGATTTTACATTATTGCTTTGTTGATTTCAATAAATATTCGATTAATCTAATATAAATTTAAGTTGGTTGAAAATTGCTCGAAGTAGCTTGACTCTCAATAAAAATATATGTAAACATAAAAGGTTATTATACTAGTTACTTCTTAAGCTTTCATCTTTAACATAAAATATTTTCTCCTCTACAAAAAAGAAAGTATGGCTTTGAAAATGCAAACATCACATAAAAAATCAATATGCTCACACAGGCACTCTGTATCTGGTGTAAGTTTTCCAGATATTACACTTCCTTTTTAATATCTTATCTTCCAATATAAATTTTGGCAAAATTCACTCTCCTGAACAACGCAAAAATATATAGGGAGTAGCACTATATTTACTTCAAGATTTTCTCCTCACGCATTCATATCATACACCGGGGCCATTATTTCATTGTATTGTTTTCCTCTTTTCACCATACCTTATTTTCGACAAATAATAATCAGCCCCTTTCCAATCCTCTCTTGACTTTTCAAGCAATTTCATTGGTTGTTTTCTACCGTTCCGTTAATCCATTATTCTCTTGCCGTTCCACGGTTTTCAAACATAGCATCGCACTAACCGAAAATGGTTACACACATTTTTTTGCCTAATTGATCAATGCTTCACCTACAGTTTCGTTTCAACAGTGATAAACATCGACAACAAAGTTACCATCCACCATGCCATCACACTTTCTTTTGCTAGCGTTACATTCATCCTTTCCAATTACAACACAGTCATTGATTTGCAGCTGTCAAAAAATAGAAGACACTTAAAAGTATTAGATAAAACATGGGAACATGAAGGCCTTAATATCATAAAGATTACTTGCAAGTGAAATGTTTAACTTATATTCGTTTTTACCGTACCCGAATACCTCTAAAAATCAACTTTTTAAAGACTAATCTTTCTTTGGTCCTCCAGGCCACATTGACTTTTTTTTTTTAAATGCATGTATTCTTTTATACATTAACACAGCTTACATTACAAATTAATCACTTGAAATTCACTGTCAGTCACCATCTTGACTGCCAGTAACAATTAGTGCCCATCATTAGACGACACTACCATACAATGAATGATAGTGCATGAATATTGAAGATAGGGCATTTCATTTCAAAGCAGTCAAGTGCAGCTCAACACTGGTCATGATCGATAGAGACCGACAATGACCAGACTCAAATAACTGCCTAAAAACACTAGTGACACACAGTGCTCACCATGGAATATGGACTTTTTCATTTACACGCAGTCCAATAGAGGTCAATACTGGTCATAGCCAACAGTGAAGGCCACAAACATACACTGACAATTGGAAATGCAGCCAGTGTTTAATCAGTAAATGTGATCAAATGCAAGCAACCACCTCAAAACAGCACTAATTACCAGTGATCATCACTGCCCACCAAAAGAAGCCAGTGGATACCAGTGCCCAACAATGCTAAAAATTAGAAAACAGACTATTTCAGTTCGCAGCAGTCAAATGGAGATTCATACTGCCACTGATTGCCAGTTGCAAAGGCAGCCAGTGCCTACCAGTACACGACAGTACTTGCCAGTAATCTCTTCCAACCAACATTACTTACTCACCCCAAGTGCTGACAATGGCATTCAGTGGCTTCCATTAACTGCCACAGCTAGACAATGCCTGATTGTGGAAGTAAGATGATTTAATTTGAGATACAGACATCAGTGTCCACTATTTTCCAGGGCTGGCAACTGTAATTTAAGAGGGGGCTTCATCAAAGCCTTTCAAATGGGCAATGCTGGTACACGGGTCCTGCTAGTAGCATAATAATAATAATACAACTTGGTTCGATTTTTTTTTTTTTTTTTTTTTTTTTTTTTACTATGTTTTCTATAAGCAACCTTAAGTACAAACATTGCTAATGGTTGCTTGCTTGATAATTAATTTATTTTATTCTATATTTTTATTTTTTTATCGTTCACAATAAATAAATTATATATCAGAGCAAATAACTTCTATAAATTGTTTTATTTGAACTCAGAATGAATTCTAAAGTGCATTCTTTACACTGTCACAGTCATAAAGAAATAAAAACATTGTCTATTATGAACAAAGGAATTCCTAAAAGGTAAATCAACTAACATAGTTATCTAGAATTATTATTGCCCATCATTTTTCTTAACAATACGAATTGAAAAGGTTACATTCCACTCGAACATTTAAACTGAGAAAAAATGCTGGCTAGGTGCACATATATTCTGTTATCTTTTTACCATAAACCTAACATGCATGGATTTATTTACAAAAAAGTTTTGTGTTTGTTACAAATAAGAAAACACAAACTTTTAACTTTCTTTTTTAGCTAGCTTGCACTTTTAAAATATGGAAACACAAACTACAGAAACAATGAAATAAAATGTTATTGACTATCAGGTTTACAGAATTATTTTAAAGAAACCCACTTTATGTTTACATTATTAAACAAACATTTCATAACTATTCTGATGTCTGACAGAGGGAAAGAAAGAAATGTTATTTCATTGTAGACATCTTGCCAGACATGTTTATAACAAAAGGGAGATAAATTTACACTAATTTTGACTATTTCCTTTTCTGTTAACAAACTTTTTCCTTTTTAATATTACTTTAAACATAGAATGAACGTTCACAGTGAAATTAGTAAAAAAACAAAACAAAAAAAAAACAATTATTTTAAATTGTACGTAACAATACAAAATGTTGGCAGCTGATTTGGCCGCCACATACCCAGCATTGCAATCTTCAAAGAAAGAAAATGAAAACAAGAACAAAAAATGAATATGCTCTCCTCATATGCTTAAGTCTTGCGCTCTTGTATTTTGATGAGGTATTGAAGGTATGTTACAGCTTGGATTCATAGGTGTACTTTCCAAGGCATTACCTAATCTCTTGTGAAAAGAGTTAATTGAAGCATCCATACTGGGTAATGCTGAGAGATCAGTTTTTTTTATAGTTTTTCTTTTATGTCCAAAATGCCGCGATTTTTCCACAATTGCGCTTATTGGTAATTTAAAACCATTAAATATTTATTATTAGTACAAGTGATTTATTGTTGTTAGTTTTATTGGTTATTTTAAAAACAATAAATATCTATTATTAGTACGAGTGATTTATTGCTGTAAGTTTTATTGGTTATTTTAAAAACAATAAATATTTATTATTAGTACAAGTGATTTATTGCTGTTAGTTTTATTGGTTATTTTAAAAACAATAAATATTTATTATTAGTACAAGTGATTTATTGTTGTTAGTTTTATTGGTTATTTTAAAAACAATAAATATTTATTAGTAGTACAAGTGATTTATTGCTGTTAGTTTTATTGGTTATTTTAAAAACAATAAATATTTATTATTAGTACGAGTGATTTATTGCTGTTAGTTTTATTGGTTATTTTAAAAACAATAAATATTTATTATTAGTACAAGTGATTTATTGCTGTTAGTTTTATTGGTTATTTTAAAAACAATAAATATTTATTATTAGTACAAGTGATTTATTGTTGTTAGTTTTATTGGTTATTTTAAAAAACAATAAATATTTATTATTAGTACAAGTGATTTATTGTTGTTAGTTTTATTGGTTATTTTAAAAACAATAAATAATTATTATTAGTACAAGTGATTTATTGCTGTTAGTTTTATTGGTTATTTAAAAACAATAAATATTTATTATTAGTACAAGTGATTTATTGTTGTTAGTTTTATTGGTTATTTTAAAAAACAATAAATATTTATTATTAGTACAAGTGATTTATTGTTGTTAGTTTTATTGGTTATTTTAAAAAACAATAAATATTTATTATTAGTACAAGTGATTTATTGTTGTTAGTTTTATTGGTTATTTTAAAAAACAATAAATATTTATTATTAGTACAAGTGATTTATTGTTGTTAGTTTTATTGGTTATTTTAAAAAACAATAAATATTTATTATTAGTACAAGTGATTTATTGTTGTTAGTTTTATTGGTTATTTTAAAAACAATAAATAATTATTATTAGTACAAGTGATTTATTGCTGTTAGTTTTATTGGTTATTTAAAAACAATAAATATTTATTATTAGTACAAGTGATTTATTGTTGTTAGTTTTATTGGTTATTTTAAAAACAATAAATATTTATTATTAGTACAAGTGATTTATTGTTGTTAGTTTTATTGGTTATTTTAAAAACAATAAATATTTATTATTAGTAAAAGTGATTTATTGTTGTTAGTTTTATTGGTTATTTTAAAAACAATAAATATTTATTATTAGTACAAGTGATTTATTGCTGTTAGTTTTATTGGTTATTTTAAAAACAATAAATATTTATTATTAGTACAAGTGATTTATTGTTGTTAGTTTTATTGGTTATTTTAAAAACAATAAATATTTATTATTAGTACAAGTGATTTATTGTTGTTAGTTTTATTGGTTATTTTAAAAACAATAAATATTTATTATTAGTACAAGTGATTTATTGCTGTTAGTTTTATTGGTTATTTTAAAAACAATAAATATTTATTATTAGTAAAAGTGATTTCTTGTTGTTAGTTTTATTGGTTATTTTAAAAACAATAAATATTTATTATTAGTAAAAGTGATTTATTGTTGTTAGTTTTATTGGTTATTTTAAAAACAATAAATATTTATTATTAGTACAAGTGATTTATTGTTGTTAGTTTTATTGGTTATTTTAAAAACAAATATTTATTATTAGTAAAAGTGATTTATTGTTGTTAGTTTTATTGGTTATTTTAAAAACAATAAATATTTATTATTAGTAAAAGTGATTTATTGTTGTTAGTTTTATTGGTTATTTTAAAAACAATAAATATTTATTATTAGTAAAAGTGATTTATTGTTGTTAGTTTTATTGGTTATTTTAAAAACAATAAATATTTATTATTAGTAAAAGTGATTTATTGTTGTTAGTTTTATTGGTTATTTTAAAAACAATAAATATTTATTATTAGTACAAGTGATTTATTGCTGTTAGTTTTATTGGTTATTTTAAAAACAATAAATATTTATTATTAGTACAAGTGATTTATTGTTGTTAGTTTTATTGGTTATTTTAAAAACAATAAATATTTATTATTAGTACAAGTGATTTATTGTTGTTAGTTTTATTGGTTATTTTAAAAACAATAAAAATTTATTATTAGTACAAGTGATTTATTGTTGTTAGTTTTATTGGTTATTTTAAAAACAATAAATATTTATTATTAGTACAAGTGATTTATTGTTGTTAGTTTTATTGGTTATTTTAAAAACAAAAAATATTTATTATTAGTACAAGTGATTTATTGTTGTTAGTTTTATTGGTTATTTTAAAAACAATAAATAATTATTATTAGTACAAGTGATGTATTGCTGTTTTATTGGTTATTTTAAAAACAATAAATATTTATTATTAGTACAAGTGATTTATTGCTGTTAGTTTTATTGGTTATTTTAAAAACAATAAATATTTATTATTAGTACAAGTGATTTATTGCTGTTAGTTTTATTGGTTATTTTAAAAACAATAAATATTTATTATTAGTACAAGTGATTTATTGCTGTTAGTTTTATTGGTTATTTTAAAAACAATAAATATTTATTATTAGTAAAAGTGATTTATTGCTGTTAGTTTTATTGGTTATTTTAAAAACAATAAATATTTATTATTAGTACAAGTGATTTATTGTTGTTAGTTTTATTGGTTATTTTAAAAACAATAAATATTTATTATTAGTAAAAGTGATTTATTGTTGTTAGTTTTATTGGTTATTTTAAAAACAATAAATATTTATTATTAGTACAAGTGATTTATTGCTGTTAGTTTTATTGGTTATTTTAAAAACAATAAATATTTATTAGTACGAGTGATTTATTGCTGTAAGTTTTATTGGTTATTTTAAAAACAATAAATATCTATTATTAGTACGAGTGATTTATTGCTGTAAGTTTTATTGGTTATTTTAAAAACAATAAATATTTATTATTAGTACAAGTGATTTATTGCTGTTAGTTTTATTGGTTATTTTAAAAACAATAAATATTTAATAGTACGAGTGATTTGTTGTTGTTAGTGTTATTGGTTATTTTAAAAACAATAAATATTTATTATTAGTACAAGTGATTTATAGCTGTTAGTTTTATTGGTTATTTTAAAAACAATAAATATTTATTATTAGTACAAGTGATTTATAGCTGTTAGTTTTATTGGTTATTTTAAAAACAATAAATATTTATTATTAGTACAAGTGATTTATTGCTGTTAGTTTTATTGGTTATTTTAAAAACAATAAATAATTATTATTAGTAAAAGTGATTTATTGTTGTTAGTTTTATTGGTTATTTTAAAAACAATAAATATTTATTATTAGTACAAGTGATTTATTGCTGTTAGTTTTATTGGTTATTTTAAAAACAATAAATATTTATTAGTACGAGTGATTTGTTGTTGTTAGTGTTATTGGTTATTTTAAAAACAATAAATATTTATTATTAGTACAAGTGATTTATAGCTGTTAGTTTTATTGGTTATTTTAAAAACAATAAATATTTATTAGTACAAGTGATTTATTGCTGTTAGTTTTATTGGTTATTTTAAAAACAATAAATATTTATTATTGTTACCAGTGATTGATAGCTGTTAGTTTTATTGGTTATTTTAAAAACAATTAATAGTTATTAGTACAAGTGATTTATTGCTGTTAGTTTTATTGGTTATTTTAAAAACAATAAATATTTATTATTGTTACCAGTGATTGATAGCTGTTAGTTTTATTGGTTATTTTAAAAACAATAAATATTTTTTATTGTTACCAGTAATTGATAGCTGTTAGTTTTATTGGTTATTTTAAAAACAATAAATATTTATTATTAGTATGAGTGATTTATTACTGTCAGTTTTATTGGTTATTTTAAAAACAATAAATATTTATTATTAGTACGAGTGATTGATGGCTGTTAGTTTTATTTGTTATTTTAAAAACAATAAATATTACTAGTACAAGTGATTGATAGCTGTTAGTTTTATTTGTTATTTTAAAAACAATAAATATTTATTATTAGTACAAGTGATTGATAGCTGTTAGTGTTATTGGTTATTTTTAAAACAATTAATATTTATTATTAGTACAAGTGATTGATTGCTGTTACTTTTATTTGTTATTTTAAAAACAATAAATATTATTAGTACAAGTGATTTATTGCTGTTAGTTTTATTGTTTTTTTTTAAAACAATAAATATTTATTATTAGTACGAGTGATTTATTGCTGTTAGTTTTATTGGTTATTTTAAAAACAATAAATATTTATTATTAGTACAAGTGATTTATTGCTGTTAGTTTTATTGGTTATTTAAAAAAACAATAAATATTTATTATTAGTACAAGTGATTTATTGTTGTTAGTTTTATTGGTTATTTTAAAAACAATAAATATTTATTATTAGTAAAAGTGATTTATTGTTGTTAGTGTTATTGGTTATTTTTAAAACAATAAATATTTATTATTAGTACAAGTGATGTATTGCTGTTAGTTTTATTGGTTATTTTAAAAACAATAAATATTTATTATTAGTACAAGTGATTTATTGCTGTTAGTTTTATTGGTTATTTTAAAAACAATAAATATTTATTATTAGTACAAGTGATTTATTGTTGTTAGTTTTATTGGTTATTTTAAAAACAATAAATATTTATTATTAGTACAAGTGATTTATTGTTGTTAGTTTTATTGGTTATTTTAAAAACAATAAATATTTATTATTAGTACAAGTGATTTATTGGTGTTAGTTTTATTGGTTATTTTAAAAACAATAAATATTTATTATTAGTACAAGTGATTTATTGCTGTTAGTTTTATTGGTTATTTAAAAAACAATAAATATTTATTATTAGTACAAGTGATTTATTGCTGTTAGTTTTATTGGTTATTTTAAAAACAATAAATATTTATTATTAGTACAAGTGATTTATTGTTGTTAGTTTTATTGGTTATTTTAAAAACAATAAATATTTATTATTAGTACAAGTGATTTATTGCTGTTAGTTTTATTGGTTATTTTAAAAACAATAAATATCTATTATTAGTACAAGTGATTTATTGCTGTTAGTTTTATTGGTTATTTTAAAAACAATAAATATTTATTATTAGTACAAGTGATTTATTGTTGTTAGTTTTATTGGTTATTTTAAAAACAATAAATATTTATTATTAGTACAAGTGATTTATTGTTGTTAGTTTTATTGGTTATTTTAAAAACAATAAATATTTATTATTAGTACAAGTGATTTATTGTTGTTAGTTTTATTGGTTATTTTAAAAACAATAAATATTTATTATTAGTACAAGTGATTTATTGTTGTTAGTTTTATTGGTTATTTTAAAAACAATAAATATTTATTATTAGTACAAGTCATTTATTGCTGTTAGTTTTATTGGTTATTTTAAAAACAATAAATATTTATTATTAGTACAAGTGATTTATTGTTGTTAGTTTTATTGGTTATTTTAAAAACAATAAATATTTATTATTAGTACAAGTCATTTATTGCTGTTAGTTTTATTGGTTATTTTAAAAACAATAAATATTTATTATTAGTACAAGTGATTTATTGTTGTTAGTTTTATTGGTTATTTTAAAAACAATAAATATTTATTATTAGTACAAGTGATTTATTGTTGTTAGTTTTATTGGTTATTTTAAAAACAATAAATATTTATTATTAGTACAAGTGATTTATTGTTGTTAGTTTTATTGGTTATTTTAAAAACAATAAATATTTATTATTAGTACAAGTCATTTATTGCTGTTAGTTTTATTGGTTATTTTAAAAACAATAAATATTTATTATTAGTACAAGTGATTTATTGTTGTTAGTTTTATTGGTTATTTTAAAAACAATAAATATTTATTATTAGTACAAGTGATTTATTGTTGTTAGTTTTATTGGTTATTTTAAAAACAATAAATATTTATTATTAGTACAAGTGATTTATTGTTGTTAGTTTTATTGGTTATTTTAAAAACAATAAATATTTATTATTAGTACAAGTGATTTATTGTTGTTAGTTTTATTGGTTATTTTAAAAACAATAAATATTTATTATTAGTACAAGTGATTTATTGCTGTTAGTTTTATTGGTTATTTTAAAAACAATAAATATTTATTATTAGTACAAGTGATTTATTGTTGTTAGTTTTATTGGTTATTTTAAAAACAATAAATATTTATTATTAGTACAAGTGATTTATTGCTGTTAGTTTTATTGGTTATTTTAAAAACAATAAATATTTATTATTAGTACAAGTGATTTATTGTTGTTAGTTTTATTGGTTATTTTAAAAAGAATAAATATTTATTATTAATACAAGTCATTTATTGCTGTTAGTTTTATTGGTTATTTTAAAAACAATAAATATTTATTATTAGTACAAGTGATTTATTGTTGTTAGTTTTATTGGTTATTTTAAAAACAATAAATATTTATTATTAGTACAAGTCATTTATTGCTGTTAGTTTTATTGGTTATTTTAAAAACAATAAATATTTATTATTAGTACAAGTGATTTATTGCTGTTAGTTTTATTGGTTATTTTAAAAACAATAAATATTTATTATTAGTACAAGTGATTTATTGTTGTTAGTTTTATTGGTTATTTTAAAAACAATAAATATTTATTATTAGTACAAGTGATTTATTGTTGTTAGTTTTATTGGTTATTTTAAAAACAATAAATATTTATTATTAGTACAAGTGATTTATTGCTGTTAGTTTTATTGGTTATTTAAAAAACAATAAATATTTATTATTAGTACAAGTGATTTATTGCTGTTAGTTTTATTGGTTATTTTAAAAACAATAAATATTTATTATTAGTACAAGTGATTTATTGTTGTTAGTTTTATTGGTTATTTTAAAAACAATAAATATTTATTATTAGTACAAGTGATTTATTGCTGTTAGTTTTATTGGTTATTTTAAAAACAATAAATATCTATTATTAGTACAAGTGATTTATTGCTGTTAGTTTTATTGGTTATTTTAAAAACAATAAATATTTATTATTAGTACAAGTGATTTATTGTTGTTAGTTTTATTGGTTATTTTAAAAACAATAAATATTTATTATTAGTACAAGTGATTTATTGTTGTTAGTTTCATTGGTTATTTTAAAAACAATAAATATTTATTATTAGTACAAGTGATTTATTGTTGTTAGTTTTATTGGTTATTTTAAAAACAATAAATATTTATTATTAGTACAAGTGATTTATTGTTGTTAGTTTTATTGGTTATTTTAAAAACAATAAATATTTATTATTAGTACAAGTCATTTATTGCTGTTAGTTTTATTGGTTATTTTAAAAACAATAAATATTTATTATTAGTACAAGTGATTTATTGTTGTTAGTTTTATTGGTTATTTTAAAAACAATAAATATTTATTATTAGTACAAGTCATTTATTGCTGTTAGTTTTATTGGTTATTTTAAAAACAATAAATATTTATTATTAGTACAAGTGATTTATTGTTGTTAGTTTTATTGGTTATTTTAAAAACAATAAATATTTATTATTAGTACAAGTGATTTATTGTTGTTAGTTTTATTGGTTATTTTAAAAACAATAAATATTTATTATTAGTACAAGTGATTTATTGTTGTTAGTTTTATTGGTTATTTTAAAAACAATAAATATTTATTATTAGTACAAGTCATTTATTGCTGTTAGTTTTATTGGTTATTTTAAAAACAATAATTATTTATTATTAGTACAAGTGATTTATTGTTGTTAGTTTTATTGGTTATTTTAAAAACAATAAATATTTATTATTAGTACAAGTGATTTATTGTTGTTAGTTTTATTGGTTATTTTAAAAACAATAAATATTTATTATTAGTACAAGTGATTTATTGTTGTTAGTTTTATTGGTTATTTTAAAAACAATAAATATTTATTATTAGTACAAGTGATTTATTGTTGTTAGTTTTATTGGTTATTTTAAAAACAATAAATATTTATTATTAGTACAAGTGATTTATTGCTGTTAGTTTTATTGGTTATTTTAAAAACAATAAATATTTATTATTAGTACAAGTGATTTATTGTTGTTAGTTTTATTGGTTATTTTAAAAACAATAAATATTTATTATTAGTACAAGTCATTTATTGCTGTTAGTTTTATTGGTTATTTTAAAAACAATAAATATTTATTATTAGTACAAGTGATTTATTGTTGTTAGTTTTATTGGTTATTTTAAAAAGAATAAATATTTATTATTAGTACAAGTCATTTATTGCTGTTAGTTTTATTGGTTATTTTAAAAACAATAAATATTTATTATTAGTACAAGTCATTTATTGCTGTTAGTTTTATTGGTTATTTTAAAAACAATAAATATTTATTATTAGTACAAGTCATTTATTGCTGTTAGTTTTATTGGTTATTTTAAAAATTAAAAATATTTATTATTAGTACAAGTGATTTATTGTTGTTAGTTTTATTGGTTATTTTAAAAACAATAAATATTTATTATTAGTACAAGTGATTTATTGTTGTTAGTTTTATTGGTTATTTTAAAAACAATAAATATTTATTATTAGTACAAGTGATTTATTGCTGTTAGTTTTATTGGTTATTTTAAAAACAATAAATATTTATTATTAGTACAAGTGATTTATTGTTGTTAGTTTTATTGGTTATTTTAAAAACAATAAATATATATTATTAGTACAAGTGATTTATTGTTGTTAGTTTTATTGGTTATTTAAAAAACAATAAATATTTATTATTAGTACAAGTGATTTATTGTTAGTTTTATTGGTTATTTTAAAAACAATAAATATTTATTATTAGTACAAGTGATTTATTGCTGTTAGTTTTATTGGTTATTTTAAAAACAATAAATATCTATTATTAGTACAAGTGATTTATTGCTGTTAGTTTTATTGGTTATTTTAAAAACAATAAAAATTTATTATTAGTACAAGTGATTTATTGTTGTTAGTTTTATTGGTTATTTTAAAAACAATAAATATTTATTATTAGTACAAGTGATTTATTGTTGTTAGTTTTATTGGTTATTTTAAAAACAATAAATATTTATTATTAGTACAAGTGATTTATTGTTGTTAGTTTTATTGGTTATTTTAAAAACAATAAATATTTATTATTAGTACAAGTGATTTATTGCTGTTAGTTTTATTGGTTATTTTAAAAAACAATAAATATTTATTATTAGTACAAGTGATTTATTGTTGTTAGTTTTATTGGTTATTTTAAAAACAATAAATATTTATTATTAGTACAAGTGATTTATTGTTGTTAGTTTTATTGGTTATTTTAAAAACAATAAATATTTATTATTAGTACAAGTGATTTATTGCTGTAAGTTTTATTGGTTATTTTAAAAACAATAAATATTTATTATTAGTACAAGTGATTTATTGTTGTTAGTTTTATTGGTTATTTAAAAAACAATAAATATTTATTATTAGTACAAGTGATTTATTGCTGTTAGTTTTATTGGTTATTTTAAAAACAATAAATATTTATTATTAGTACAAGTGATTTATTGTTGTTAGTTTTATTGGTTATTTTAAAAACAATAAATATTTATTATTAGTACAAGTGATTTATTGCTGTTAGTTTTATTGGTTATTTTAAAAACAATAAATATTTATTATTAGTACGAGTGATTTATTGCTGTTAGTTTTATTGGTTATTTTAAAAACAATAAATATTTATTATTAGTACCAGTGATTTATTGCTGTTAGTTTTATTGGTTATTTTAAAAACAATAAATATTTATTATTAGTACAAGTGATTTATTGTTGTTAGTTTTATTGGTTATTTTAAAAACAATAAATATTTATTATTAGTACAAGTGATTTATTGTTGTTAGTTTTATTGGTTATTTTAAAAACAATAAATATTTATTATTAGTACAAGTGATTTATTGTTGTTAGTTTTATTGGTTATTTTAAAAACAATAAATATTTATTATTAGTACAAGTGATTTATTGTTAGTTTTATTGGTTATTTTAAAAACAATAAATATTTATTATTAGTACAAGTGATTTATTGCTGTTAGTTTTATTGGTTATTTTAAAAACAATAAATATTTATTATTAGTACGAGTGATTTATTGCTGTTAGTTTTATTGGTTATTTTAAAAACAATAAATATTTATTATTAGTACAAGTGATTTATTGTTGTTAGTTTTATTGGTTATTTTAAAAACAATAAATATTTATTATTAGTACAAGTGATTTATTGTTGTTAGTTTTATTGGTTATTTTAAAAACAATAAATATTTATTATTAGTACAAGTGATTTATTGTTGTTAGTTTTATTGGTTATTTTAAAAACAATAAATATTTATTATTAGTACAAGTGATTTATTGCTGTTAGTTTTATTGGTTATTTTAAAAACAATAAATATTTATTATTAGTACAAGTGATTTATTGTTGTTAGTTTTATTGGTTATTTTAAAAACAATAAATATTTATTATTAGTACAAGTCATTTATTGCTGTTAGTTTTATTGGTTATTTTAAAAACAATAAATATTTATTATTAGTACAAGTGATTTATTGTTGTTAGTTTTATTGGTTATTTTAAAAAGAATAAATATTTATTATTAGTACAAGTCATTTATTGCTGTTAGTTTTATTGGTTATTTTAAAAACAATAAATATTTATTATTAGTACAAGTCATTTATTGCTGTTAGTTTTATTGGTTATTTTAAAAACAATAAATATTTATTATTAGTACGAGTTATTTATTGTTGTTAGTTTTATTGGTTATTTTAAAAACAATAAATATTTATTATTAGTACAAGTGATTTATTGTTGTTAGTTTTATTGGTTATTTTAAAAACAATAAATATTTATTATTAGTACAAGTGATTTATTGTTGTTAGTTTTATTGGTTATTTTAAAAACAATAAATATTTATTATTAGTACAAGTGATTTATTGTTGTTAGTTTTATTGGTTATTTTAAAAACAATAAATATTTATTATTAGTACAAGTGATTTATTGCTGTTAGTTTTATTGGTTATTTTAAAAACAATAAATATTTATTATTAGTACAAGTGATTTATTGTTGTTAGTTTTATTGGTTATTTTAAAAACAATAAATATTTATTATTAGTACAAGTCATTTATTGCTGTTAGTTTTATTGGTTATTTTAAAAACAATAAATATTTATTATTAGTACAAGTGATTTATTGTTGTTAGTTTTATTGGTTATTTTAAAAAGAATAAATATTTATTATTAGTACAAGTCATTTATTGCTGTTAGTTTTATTGGTTATTTTAAAAACAATAAATATTTATTATTAGTACAAGTCATTTATTGCTGTTAGTTTTATTGGTTATTTTAAAAACAATAAATATTTATTATTAGTACAAGTCATTTATTGCTGTTAGTTTTATTGGTTATTTTAAAAATTAAAAATATTTATTATTAGTACAAGTGATTTATTGTTGTTAGTTTTATTGGTTATTTTAAAAACAATAAATATTTATTATTAGTACAAGTGATTTATTGTTGTTAGTTTTATTGGTTATTTTAAAAACAATAAATATTTATTATTAGTACAAGTGATTTATTGCTGTTAGTTTTATTGGTTATTTTAAAAACAATAAATATTTATTATTAGTACAAGTGATTTATTGTTGTTAGTTTTATTGGTTATTTTAAAAACAATAAATATATATTATTAGTACAAGTGATTGTTAGTTTTATTGGTTATTATTTATATTAGAAGTGATTTAATTTTATTGGTTATTTTAAAAACAAATTAGTACAAGTGATTTATTGCTGTTAGTTTTATTGGTTATTTAGTGATTTATTGCTGTTAGTTTTATTGGTTATTTTAAAAACAATAAAAATTTATTATTAGTACAAGTGATTTATTGCTGTTAGTTTTATTGGTTATTTTAAAAACAATAAAAATTTATTATTAGTACAAGTGATTTATTGTTGTTAGTTTTATTGGTTATTTTAAAAACAATAAATATTTATTATTAGTACAAGTGATTTATTGTTGTTAGTTTTATTGGTTATTTTAAAAACAATAAATATTTATTATTAGTACAAAGTGATTTATTGTTGTTAGTTTTATTGGTTATTTTAAAAACAATAAATATTTATTATTAGTACAAGTGATTTATTGCTGTTAGTTTTATTGGTTATTTTAAAAAACAATAAATATTTATTATTAGTACAAGTGATTTATTGTTGTTAGTTTTATTGGTTATTTTAAAACAATAAATATTTATTATTAGTACAAGTGATTTATTGTTGTTAGTTTTATTGGTTATTTTAAAAACAATAAATATTTATTATTAGTACAAGTGATTTATTGTTGTTAGTTTTATTGGTTATTTTAAAAACAATAAATATTTATTATTAGTACAAGTCATTTATTGCTGTTAGTTTTATTGGTTATTTTAAAAACAATAAATATTATTATTAGTACAA
>NC_136495.1:92149616-92370398 GCF_053919585.1 Euprymna scolopes | reverse complement strand
AGTGATTTATTGCTGTTAGTTTTATTGGTTATTTTAAAAAACAATAAATATTTATTATTAGTACAAGTGATTTATTGTTGTTAGTTTTATTGGTTATTTTAAAAACAATAAATATTTATTATTAGTACAAGTGATTTATTGTTGTTAGTTTTATTGGTTATTTTAAAAACAATAAATATTTATTATTAGTACAAGTGATTTATTGTTGTTAGTTTTATTGGTTATTTTAAAAACAATAAATATTTATTATTAGTACAAGTCATTTATTGCTGTTAGTTTTATTGGTTATTTTAAAAACAATAAATATTTATTATTAGTACAAGTGATTTATTGTTGTTAGTTTTATTGGTTATTTTAAAAAGAATAAATATTTATTATTAGTACAAGTCATTTATTGCTGTTAGTTTTATTGGTTATTTTAAAAACAATAAATATTTATTATTAGTACAAGTCATTTATTGCTGTTAGTTTTATTGGTTATTTTAAAAACAATAAATATTTATTATTAGTACAAGTCATTTATTGCTGTTAGTTTTATTGGTTATTTTAAAAATTAAAAATATTTATTATTAGTACAAGTGATTTATTGTTGTTAGTTTTATTGGTTATTTTAAAAACAATAAATATTTATTATTAGTACAAGTGATTTATTGTTGTTAGTTTTATTGGTTATTTTAAAAACAATAAATATTTATTATTAGTACAAGTGATTTATTGCTGTTAGTTTTATTGGTTATTTTAAAAACAATAAATATTTATTATTAGTACAAGTGATTTATTGTTGTTAGTTTTATTGGTTATTTTAAAAACAATAAATATATATTATTAGTACAAGTGATTTATTGTTGTTAGTTTTATTGGTTATTTAAAAAACAATAAATATTTATTATTAGTACAAGTGATTTATTGTTAGTTTTATTGGTTATTTTAAAAACAATAAATATTTATTATTAGTACAAGTGATTTATTGCTGTTAGTTTTATTGGTTATTTTAAAAACAATAAATATCTATTATTAGTACAAGTGATTTATTGCTGTTAGTTTTATTGGTTATTTTAAAAACAATAAAAATTTATTATTAGTACAAGTGATTTATTGTTGTTAGTTTTATTGGTTATTTTAAAAACAATAAATATTTATTATTAGTACAAGTGATTTATTGTTGTTAGTTTTATTGGTTATTTTAAAAACAATAAATATTTATTATTAGTACAAGTGATTTATTGTTGTTAGTTTTATTGGTTATTTTAAAAACAATAAATATTTATTATTAGTACAAGTGATTTATTGCTGTTAGTTTTATTGGTTATTTTAAAAAACAATAAATATTTATTATTAGTACAAGTGATTTATTGTTGTTAGTTTTATTGGTTATTTTAAAAACAATAAATATTTATTATTAGTACAAGTGATTTATTGTTGTTAGTTTTATTGGTTATTTTAAAAACAATAAATATTTATTATTAGTACAAGTGATTTATTGCTGTTAGTTTTATTGGTTATTTTAAAAACAATAAATATTTATTATTAGTACAAGTGATTTATTGTTGTTAGTTTTATTGGTTATTTAAAAAACAATAAATATTTATTATTAGTACAAGTGATTTATTGCTGTTAGTTTTATTGGTTATTTTAAAAACAATAAATATTTATTATTAGTGCAAGTGATTTATTGTTGTTAGTTTTATTGGTTATTTTAAAAACAATAAATATTTATTATTAGTACAAGTGATTTATTGCTGTTAGTTTTATTGGTTATTTTAAAAACAATAAATATTTATTATTAGTACGAGTGATTTATTGCTGTTAGTTTTATTGGTTATTTTAAAAACAATAAATATTTATTATTAGTACCAGTGATTTATTGCTGTTAGTTTTATTGGTTATTTTAAAAACAATAAATATTTATTATTAGTACAAGTGATTTATTGTTGTTAGTTTTATTGGTTATTTTAAAAACAATAAATATTTATTATTAGTACAAGTGATTTATTGTTGTTAGTTTTATTGGTTATTTTAAAAACAATAAATATTTATTATTAGTACAAGTGATTTATTGTTGTTAGTTTTATTGGTTATTTTAAAAACAATAAATATTTATTATTAGTACAAGTGATTTATTGTTAGTTTTATTGGTTATTTTAAAAACAATAAATATTTATTATTAGTACAAGTGATTTATTGCTGTTAGTTTTATTGGTTATTTTAAAAACAATAAATATTTATTATTAGTACGAGTGATTTATTGCTGTTAGTTTTATTGGTTATTTTAAAAACAATAAATATTTATTATTAGTACAAGTGATTTATTGTTGTTAGTTTTATTGGTTATTTTAAAAACAATAAATATTTATTATTAGTACAAGTGATTTATTGTTGTTAGTTTTATTGGTTATTTTAAAAACAATAAATATTTATTATTAGTACAAGTGATTTATTGTTGTTAGTTTTATTGGTTATTTTAAAAACAATAAATATTTATTATTAGTACGAGTGATTTATTGCTGTTAGTTTTATTGGTTATTTTAAAAAACAATAAATATTTATTATTAGTACAAGTGATTTATTGTTGTTAGTTTTATTGGTTATTTTAAAAACAATAAATATTTATTATTAGTACAAGTGATTTATTGTTGTTAGTTTTATTGGTTATTTTAAAAACAATAAATATTTATTATTAGTACAAGTGATTTATTGTTGTTAGTTTTATTGGTTATTTTAAAAACAATAAATATTTATTATTAGTACAAGTGATTTATTGTTGTTAGTTTTATTGGTTATTTTAAAAACAATAAATATTTATTATTAGTACAAGTGATTTATTGTTGTTAGTTTTATTGGTTATTTTAAAAACAATAAATATTTATTATTAGTACAAGTGATTTATTGTTGTTAGTTTTATTGGTTATTTTAAAAACAATAAATATTTATTATTAGTACAAGTGATTTATTGCTGTTAGTTTTATTGGTTATTTTAAAAACAATAAATATTTATTATTAGTACAAGTGATTTATTGTTGTTAGTTTTATTGGTTATTTTAAAAACAATAAATATTTATTATTAGTACAAGTCATTTATTGCTGTTAGTTTTATTGGTTATTTTAAAACAATAAATATATATTATTAGTACAAGTGATTTATTGCTGTTAGTTTTATTGGTTATTTTAAAAACAATAAATATTTATTATTAGTACAAGTGATTTATTGTTGTTAGTTTTATTGGTTATTTTAAAAACAATAAATATTTATTATTAGTACAAGTGATTTATTGCTGTTAGTTTTATTGGTTATTTTAAAAACAATAAATATTTATTATTAGTACGAGTGATTTATTGCTGTTAGTTTTATTGGTTATTTTAAAAACAATAAATATTTATTATTAGTACAAGTGATTTATTGCTGTTAGTTTTATTGGTTATTTTAAAAACAATAAATATTTATTATTAGTACAAGTGATTTATTGTTGTTAGTTTTATTGGTTATTTTAAAAACAATAAATATTTATTATTAGTACAAGTGATTTATTGCTGTTAGTTTTATTGGTTATTTTAAAAACAATAAATATTTATTATTAGTACGAGTTATTTATTGCTGTTAGTTTTATTGGTTATTTTAAAAACAATAAATATTTATTATTAGTACAAGTGATTTATTGCTGTTAGTTTTATTGGTTATTTTAAAAACAATAAATATTTATTATTAGTACAAGTGATTTATTGTTGTTAGTTTTATTGGTTATTTTAAAAACAATAAATATTTATTATTAGTACAAGTGATTTATTGTTGTTAGTTTTATTGGTTATTTTAAAAACAATAAATATTTATTATTAGTACAAGTGATTTATTGTTAGTTTTATTGGTTATTTAAAAAACAATAAATATTTATTATTAGTACAAGTGATTTATTGCTGTTAGTTTTATTGGTTATTTTAAAAACAATAAATATTTATTATTAGTACAAGTGATTTATTGCTGTTAGTTTTATTGGTTATTTTAAAAACAATAAATATTTATTATTAGTACAAGTGATTTATTGTTGTTAGTTTTATTGGTTATTTTAAAAACAATAAATATTTATTATTAGTACAAGTGATTTATTGTTGTTAGTTTTATTGGTTATTTAAAAAACAATAAATATTTATTATTAGTACAAGTGATTTATTGCTGTTAGTTTTATTGGTTATTTTAAAAACAATAAATATTTATTATTAGTACAAGTGATTTATTGTTGTTAGTTTTATTGGTTATTTTAAAAACAATAAATATTTATTATTAGTACAAGTGATTTATTGTTGTTAGTTTTATTGGTTATTTAAAAAACAATAAATATTTATTATTAGTACAAGTGATTTATTGCTGTTAGTTTTATTGGTTATTTTAAAAACAATAAATATTTATTATTAGTACAAGTGATTTATTGCTGTTAGTTTTATTGGTTATTTTAAAAACAATAAATATTTATTATTAGTACAAGTGATTTATTGCTGTTAGTTTTATTGGTTATTTTAAAAACAATAAATATTTATTATTAGTACAAGTGATTTATTGCTGTTAGTTTTATTGGTTATTTTAAAAACAATAAATATTTATTATTAGTACGAGTGATTTATTGCTGTTAGTTTTATTGGTTATTTTAAAAACAATAAATATTTATTATTAGTACCAGTGATTTATTGCTGTTAGTTTTATTGGTTATTTTAAAAACAATAAATATTTATTATTAGTACAAGTGATTTATTGTTGTTAGTTTTATTGGTTATTTTAAAAACAATAAATATTTATTATTAGTACAAGTGATTTATTGTTGTTAGTTTTATTGGTTATTTTAAAAACAATAAATATTTATTATTAGTACAAGTGATTTATTGTTGTTAGTTTTATTGGTTATTTTAAAAACAATAAATATTTATTATTAGTACAAGTGATTTATTGTTAGTTTTATTGGTTATTTTAAAAACAATAAATATTTATTATTAGTACAAGTCATTTATTGCTGTTAGTTTTATTGGTTATTTTAAAAACAATAAATATTTATTATTAGTACGAGTGATTTATTCTGTTAGTTTTATTGGTTATTTTAAAAACAATAAATATTTATTATTAGTACGAGTGATTTATTGTTGTTAGTTTTATTGGTTATTTTAAAAACAATAAATATTTATTATTAGTACAAGTGATTTATTGTTTTTAGTTTTATTGGTTATTTTAAAAACAATAAATATTTATTATTAGTACAAGTGATTTATTGTTGTTAGTTTTATTGGTTATTTTAAAAACAATAAATATTTATTATTAGTACGAGTGATTTATTGCTGTTAGTTTTATTGGTTATTTTAAAAAACAATAAATATTTATTATTAGTACAAGTGATTTATTGTTGTTAGTTTTATTGGTTATTTTAAAAACAATAAATATTTATTATTAGTACAAGTGATTTATTGTTGTTAGTTTTATTGGTTATTTTAAAAACAATAAATATTTATTATTAGTACGAGTGATTTATTGTTGTTAGTTTTATTGGTTATTTTAAAAACAATAAATATTTATTAGTACAAGTGATTTATTGCTGTTAGTTTTATTGGTTATTTTAAAAACAATAAATATTTATTAGTACAAGTGATTTATTGCTGTTAGTTTTATTGGTTATTTTAAAAACAATAAATATTTATTAGTACAAGTGATTTATTGCTGTTAGTTTTATTGGTTATTTTAAAAAAACAATAAATATTTATTATTAGTACAAGTGATTTATTGTTGTTAGTTTTATTGGTTATTTTAAAAACAATAAATATTTATTATTAGTACAAGTGATTTATTGTTGTTAGTTTTATTGGTTATTTTAAAAACAATAAATATTTATTATTAGTACAAGTGATTTATTGTTGTTAGTTTTATTGGTTATTTTAAAAACAATAAATATTTATTATTAGTACAAGTGATTTATTGCTGTTAGTTTTATTGGTTATTTAAAAAACAATAAATATTTATTATTAGTACAAGTGATGTATTGTTGTTAGTTTTATTGGTTATTTTAAAAACAATAAATATTTATTATTAGTACAAGTGATTTATTGTTGTTAGTTTTATTGGTTATTTTAAAAACAATAAATATTTATTAGTACAAGTGATTTATTGTTGTTAGTTTTATTGGTTATTTTAAAAAACAATAAATATTTATTATTAGTACAAGTGATTTATTGCTGTTAGTTTTATTGGTTATTTAAAAAACAATAAATATATTTTTTATTAGTACGAGTGATTTATTGTTGTTAGTTTTATTGGTTATTTAAAAAACAATAAATATTTATTATTAGTACAAGTGATTTATTGTTGTTAGTTTTATTGGTTATTTTAAAAAACAATAAATATTTATTATTAGTACAAGTGATTTATTGCTGTTAGTTTTATTGGTTATTTAAAAAACAATAAATATTTATTATTAGTACAAGTGATTTATTGTTGTTAGTT
Source organism: Euprymna scolopes (assembly GCF_053919585.1). Taxonomy (NCBI): domain Eukaryota; kingdom Metazoa; phylum Mollusca; class Cephalopoda; order Sepiida; family Sepiolidae; genus Euprymna; species Euprymna scolopes. Next base: position 92,363,929 of record NC_136495.1, on the reverse strand, counting down.
TTATTGGTTATTTTAAAAACAATAAATATTTATTATTAGTACAAGTGATTTATTGCTGTTAGTTTTATTGGTTATTTAAAAAACAATAAATATTTATTATTAGTACAAGTGATTTACTGCTGTTAGTTTTATTGGTTATTTTAAAAACAATAAATATTTATTAGTACGAGGGATTGATAGCTGTTAGTTTTATTGGTTATTTTTAAAACAATACATATTTATTATTAGTACGAGTGATTGATAGCTGTTAGTTTTATTGGTTATTTTAAAAACAATAAATATTTATTATTAGTACAAGTGATTTATTGCTGTTAGTTTTATTGGTTATTTTAAAAACAATAAAAATTTATTATTAGTACAAGTGATTTATTGCTGTTAGCTTTATTGGTTATTTATAAAACAATAAATATTTATTATTAGTACAAGTGATTTATTGCTGTTAGTTTTATTGGTTATTTAAAAAACAATAAATATTTATTATTAGTACAAGTGATTTATTGCTGTTAGTTTTATTGGTTATTTAAAAAACAATAAATATTTATTATTAGTACAAGTGATTTATTGTTGTTAGTTTTATTGGTTATTTAAAAAACAATAAATATTTATTATTAGTACAAGTGATTTATTGCTGTTAGCTTTATTGTTACTTTAAAAACAATAAATATTTATTATTAGTACAAGTGATTTATTGCTGTTAGTTTTATTGTTACTTTAAAAACAATAAATATTTATTATTAGTACAAGTGATTTATTGCTGTTAGCTTTATTGTTACTTTAAAAACAATAAATATTTATTATTAGTACAAGTGATTTATTGCTGTTAGTTTTATTGGTTATTTTAAAAACAATAAATATTTATTATTAGTACAAGTGATTTATTGTTGTTAGTTTTATTGGTTATTTTAAAAACAATAAATATTTATTATTAGTACAAGTGATTTATTGTTGTTAGTTTTATTGGTTATTTTAAAAAACAATAAATATTTATTATTAGTACAAGTGATTTATTGCTGTTAGTTTTATTGGTTATTTAAAAAACAATAAATATTTATTATTAGTACAAGTGATTTATTGTTGTTAGTTTTATTGGTTATTTAAAAAACAATAAATATTTATTATTAGTACAAGTGATTTATTGTTGTTAGTTTTATTGGTTATTTTAAAAAACAATAAATATTTATTATTAGTACAAGTGATTTATTGCTGTTAGTTTTATTGGTTATTTAAAAAACAATAAATATTTATTATTAGTACAAGTGATTTATTGTTGTTAGTTTTATTGGTTATTTTAAAAACAATAAATATTTATTATTAGTACAAGTGATTTATTGCTGTTAGTTTTATTGGTTATTTAAAAAACAATAAATATTTATTATTAGTACAAGTGATTTATTGCTGTTAGTTTTATTGGTTATTTTAAAAACAATAAATATTTATTAGTACGAGGGATTGATAGCTGTTAGTTTTATTGGTTATTTTTAAAACAATACATATTTATTATTAGTACGAGTGATTGATAGCTGTTAGTTTTATTGGTTATTTAAAAAACAATAAATATTTATTATTAGTACAAGTGATTTATTGCTGTTAGTTTTATTGGTTATTTTAAAAACAATAAATATTTATTATTAGTACAAGTGATTTATTGCTGTTAGCTTTATTGGTTATTTATAAAACAATAAATATTTATTATTAGTACAAGTGATTTATTGCTGTTAGTTTTATTGGTTATTTAAAAAACAATAAATATTTATTATTAGTACAAGTGATTTATTGCTGTTAGTTTTATTGGTTATTTAAAAAACAATAAATATTTATTATTAGTACAAGTGATTTATTGTTGTTAGTTTTATTGGTTATTTAAAAAACAATAAATATTTATTATTAGTACAAGTGATTTATTGTTGTTAGTTTTATTGGTTATTTAAAAAACAATAAATATTTATTATTAGTACAAGTGATTTATTGCTGTTAGCTTTATTGTTACTTTAAAAACAATAAATATTTATTATTAGTACAAGTGATTTATTGTTGTTAGTTTTATTGGTTATTTTAAAAACAATAAATATTTATTATTAGTACAAGTGATTTATTGTTGTTAGTTTTATTGGTTATTTTAAAAACAATAAATATTTATTATTAGTACAAGTGATTTATTGTTGTTAGTTTTATTGGTTATTTTAAAAACAATAAATATTTATTATTAGTACAAGTGATTTATTGCTGTTAGTTTTATTGGTTATTTTAAAAACAATAAATATTTATTATTAGTACAAGTGATTTATTGTTGTTAGTTTTATTGGTTATTTTAAAAACAATAAATATTTATTATTAGTACAAGTAATTTATTGCTGTTAGTTTTATTGGTTATTTTAAAAACAATAAATATTTATTATTAGTACAAGTGATTTATTGTTGTTAGTTTTATTGGTTATTTTAAAAACAATAAATATTTATTATTAGTACAAGTGATTTATTGCTGTTAGTTTTATTGGTTATTTTAAAAACAATAAATATTTATTATTAGTACGAGTGATTTATTGCTGTTAGTTTTATTGGTTATTTTAAAAACAATAAATATTTATTATTAGTACCAGTGATTTATTGCTGTTAGTTTTATTGGTTATTTTAAAAACAATAAATATTTATTATTAGTACAAGTGATTTATTGTTGTTAGTTTTATTGGTTATTTTAAAAACAATAAATATTTATTATTAGTACAAGTCATTTATTGCTGTTAGTTTTATTGGTTATTTTAAAAACAATAAATATTTATTATTAGTACAAGTGATTTATTGTTGTTAGTTTTATTGGTTATTTTAAAAACAATAAATATTTATTATTAGTACAAGTCATTTATTGTTAGTTTTATTGGTTATTTTAAAAACAATAAATATTTATTATTAGTACAAGTGATTTATTGCTGTTAGTTTTATTGGTTATTTTAAAAACAATAAATATTTATTATTAGTACGAGTGATTTATTGTTGTTAGTTTTATTGGTTATTTTAAAAACAATAAATATTTATTATTAGTACAAGTGATTTATTGTTGTTAGTTTTATTGGTTATTTTAAAAACAATAAATATTTATTATTAGTACGAGTGATTTATTGTTGTTAGTTTTATTGGTTATTTTAAAAACAATAAATATTTATTAGTACAAGTGATTTATTGCTGTTAGTTTTATTGGTTATTTTAAAAACAATAAATATTTATTAGTACAAGTGATTTATTGCTGTTAGTTTTATTGGTTATTTTAAAAACAATAAATATTTATTAGTACAAGTGATTTATTGCTGTTAGTTTTATTGGTTATTTTAAAAAAACAATAAATATTTATTATTAGTACAAGTGATTTATTGTTGTTAGTTTTATTGGTTATTTTTAAAACAATAAATATTTATTATTAGTACAAGTGATTTATTGCTGTTAGTTTTATTGGTTATTTTAAAAACAATAAATATTTATTATTAGTACAAGTGATTTATTGTTGTTAGTTTTATTGGTTATTGTAAAAACAATAAATATTTATGATTAGTACAAGTGATTTATTGTTGTTAGTTTTATTGGTTATTTTAAAAACAATAAATATTTATTATTAGTACAAGTGATTTATTGCTGTTAGTTTTATTGGTTATTTAAAAAACAATAAATATTTATTATTAGTACAAGTGATGTATTGTTGTTAGTTTTATTGGTTATTTTAAAAACAATAAATATTTATTAGTACAAGTGATTTATTGTTGTTAGTTTTATTGGTTATTTTAAAAACAATAAATATTTATTATTAGTACAAGTGATTTATTGTTGTTAGTTTTATTGGTTATTTTAAAAAACAATAAATATTTATTATTAGTACAAGTGATTTATTGCTGTTAGTTTTATTGGTTATTTAAAAAACAATAAATATTTATTATTAGTACAAGTGATTTATTGTTGTTAGTTTTATTGGTTATTTAAAAAACAATAAATATTTATTATTAGTACAAGTGATTTATTGTTGTTAGTTTTATTGGTTATTTTAAAAAACAATAAATATTTATTATTAGTACAAGTGATTTATTGCTGTTAGTTTTATTGGTTATTTAAAAAACAATAAATATTTTTTATTAGTACAAGTGATTTATTGTTGTTAGTTTTATTGGTTATTTTAAAAACAATAAATATTTATTATTAGTACAAGTGATTTATTGCTGTTAGTTTTATTGGTTATTTATAAAACAATAAATATTTATTATTAGTACAAGTGATTTATTGCTGTTAGTTTTATTGGTTATTTTAAAAACAATAAATATTTATTAGTACGAGGGATTGATAGCTGTTAGTTTTATTGGTTATTTTTAAAACAATACATATTTATTATTAGTACGAGTGATTGATAGCTGTTAGTTTTATTGGTTATTTAAAAAACAATAAATATTTATTATTAGTACAAGTGATTTATTGCTGTTAGTTTTATTGGTTATTTTAAAAACAATAAATATTTATTATTAGTACAAGTGATTTATTGCTGTTAGCTTTATTGGTTATTTATAAAACAATAAATATTTATTATTAGTACAAGTGATTTATTGCTGTTAGTTTTATTGGTTATTTAAAAAACAATAAATATTTATTATTAGTACAAGTGATTTATTGCTGTTAGTTTTATTGGTTATTTAAAAAACAATAAATATTTATTATTAGTACAAGTGATTTATTGTTGTTAGTTTTATTGGTTATTTAAAAAACAATAAATATTTATTATTAGTACAAGTGATTTATTGCTGTTAGCTTTATTGTTACTTTAAAAACAATAAATATTTATTATTAGTACAAGTGATTTATTTCTGTTAGTTTTATTGTTACTTTAAAAACAATAAATATTTATTATTAGTACAAGTGATTTATTGCTGTTAGCTTTATTGTTACTTTAAAAACAATAAATATTTATTATTAGTACAAGTGATTTATTGCTGTTAGTTTTATTGGTTATTTTAAAAACAATAAATATTTATTATTAGTACAAGTGATTTATTGCTGTTAGTTTTATTGGTTATTTAAAAAACAATAAATATTTATTATTAGTACCAGTGATGTATTGTTGTTAGTTTTATTGGTTATTTTAAAAACAATAAATATTTATTAGTACAAGATATTGATGGCTGTTAGGTTTATATGTACTTTAAAAACAATAAATATTTATTAGTACGAGGGATTGATAGCTGTTAGTTTTATTGGTTATTTAAAAAACAATAAATATTTATTATTAGTACAAGTGATTTATTGTTGTTAGTTTTATATGTACTTTAAAAACAATAAATATTTATTAGTACGAGGGATTGATAGCTGTTAGTTTTATTGGTTATTTAAAAAACAATAAATATTTATTATTAGTACAAGTGATTTATTGTTGTTAGTTTTATATGTACTTTAAAAACAATAAATATTTATTAGTACGAGGGATTGATAGCTGTTAGTTTTATTGGTTATTTAAAAAACAATAAATATTTATTATTAGTACAAGTGATTTATTGTTGTTAGTTTTATATGTACTTTAAAAACAATAAATATTTATTAGTACGAGGGATTGATAGCTGTTAGTTTTATTGGTTATTTTTAAAACAATACATATTTATTATTAGTACGAGTGATTGATAGCTGTTAGTTTTATTTGTTATTTTAAAAACAATAAATATTTATTATTAGTACAAGTGATTTATTGCTGTTAGTTTTATTGGTTATTTTAAAAACAATAAATATTTATTATTAGTACAAGTGATTTATTGCTGTTAGTTTTATTGGTTATTTTAAAAAACAATAAATATTTATTATTAGTACAAGTGATTTATTGTTGTTAGTTTTATTGGTTATTTTAAAAACAATAAATATTTATTATTAGTACAAGTGATTTATTGCTGTTAGTTTTATTGGTTATTTTAAAAAACAATAAATATTTATTATTAGTACAAGTGATTTATTGTTGTTAGTTTTATTGGTTATTTTAAAAACAATAAATATTTATTATTAGTACAAGTGATTTATTGCTGTTAGTTTTATTGGTTATTTTAAAAAACAATAAATATTTATTATTAGTACAAGTGATTTATTGTTGTTAGTTTTATTGGTTATTTTAAAAACAATAAATATTTATTATTAGTACAAGTGATTTATTGCTGTTAGTTTTATTGGTTATTTTAAAAAACAATAAATATTTATTATTAGTACAAGTGATTTATTGTTGTTAGTTTTATTGGTTATTTTTAAAACAATAAATATTTATTATTAGTACAAGTTATTTATTGCTGTTAGTTTTATTGGTTATTTTAAAAAACAATAAATATTTATTATTAGTACAAGTGATTTATTGTTGTTAGTTTTATTGGTTATTTTAAAAACAATAAATATTTATTATTAGTACAAGTGATTTATTGCTGTTAGTTTTATTGGTTATTTTAAAAAACAATAAATATTTATTATTAGTACAAGTGATTTATTGCTGTTAGTTTTATTGGTTATTTTAAAAAACAATAAATATTTATTATTAGTACAAGTGATTTATTGTTGTTAGTTTTATTGGTTATTTTTAAAACAATAAATATTTATTATTAGTACAAGTGATTTATTGCTGTTAGTTTTATTGGTTATTTTAAAAACAATAAATATTTATTATTAGTACAAGTGATTTATAGCTGTTAGTTTTATTGGTTATTTTAAAAACAATTAATATTTATTATTAGTACAAGTGATTTATAGCTGTTAGTTTTATTGGTTATTTTAAAAACAATAAATATTTATTATTAGTACGAGTGATTGATAGCTGTAAGTTTTATTGGTTATTTTAAAAACAATAAATATTTATTATTAGTACAAGTGATTTATTGTTGTTAGCTTTATTGGTTATTTTTAAAACAATAAATATTTATTATTAGTACAAGTGATTTATTGCTGTTAGTTTTATTGGTTATTTTAAAAAACAATAAATATTTATTATTAGTACAAGTGATTTATTGTTGTTAGTTTTATTGGTTATTTTAAAAACAATAAATATTTATTATTAGTACAAGTGATTTATTGTTGTTAGTTTTATTGGTTATTTTAAAAACAATAAATATTTATTATTAGTACAAGTGATTTATTGTTGTTAGTTTTATTGGTTATTTAAAAAACAATAAATATTTATTATTAGTACAAGTGATTTATTGCTGTTAGTTTTATTGGTTATTTTAAAAACAATAAATATTTATTATTAGTACAAGTGATTTATTGTTGTTAGTTTTATTGGTTATTTTAAAAACAATAAATATTTATTATTAGTACAAGTGATTTATTGCTGTTAGTTTTATTGGTTATTTTAAAAACAATAAATATTTATTATTAGTACAAGTGATTTATTGTTGTTAGTTTTATTGGTTATTTTAAAAACAATAAATATTTATTATTAGTACAAGTGATTTATTGCTGTTAGTTTTATTGGTTATTTTAAAAACAATAAATATTTATTATTAGTACGAGTGATTTATTGTTGTTAGTTTTATTGGTTATTTTAAAAACAATAAATATTTATTATTAGTACAAGTGATTTATTGTTGTTAGTTTTATTGGTTATTTTAAAAACAATAAATATTTATGATTAGTACAAGTGATTTATTGTTGTTAGTTTTATTGGTTATTTTAAAAACAATAAATATTTATTATTAGTACAAGTGATTTATTGCTGTTAGTTTTATTGGTTATTTAAAAAACAATAAATATTTATTATTAGTACAAGTGATGTATTGTTGTTAGTTTTATTGGTTATTTTAAAAACAATAAATATTTATTATTAGTACAAGTGATTTATTGCTGTTAGTTTTATTGGTTATTTTAAAAAACAATAAATATTTATTATTAGTACAAGTGATTTATTGTTGTTAGTTTTATTGGTTATTTTAAAAACAATAAATATTTATTATTAGTACGAGTGATTTATTGCTGTTAGTTTTATTGGTTATTTTAAAAAACAATAAATATTTATTATTAGTACAAGTGATTTATTGTTGTTAGTTTTATTGGTTATTTTTAAAACAATAAATATTTATTATTAGTACAAGTGATTTATTGCTGTTAGTTTTATTGGTTATTTTAAAAAACAATAAATATTTATTATTAGTACAAGTGATTTATTGTTGTTAGTTTTATTGGTTATTTTAAAAACAATAAATATTTATTATTAGTACAAGTGATTTATTGCTGTTAGTTTTATTGGTTATTTTAAAAAACAATAAATATTTATTATTAGTACAAGTGATTTATTGCTGTTAGTTTTATTGGTTATTTTAAAAAACAATAAATATTTATTATTAGTACAAGTGATTTATTGTTGTTAGTTTTATTGGTTATTTTTAAAACAATAAATATTTATTATTAGTACAAGTGATTTATTGCTGTTAGTTTTATTGGTTATTTTAAAAACAATAAATATTTATTATTAGTACAAGTGATTTATAGCTGTTAGTTTTATTGGTTATTTTAAAAACAATTAATATTTATTATTAGTACAAGTGATTTATAGCTGTTAGTTTTATTGGTTATTTTAAAAACAATAAATATTTATTATTAGTACGAGTGATTGATAGCTGTAAGTTTTATTGGTTATTTTAAAAACAATAAATATTTATTATTAGTACAAGTGATTTATTGTTGTTAGCTTTATTGTTACTTTAAAAACAAGAAATATTTATTATTAGTACAAGTGATTTATTGTTGTTAGTTTTATTGGTTATTTTAAAAACAATAAATATTTATTATTAGTACAAGTGATTTATTGTTGTTAGTTTTATTGGTTATTTTAAAAACAATAAATATTTATTATTAGTACAAGTGATTTATTGTTGTTAGTTTTATTGGTTATTTAAAAAACAATAAATATTTATTATTAGTACAAGTGATTTATTGCTGTTAGTTTTATTGGTTATTTTAAAAACAATAAATATTTATTATTAGTACAAGTGATTTATTGTTGTTAGTTTTATTGGTTATTTTAAAAAACAATAAATATTTATTATTAGTACAAGTGATTTATTGCTGTTAGTTTTATTGGTTATTTAAAAAACAATAAATATTTATTATTAGTACAAGTGATTTATTGTTGTTAGTTTTATTGGTTATTTAAAAAACAATAAATATTTATTATTAGTACAAGTGATTTATTGTTGTTAGTTTTATTGGTTATTTTAAAAAACAATAAATATTTATTATTAGTACAAGTGATTTATTGCTGTTAGTTTTATTGGTTATTTAAAAAACAATAAATATTTATTATTAGTACAAGTGATTTATTGTTGTTAGTTTTATTGGTTATTTTAAAAACAATAAATATTTATTATTAGTACAAGTGATTTATTGCTGTTAGTTTTATTGGTTATTTAAAAAACAATAAATATTTATTATTAGTACAAGTGATTTATTGCTGTTAGTTTTATTGGTTATTTTAAAAACAATAAATATTTATTAGTACGAGGGATTGATAGCTGTTAGTTTTATTGGTTATTTTTAAAACAATACATATTTATTATTAGTACGAGTGATTGATATCTGTTAGTTTTATTGGTTATTTAAAAAACAATAAATATTTATTATTAGTACAAGTGATTTATTGCTGTTAGTTTTATTGGTTATTTTAAAAACAATAAATATTTATTATTAGTACAAGTGATTTATTGCTGTTAGCTTTATTGGTTATTTATAAAACAATAAATATTTATTATTAGTACAAGTGATTTATTGCTGTTAGTTTTACTGGTTATTTAAAAAACAATAAATATTTATTATTAGTACAAGTGATTTATTGCTGTTAGTTTTATTGGTTATTTAAAAAACAATAAATATTTATTATTAGTACAAGTGATTTATTGTTGTTAGTTTTATTGGTTATTTAAAAAACAATAAATATTTATTATTAGTACAAGTGATTTATTGCTGTTAGCTTTATTGTTACTTTAAAAACAATAAATATTTATTATTAGTACAAGTGATTTATTGCTGTTAGTTTTATTGTTACTTTAAAAACAATAAATATTTATTATTAGTACAAGTGATTTATTGCTGTTAGCTTTATTGTTACTTTAAAAACAATAAATATTTATTATTAGTACAAGTGATTTATTGCTGTTAGTTTTATTGGTTATTTTAAAAACAATAAATATTTATTATTAGTACAAGTGATTTATTGCTGTTAGTTTTATTGGTTATTTAAAAAACAATAAATATTTATTATTAGTACAAGTGATGTATTGTTGTTAGTTTTATTGGTTATTTTAAAAACAATAAATATTTATTAGTACAAGATATTGATGGCTGTTAGGTTTATATGTACTTTAAAAACAATAAATATTTATTAGTACGAGGGATTGATAGCTGTTAGTTTTATTGGTTATTTAAAAAACAATAAATATTTATTATTAGTACAAGTGATTTATTGTTGTTAGTTTTATATGTACTTTAAAAACAATAAATATTTATTAGTACGAGGGATTGATAGCTGTTAGTTTTATTGGTTATTTAAAAAACAATAAATATTTATTATTAGTACAAGTGATTTATTGTTGTTAGTTTTATATGTACTTTAAAAACAATAAATATTTATTAGTACGAGGGATTGATAGCTGTTAGTTTTATTGGTTATTTAAAAAACAATAAATATTTATTATTAGTACAAGTGATTTATTGTTGTTAGTTTTATATGTACTTTAAAAACAATAAATATTTATTAGTACGAGGGATTGATAGCTGTTAGTTTTATTGGTTATTTTTAAAACAATACATATTTATTATTAGTACGAGTGATTGATAGCTGTTAGTTTTATTTGTTATTTTAAAAACAATAAATATTTATTATTAGTACAAGTGATTTATTGCTGTTAGTTTTATTGGTTATTTTAAAAACAATAAATATTTATTATTAGTACAAGTGATTTATTGCTGTTAGTTTTATTGGTTATTTTAAAAAACAATAAATATTTATTATTAGTACAAGTGATTTATTGTTGTTAGTTTTATTGGTTATTTTAAAAACAATAAATATTTATTATTAGTACAAGTGATTTATTGCTGTTAGTTTTATTGGTTATTTTAAAAAACAATAAATATTTATTATTAGTACAAGTGATTTATTGTTGTTAGTTTTATTGGTTATTTTAAAAACAATAAATATTTATTATTAGTACAAGTGATTTATTGCTGTTAGTTTTATTGGTTATTTTAAAAACAATTAATATTTATTATTAGTACAAGTGATTTATAGCTGTTAGTTTTATTGGTTATTTTAAAAACAATAAATATTTATTATTAGTACGAGTGATTGATAGCTGTAAGTTTTATTGGTTATTTTAAAAACAATAAATATTTATTATTAGTACAAGTGATTTATTGTTGTTAGCTTTATTGTTACTTTAAAAACAATAAATATTTATTATTAGTACAAGTGATTTATTGTTGTTAGTTTTATTGGTTATTTTAAAAACAATAAATATTTATTATTAGTACAAGTGATTTATTGTTGTTAGTTTTATTGGTTATTTTAAAAACAATAAATATTTATTATTAGTACAAGTGATTTATTGCTGTTAGCTTTATTGGTTATTTATAAAACAATAAATATTTATTATTAGTACAAGTGATTTATTGCTGTTAGTTTTATTGGTTATTTAAAAAACAATAAATATTTATTATTAGTACAAGTGATTTATTGTTGTTAGTTTTATTGGTTATTTAAAAAACAATAAATATTTATTATTAGTACAAGTGATTTATTGTTGTTAGTTTTATTGGTTATTTTAAAAACAATAAATATTTATTATTAGTACAAGTGATTTATTGCTGTTAGCTTTATTGGTTATTTATAAAACAATAAATATTTATTATTAGTACAAGTGATTTATTGCTGTTAGTTTTATTGTTACTTTAAAAACAATAAATATTTATTATTAGTACAAGTGATTTATTGCTGTTAGTTTTATTGGTTATTTAAAAAACAATAAATATTTATTATTAGTACAAGTGATGTATTGTTGTTAGTTTTATTGGTTATTTTAAAAACAATAAATATTTATTAGTACAAGATATTGATGGCTGTTAGGTTTATATGTACTTTAAAAACAATAAATATTTATTAGTACGAGGGATTGATAGCTGTTAGTTTTATTGGTTATTTAAAAAACAATAAATATTTATTATTAGTACAAGTGATTTATTGTTGTTAGTTTTATATGTACTTTAAAAACAATAAATATTTATTAGTACGAGGGATTGATAGCTGTTAGTTTTATTGGTTATTTAAAAAACAATAAATATTTATTATTAGTACAAGTGATTTATTGTTGTTAGTTTTATATGTACTTTAAAAACAATAAATATTTATTAGTACGAGGGATTGATAGCTGTTAGTTTTATTGGTTATTTAAAAAACAATAAATATTTATTTTTTGTACAAGTGATTTATTGTTGTTAGTTTTATATGTACTTTAAAAACAATAAATATTTATTAGTACGAGGGATTGATAGCTGTTAGTTTTATTGGTTATTTTTAAAACAATACATATTTATTATTAGTACGAGTGATTGATAGCTGTTAGTTTTATTTGTTATTTTAAAAACAATAAATATTTATTATTAGTACAAGTGATTTATTGCTGTTAGTTTTATTGGTTATTTTAAAAACAATAAATATTTATTATTAGTACAAGTGATTTATTGCTGTTAGTTTTATTGGTTATTTTAAAAAACAATAAATATTTATTATTAGTACAAGTGATTTATTGTTGTTAGTTTTATTGGTTATTTTAAAAACAATAAATATTTATTATTAGTACAAGTGATTTATTGCTGTTAGTTTTATTGGTTATTTTAAAAAACAATAAATATTTATTATTAGTACAAGTGATTTATTGTTGTTAGTTTTATTGGTTATTTTAAAAACAATAAATATTTATTATTAGTACAAGTGATTTATTGCTGTTAGTTTTATTGGTTATTTTAAAAAACAATAAATATTTATTATTAGTACAAGTGATTTATTGTTGTTAGTTTTATTGGTTATTTTAAAAACAATAAATATTTATTATTAGTACAAGTGATTTATTGCTGTTAGTTTTATTGGTTATTTTAAAAAACAATAAATATTTATTATTAGTACAAGTGATTTATTGTTGTTAGTTTTATTGGTTATTTTTAAAACAATAAATATTTATTATTAGTACAAGTGATTTATTGGTGTTAGTTTTATTGGTTATTTTAAAAAACAATAAATATTTATTATTAGTACAAGTGATTTATTGTTGTTAGTTTTATTGGTTATTTTAAAAACAATAAATATTTATTATTAGTACAAGTGATTTATTGCTGTTAGTTTTATTGGTTATTTTAAAAAACAATAAATATTTATTATTAGTACAAGTGATTTATTGCTGTTAGTTTTATTGGTTATTTTAAAAAACAATAAATATTTATTATTAGTACAAGTGATTTATTGTTGTTAGTTTTATTGGTTATTTTTAAAACAATAAATATTTATTATTAGTACAAGTGATTTATTGCTGTTAGTTTTATTGGTTATTTTAAAAACAATAAATATTTATTATTAGTACAAGTGATTTATAGCTGTTAGTTTTATTGGTTTTTTTAAAAACAATTAATATTTATTATTAGTACAAGTGATTTATAGCTGTTAGTTTTATTGGTTATTTTAAAAACAATAAATATTTATTATTAGTACGAGTGATTGATAGCTGTAAGTTTTATTGGTTATTTTAAAAACAATAAATATTTATTATTAGTACAAGTGATTTATTGTTGTTAGCTTTATTGTTACTTTAAAAACAAGAAATATTTATTATTAGTACAAGTGATTTATTGTTGTTAGTTTTATTGGTTATTTTAAAAACAATAAATATTTATTATTAGTACAAGTGATTTATTGTTGTTAGTTTTATTGGTTATTTTAAAAACAATAAATATTTATTATTAGTACAAGTGATTTATTGTTGTTAGTTTTATTGGTTATTTAAAAAACAATAAATATTTATTATTAGTACAAGTGATTTATTGCTGTTAGTTTTATTGGTTATTTTAAAAACAATAAATATTTATTATTAGTACAAGTGATTTATTGTTGTTAGTTTTATTGGTTATTTTAAAAACAATAAATATTTATTATTAGTACAAGTGATTTATTGCTGTTAGTTTTATTGGTTATTTTAAAAACAATAAATATTTATTATTAGTACAAGTGATTTATTGTTGTTAGTTTTATTGGTTATTTTAAAAACAATAAATATTTATTATTAGTACAAGTGATTTATTGCTGTTAGTTTTATTGGTTATTTTAAAAACAATAAATATTTATTATTAGTACGAGTGATTTATTGCTGTTAGTTTTATTGGTTATTTTAAAAACAATAAATATTTATTATTAGTACCAGTGATTTATTGCTGTTAGTTTTATTGGTTATTTTAAAAACAATAAATATTTATTATTAGTACAAGTGATTTATTGTTGTTAGTTTTATTGGTTATTTTAAAAACAATAAATATTTATTATTAGTACAAGTGATTTATTGTTGTTAGTTTTATTGGTTATTTTAAAAACAATAAATATTTATTATTAGTACAAGTGATTTATTGTTGTTAGTTTTATTGGTTATTTTAAAAACAATAAATATTTATTATTAGTACAAGTGATTTATTGTTAGTTTTATTGGTTATTTTAAAAACAATAAATATTTATTATTAGTACAAGTGATTTATTGCTGTTAGTTTTATTGGTTATTTTAAAAACAATAAATATTTATTATTAGTACGAGTGATTTATTCTGTTAGTTTTATTGGTTATTTTAAAAACAATAAATATTTATTATTAGTACAAGTGATTTATTGTTGTTAGTTTTATTGGTTATTTTAAAAACAATAAATATTTATTATTAGTACAAGTGATTTATTGCTGTTAGTTTTATTGGTTATTTTAAAAACAATAAATATTTATTAGTACGAGGGATTGATAGCTGTTAGTTTTATTGGTTATTTTTAAAACAATACATATTTATTATTAGTACGAGTGATTGATAGCTGTTAGTTTTATTGGTTATTTAAAAAACAATAAATATTTATTATTAGTACAAGTGATTTATTGCTGTTAGTTTTATTGGTTATTTAAAAAACAATAAATATTTATTATTAGTACAAGTGATTTATTGCTGTTAGTTTTATTGGTTATTTAAAAAACAATAAATATTTATTAGTACAAGTGATTTATTGCTGTTAGTTTTATTATTAGTACAAGTGATTTATTGTTGTTAGTTTATTGGTGATTTATTGCTGTTAGTTTTATTGGTTATTTTAAAAAACAATAAATATTTATTATTAGTACAAGTGATTTATTGTTGTTAGTTTTATTGGTTATTTTTAAAACAATAAATATTTATTATTAGTACAAGTGATTTATTGCTGTTAGTTTTATTGGTTATTTTAAAAACAATAAATATTTATTATTAGTACAAGTGATTTATAGCTGTTAGTTTTATTGGTTATTTTAAAAACAATTAATATTTATTATTAGTACAAGTGATTTATAGCTGTTAGTTTTATTGGTTATTTTAAAAACAATAAATATTTATTATTAGTACAAGTTATTGATGGCTGTTAGTTTTATTGGTTATTTTAAAAACAATAAATATTTATTATTAGTACGAGTGATTGATAGCTGTTTTATTGGTTATTTTTAAAACAATACATATTTATTATCAGGTTTTATAAGGGTTCAAAAATAATGAAAAGAGTCATTTTTCATTTCAGGAATTTGATTAAAAAATATTCTGAATCTGATACCGTAAAAGTTCTGATTTTTTCAACTTTCGATTCCAGTTAATTGTTCCTACACTAGTAGATATCTCAAGTGTTAAAAGATATAGAAAAGCCTGTATTGTTTTGTATGATGCTGCTTTGATGGCAAGGTTGTGTAAAAGAGTGGAGGTGGAATTACATGTGTTGACCCATGTGGAGTTGAGGCCACATAGAAAATTATTCTTTATTCAGAGTCTTTCAATGAAGTGTGAACAGAGTTCATGAAACCAGCGATGTAAAATTATGTTTTGAAACGTGGCCATCAGGAGCTACCTATCATGGTTCTACATGCACACTAATGAGCCTCAATGCATCACCACAACCCACATGCCAACAGATGTAAAGCATGAAAACAATCATAATCACACACTCAAGACGGCGTTAATTTTAAAATGAATAAAACAGATCTATGTCTAAGAATTAACAGCAATTAAGCAAAATTCCGTCAATTTCACTTAAGTTAAAGCCTATGTTTGAAATTTTAGACATTTTCTAGGATCAAAATCATATAATTCTAGACATAAGGGTTAGAATCTTTTAATCTTTGTAGTGGAAAGTAGTGCAATAATTTTCATAAGGAAAGTAGTGCAATAATTTTCATAAGGAAAGTAGTGCAATAATTTTCATAAGGAAAGTAGTGCAATAATTTTCATAAGGAAAGTAGTGCAATAATTTTCATAAGGAAAGTAGCGCAATAATTTTCATAAGGAAAGTAGCGCAATAATTTTCATAAGGAAAGTAGCGCAATAATTTTCATAGGGAAAGTAGTGCAATAATTTTCATAAGGAAAGTAGCGCAATAATTTTCATAAGGAAAGTAGCGCAATAATTTTCATAAGGAAAGTAGCGCAATAATTTTCATAAGGAAAGTAGCGCAATAATTTTCATAAGGAAAGTAGCGCAATAATTTTCATAAGGAAAGTAGCGCAATAATTTTCATAAGGAAAGTAGCGCAATAATTTTCATAAGGAAAGTAGCGCAATAATTTTCATAAGGAAAGTAGCGCAATAATTTTCATAAGGAAAGTAGCGCAATAATTTTCATAAGGAAAGTAGCGCAATAATTTTCATAAGGAAAGTAGCGCAATAATTTTCATAAGGAAAGTAGCGCAATAATTTTCATAAGGAAAGTAGCGCAATAATTTTCATAAGGAAAGTAGCGCAATAATTTTCATAAGGAAAGTAGCGCAATAATTTTCATAAGGAAAGTAGCGCAATAATTTTCATAAGGAAAGTAGCGCAATAATTTTCACAAGGAAAGTAGCGAAATAATTTTCACAAGGAAAGTAGCGCAATAATTTTCACAAGGAAAGTAGCGCAATAATTTTCACAAGGAAAGTAGCGCAATAATTTTCACAAGGAAAGTAGCGAAATAATTTTCACAAGGAAAGTAGCGCAATAATTTTCACAAGGAAAGTAGCGCAATAATTTTCACAAGGAAAGTAGCGCAATAATTTTCACAAGGAAAGTAGCGAAATAATTTTCACAAGGAAAGTAGCGAAATAATTTTCACAAGGAAAGTAGCGCAATAATTTTCACAAGGAAAGTAGCGCAATAATTTTCACAAGGAAAGTAGCGCAATAATTTTCATAAGGAAAGTAGCGCAATAATTTTCACAAGGAAAGTAGTGCAATAATTTTCATAAGGAAAGGAGTGCAATAAAAATACAATTAAAATAAGCAACCTTTTGTGCTCAAGAATTTATTTTTCTACATAGTCCCCATCATTCCCAATACACTTGTTTAAGCCTCTTTTGATGCCTTGGTTGTAAAAGTTCAAAGCGTGCTTAAATTGTCAGTATAGACCGTTTCATACTCTCCAAGAAATTTCAGCAAAAACCTAACAGCTAGCCATAGTTCACCCCAGAATGCGCCGCTTCCATTGTGCACAGAAATCACTATTTCCATTGCTTCCAACATAATAGATGCTGTGAAACTAAAACCACCTTTAGGACTGCCACCAACGATTATAAAAGAGTAATAAAGAATGCAAAAGATTTGTATGCTCAGTACGTCAAGTTTAAATTAGCTGAGCAGCAGTTTTGTTCCAACCAGTTTTAGCAAATAACAGACAAGGTCCTGATCAGAAGAATGTCCTCTATCCCTACCATCATCAATGGACGAGGTAATTTCATCAGCATCTGACAAAGTCAAACCCTTTGCCAAGAACATTGCAGCAAATTCTACACTTTGCGATCAAAGTCACTTACCCACCCCCTCGTGACTGAAAACACACTATCACATATAAATATCTGTTATGTTGCTAAGCTTATTAAAAACTTTGCCCCGATGACATTCCAGTTATAATATTCAAAAAGCTTCAACCGAAACTAGCTCCCATAATTGCAAAGTTGTTTAAATGTTGCCTTAAGGAGAAATGCTTCCCAACACTTTGCAAAACTTCATCAGTTTGTCCTGTATTTCCAAATTCCAGAGATTGCTCATCTCCCTTTCAGTACAGATCAATCAGTCTCCTGTACATCATGAGTAAGGTGCTGGAATCTATGATAAACAGAAGTAGTCAACCACCTCCACAAAAATAACTTGTTCAGTGACATGCAATATGGTTTCCATTCTGTGAGTTCTGCAACTGATATACTGTCATATCACACTAAATTAGGGAATCTCTCAACAGGGACTTCACTTCTAGAGCAATAGCTCTTGACATATCAAAGGCTTTTGATAGAGTATGGCATAAAAGTCTACTTCACAAGATCGCTAGTAATGGAATAAATGTTTTTAAATTGGTGCCTATAAATGTCGTTTATTACTACAAAAAGTTTGAAATGTAAGTATATTTAGAAACAAATGTTTCTGGAAGGTTCCACTATTTTCTAGAAGAACCATAAACCACAATTTTAAAGAAAAGTTTTTTCCAAAGTAAATGTAATTCACAAAGCTGTTATTGATTTTAAAGTAGACAGCTGATAACTGTTGGCTTATAGATTATAAACAAGTCAAATTTTTTACTTTCGATGAAAAGAGGTTGTTTTGCATAGGATAATTTAAAATCTGCTGATACTAAAAAAGAAATCAACATAGAATTATCATTTAAGCGCCTAAAAATAAAAAATAGATTGATTTACTTATCAGTTGGGATGTGAAAAATGTATTGTTTGTTTTAAATGTTAAATATTCAATACTTGTCATGTTGACGTTTTATTTTTAAGACTCTAAAAGAATGAATGGACCAGTTTATTTCATACCTCGACAATAAGTAAGATTGATTGCATTGTTTTGGTGGTTACTCAGACAATTGTTCTCATTTTGAGTGTTATTGGCACAATGTTTTGGTCGTTATAACCTAAAACCTTCCTCAGGTATTAAATTCATGTTTCCTTTTCTCAACTAAGGAAAAGAGGAGTTAGCTCTGTATTGCAAGAATTTGGACTGTGGGTTTGCAATACAGAGATAACCCCTCTTTTCCTTGGTTGAGAGAAAAGGGAACATGGATTTAACATCTGAGGAAGGTCATAGGTTACAACAACCAAAACGTTGTGCCAATAACAAAACCCAAGATGAGAATAACTGTCCAAGTAATAAAACAATACATTCATGTCTCAAAAATTGAGAATTGCAATAAGATTCATGTTTTTCTTGATTGTTTTACAAATTTCATGAAATTTCTCATAGAAACGTGGTATTGAGCTTTTAAAAACAGAAAGTGGTTTGTAAAAAAGTTACCAAAATCGCTGTTTAATAGTGTTAAGATTTTCATCACTTCATTTGCTGTAAACTCTTAAAAAAATATCATTTAAATTATGATGAAAGGATATTCATTTCTGAAAAAAATGATAATTTAAGGACTTAAAGTGCTTTCGTTTTTAAAATATGACTATTTTAGTAGAACTACCTTGTAATCTGTGATTATCCAAAGTGTTTCATGGTCGATGGATATTAACTCCATCACCACAAGATCTTGTGTGCTTCTTGCTTACACATTACTTTGATAACTACATATTGAATTATTTTTTATTTACTAATGATTGAATATTTATTGAAAACAAAAAAAAAAAGGGAAAAATTCAAACAAATGTTTAAAAATCACTTTTCCAAAAAGATGTACACATAACTATATTTTTCTCTAACACTTCCACCTTACAATACTGGGTGACTACAGCTGGGATTTAATATTTTGGACAATCTTCTGTCTTTTTCGTAAAAATGTATTTTTTTTATTTTTTAAAAAAAGAAAAAAGGAAAGAAATATGACTCTTTTTATGGATAACTGGGCATCAGATCAATTTAAGAATGTTTTTTCTTGACGGCTTTTTCCTTATTTTATTTTATTTTTTTTTAATTATAGACAACATTAAGACTCCTTTGATTGTTCTCTTTTTTTCTTTTTTTTTTTTTTTTTTCATATTCACCCAAAACAAGACAAATTACCACTGAAACGTAAAAGACCACTATGAATTAGATACCATGCCTACAATGCATTCTTAGTAGGAAGTTAAGCAGCAAGATGTCTCTGTTCATATTGCACTTAAATTTTTGCATATTAGTATGGTTGGGGATACAGGATACAGGGAGGGAATTCCAACATCTAGAACTTGGAGAGAAGAAACTATAAAAGTAGAAGACTTTTCAATATCAAAGGACTTTTAGAATTAAGGCATTGGATTCTGCTGCTTGTCGAGTTAATTGGGGTTATTTACCTCAAGGGGGCACCAGTACGATGAGTTTGTTAGAGTATATTCTATTAAACTACTTGTAAAACAAGCACACGGCTACAACATTGCAGTGACGCAACATTATTATTACAACATTGCAGTGACGCAACATTATTATTACGACATTGCAGTGACGCAACATTATTATTACGACATTGCAGTGACGCAACATTATTATTACGACATTGCAGTGACGCAACATTATTATTACGACATTGCAGTGACGCAACATTATTATTACGACATTGCAGTGACGCAACATTATTATTACGACATTGCAGTGACGCAACATTATTATTACAACATTGCAGTGACGCAACGTTATTATTACAACATTGCAGTGACGCAACGTTATTATTACAACATTGCAGTGACGCAACATTATTATTACGACATTGCAGTGACGCAACATTATTATTACGACATTGCAGTGACGCAACATTATTATTACGACATTGCAGTGACGCAACATTATTATTACGACATTGCAGTGACGCAACATTATTATTACGACATTGCAGTGACGCAACATTATTATTACGACATTGCAGTGACGCAACATTATTATTACGACATTGCAGTGACGCAACATTATTATTACGACATTGCAGTGACGCAACATTATTATTACGACATTGCAGTGACGCAACATTATTATTACGACATTGCAGTGACGCAACATTATTATTACAACATTGCAGTGACGCAACATTATCATTACAACATAGTAGTGACGCAATAGACTAAATAGTTGATGCACTCGTTTATATGTGGCAACAAGATTCTATGTATGGGCGAATTGTGGCTTTGTAGAGATATAAGATACTGCCAGGTGTGAGTATTTTTCTAGTGTCATGGAAGGGGGAGTCCACCTTCTTTGTAGCAGCCTTAAATATGTCTTCTATTTATTTGTTCCAATTTATGTTACCTCTGAATGTTAGGCCAAAGAGTTTGAAAGATGAACTCTCACCTAGAATGTTATTATTACCCATGACAATTGGTAGCTGAAATGTGTTTGTGATTGTTGATGAAAAAAAACTTGTCTTAATTGCTGTTTACATGAAATTGTGTTTTAATTGCAAAGAGAATTTTTATTCCATTCTTCTTGACGTTAAGTCTTTTATTAACATGAGATCTTTTTAAAACTGTCCAAATATTTTTCAAGTAAAATATTTCTACAGATTTAAAAATACTAAAGTCACGTTTAATTTGTGTCTGTTTTAGCATCCATTTTCATTTTTTGGTTGTTTGCTTACATATGTGGAGCGAGATTTGATCACTATAATTATTTCGATCAAATGTATTTTCTGTTTGGTAAAAATGTTTAGCCATTTTGAGAATAGGAAGTTGATTTTTGTTTAATTTTGAAGCTATTGTATCTAATAAGATGCCTCAAAAGTAATACACACTTAAACACAAAAATTTGTTAGGGCTAGGAGGTAGAAACGTTGCAAATGTCTTGTTTTGTCGTCTCAAACGCATTGCAATTGTCCTGCTGTAAAATTGCGGAACTCTTTCTTTTCTAACATCAGTTTTCCTATTCATCTTAACCTTCCACCACTTGTCATAGCAGCTGACTCTTTCTGAATAGGAGTGCATACACACAGTTGCAAACTATTTCTTGTTCTAACACTCTGGAATAAAACCCCAACATGATGGTAGTTGGTGTTTTTACTATGATCAAATAATGAAAGGCTAAGCTATAAGGATTGTATTTAGAATAATCAGAGCTTTACAAGTGAAAAAAAGCATTTTCTTAATTTTTGAATAATTTACATAAAAGATCAGCCATTACCTGATGGGTCCGTGTGTGTGTGTGTGTGTGTGTGTGTGTTATTGTTCAAGTAAATGCTGAAAAACTATACTCAATAAATACATTACAATGTTATATTGTATCCCTGAAATTATATATATAAAAGTGAAATTGTCTGTGTGTCTGTCTGTCTGTACATTTCCCTACACAATAATAACTCTGTCAATTTTCAGTCTACAGACTCGAAATTTGATATACAGGGTATGGAGATTTGGGAAAATCTTTGTAATCTGTTTTCGGCCAGAAATTTGGCTATTAAGGGGTCAAAGTTCAACGATTTGACCTTTGAGAACTCTACCAAACCCGGGTCTAAATACTTGAAATTTTAGATATAGGTTCCTTGGACATGGATCTAACTTAATAACTTGATTTGAGCCTAAAACAATAAATGTTAAGGGATCATAATAGGGGTCAAAGTTAATAAAAAAAATTTGACTTGTGCGGTCTCTACCAAATTACTCAGACAATTTCTGGTCTAAACATTTGAAATTTTACATAAAGTGTATTCAGAGATAGGGCAAGCTTTTTAATCGGTTTGGGTCGAAAATTTGAGTTACCAATATATAAATGTATGTATGTATGTTTGCATCCAACCAAAAAATATATTTATTGTAGTAAACATGAAATCAAACCAAAAATGTTTATTGTAGGCTATTTATTACTTCCAAACATGAAAAATTGATTTTTAGATTTGTTTATCACTGATATTCATGGACTAGTTTCTTTTTAGACTAATTGAAAAGACACTCTTAAAACGATTGTAACTGTGCACTTTTATGTTGTAGTTAATCTTATGATTCATATTTAGCAACTAACGTAGTGTCTTAAGTTTAAGAATACCCATTTTACTGATTATATATATATATACTAGCAGTTCAGCCCAGCTTTGCTCGGGCCCTATGTACTGTTCGTAACTTTATGTGCATATTATACATATATATTAAAATGTTTGACTTCTGTCCAGGTAACCTACAACTAAAATTTCAAGTGTTTAAACCCATAATTGGCAGAAGAGCTTGGTAGAGTCTGCAAAAGACAACTCTTTCAACTTTGACCTTTTGGCAGCAAATTTTCGCCTAAAAACTGATTAGACAGCTTGCTGCATGTCTGAATACCCTTTATGTAAAATTTCAAATGTTTAGACCCAAAATTGTCTGAGTAATTTGGTAGAGACCACAGAGGTCAATTTTTTTTAACTTTGACTCCCAATTTTGACCCCTTAACATTTGTTTTTGGCTCAAATTAAATTAAAAAGTTTGATCCATGTCCAAGTAACCTACACCTAAAGTTTAAAGTTTTTAGAGCTAAAATTGACGGAGGAGTTTGGTAGAGTTTTCAAAGGTTAAATCGTCGAATTTTGACCCCTTGACAACCAAATTTCTGTCCGAAAAGTGATTAAAAAGATTTTTCTAAATCTCAATACCCCTTATGTCAAATCTCGAGTCTGTAGACTGAAAATTGACAGAGTGGTTTAGTAGGGAAATGTACACAGACACACACGCACACAGACAATTTCACTATCATAGGTATATATAGGTGTAATTAGTAAATATATGCTTTTTCTGGTCACATATTTTTCTATGCTGAGAGAATAGTGAAAGAATTATATACACTAATCCTTAAAGGAAGATTTGAAAGGTCGATATTAAAGTGAACAAATATGATCATGACAATGGAATTGATAGTACATTCCTTCCCCAACGGAAACTTTTTTCACTCTAAATAATTTACATGGATGAAATAGAAACACCAAATAAAAAGAATATTTTCAACCTGTTGTTGATCGAATAATCTGAAAAAAAAAAAAAAAATAACATCTTTTTCTTATCTCAGTCTTAGAAATTGACCAAAACTAAGAGAAGTTAATTTAAAAAGGTCAGTATGACTGTTTTATTTATTTATCTGTAGAGGAGGCAATGTTGATAACAGAATTTATTAAGGATTAAAAAAAAAACTTTAAATAAAGAAAATTACAATTAAAAAAAAAAATCAATTTATTGGTGTGTAGTTTTATGGAAGGCAGGGGTCATTCATTTTAAAAATCCTACTCACAAATAAATTTTGATGTTTCCAAGGCATTTTGGCTAAAATAAAAGTTTTAGTGCATTCTTCCTTTTTATAGGGGCTTGAAAACTAACATTTTTTTCCAGCAGCCAGGATATCAGAATTGATCACATGAAATGGCAACTAGTATCAGCGTCCTTTCATTGGTAGACTTGGGAACCAAATGTTACATTATGTCACTGTGCTTGGCTAGTTTAAATGTGAGGGGCTTGTGGTCTTCAAACGGTTTTTGTCCAGATATATTTTATGTCTCTGGTCATAGATATAACTGTAATTGAGGAGATATTTTCGTTTTATCTAAGGATTGTCAGGTGCTGATCAGAGACTTTCATATGAGAATTTTTTAGTTCATGCGCCCAGCACCACTCCAAAAAAGGGTCTCCCTTTTTTGGAGATCTGGACAAGTTCATTGTGTGTTTAAAAACAAAGTTTTAATGGCAGATTTGAATGCCATTATTTATCAAATGATAGATAGGGAGCAGGGCTATAGATTAGTTTGGATGATCAGAGGAGGAAGAGATCGCTTTGAACGATCTTGAGCTGCAAGGGTGAGTCATATCAACAACTTGGTTCTCTTTGATCTAGCAATTAGTTTGGAACACATTACCTTTCATAAAATGTGGTCAAAATCAAAGGTGATTAGTCAACTTAAACGTCATTTGAATCTGACTTTGAAAAATCTGTAATGTTAGAAGAAAAAATATTGTATGGACAATTAAGTCTTTTCATCTAACAACGCATATGAATCAGTTTAATGAATTCTAGAAGACTTGCTATGCTAAACACTGCATCCAATTATAAGTATCAGAAATTTTGCTAAATTGATTTCTAATTTGTTAGTTGCATATTTTTCTTATTAATGATTCTATTTGCAAAAATGGATTCTTACGAATCCCACGACTGGCTCTTCTATGAAAAGTGGGACAAGTGAATCAAAAACTTTGAAAATTGGTTGTTCGTTAGTATTTAAGATTGATTGTTCGTTAGTATTTAAGATTGATTGTTCGTTAGTATTTAAGATTGATTGTTCGTTAGTTTTTAAGATTGATTGTCAGTTTAAAATTTATATTGTAATTCATAAGGAGCTCATAGATTGGTCTGTAGTTGTCTTCTATTAAGGTTTGCACGTAGGTTAACACAAATGCTAGTTTCCATATTGCTACTGTGTTGATTTTACTATAATATGACAAAGCTTTCAGAAGGCAGTCACAAACAATTTCTCCCACAATGAAAAGAGCCAGGTCACTCCCAATATTTAGCGTTACTTTTTGTGTGGGTCCTGGAAGTATATCCAGTGGTGAGGCCCCAGCTTGCAGACTTTGGGGAGTGTGGAGCCACCTTTTAATTGCCATTACTCCCAGGTTCACTGATCCAGAGTGGTAGTATCTGTTAGGGTCCTAACTATGGGTTAAATAGAAACGGATTTGAAAACAACAAATATATTCAATTAAAAAATCTTTCTTCAAAATCTTTGGATTCGGCATTAAATAACCTGAAAAGGGTTGATATGCCGTAAAACAAAAGCAAGCAACCAACCAACTTTTTGTTTGAGAATTGACTAATTTTGTTTCAGAGATAAAAATGGCTACAATATTAATATTTTTATCATTAGAAAATTTTTTTAAATATATAATTAACTGATAGTTTTGTTTTCATTTGTTTTAACATTAAAAAGTGTGGAATTTAATTTCAGCATAACTGTGAAAAGTAAAAATATATAAATAACAAAATCGAAGTTATTTCAGTCAAAACAGATCATATGTAAAATGATCTAGTTTTAACTTGTTTCCTTGACTTTATGAATTTTTTACAAAAATATTATTGCCAAAAAATAAACATTTTACTCTAAGTAGTTTCTCATAGTTCTTCAATCTTGAAAAAGAAATACTAGTTTCTAATTTAGAATCTACCAAATTTAAATCCAGCTTTTATCAAAGTTTATTAAAAATAAATACTATCATTTTTATTTTGTGTGTGTGTGCATGCGCTTGTAAATAGTTGGTATCATTTTGTTCATGTGAAATAGCTCTAGTAAAAAAAAAAAAAAAAAAAAAAAAATTACCACTTTGTGGCTGAAAGAAATTAAGATGTACTAGAAATCTTTTCTTTCGGTTTGATCGCTAAAGCTTTATTTTTTCTTTCAATAGCAGTTTATTTTGCAAAGAAAGAAAAAAGCTAAAATAAAATCAATAATTCTCTTTTCAATATTAATTTGCATTTCATTCATTCTGTGAACAGTTTCGTTTTTACTCCTCCCTCACCTTGAGTGGGTAAGAAAATAGATGTAAAGGATTGTATAGGAGATGAGGATGGAAATAATTTGTTTTTTTAAAGTGCTCAATTGATATTGCCTCTGAAAAGTAATAATAGGTAGATTTCAGCATATCATGTACAAGTTGCATTCGATTGAAACTCATACTTAAATATCTATAATTTGAAATTGTTCACATCTGTCTTTATAAGCTTTCTCTCTCTCTCTCTCTCTCAGCAATTATCTGTGTGCATAACAAGAAGTAATAAAGTGAGGTGGTTCACAACACAACTCCAGAATTAGATTGATACTAGTTGCAAACAAACGATTGTGTGCACTCCTTTTCCAATGCCAATAATAATAATAATGTTATTACATAAAAGACCATATTTCCACATCTCACAACTTTGATAGATTCAGCTTTTCACCTCGTTGTTGTTACAGTTCAAATAAAGTAACTCTGAACTACTTTCACTACTATTACCGTTCATATTGTTCACTGCACTTCATATTACAACTCCTGCTGTGCATAACTGCTGACACAGATACTAGCATGAGGAGTTGTAAGTTTGAACTCTCAAACAAACATTCAATTTCAGCCAACTTTTCAATGCTGCTTTGCAGATAAGTTCAATCAATTGAACATAAGATTGTTTCTAGCAGATTGCAAAACAATTTCAGAACTGATGCTAAAAACATTTTAATTCACATAATACTTTTAGTATGAGCATTTTATACGATTACTTTCACTTCTAAAATGATTACAATCAAGAGCTTTTAAAACTGGTTGTCATTGTCTATACGTTCATTACGGTACCATTTTTTTCTTAGTTCTATTCTTACATTTTCTTTTAAAACTATAAAGTTTTTTTTTTTTTTTTTTTTTTTTTTTTTTTTTTTTTTAGAACATTGTATAATTTCTAAATTCAAATCATTTGATTATTGAAGCATATTTCTTATAGATTATCATTCCCATACAACCTAGGATACTCTCACAACTTATACCAACTACTCATGCTGGTTGAGCATTTTTCTTCATTAATTTTTCTAGCCTTGTATATTGTTTTAGGTCACCATTAATTAGACATATTATATACATAAATTCATTTTATATATATATATATATATATATATATATATATATATACATACACACACACACACACACCGAATTTATTAATCATGGTGAATTAAAAAATAAAAAGTGTAAAGTTAGCTGACTGGTTTCACACCTCACTCAACAGAGCTAAAATCAAGGTGAATAACGATTAAGAAAATAAATATATATGAAATGGAAATATGGTGGGAGACAAGTTGGAGCAGGGGAGCATGAAGAATCAGATACAAACTACATTAAGTCCTAAAAAATTCTCTCTTTGTTTGCAGACATGTTTTTTTGCAGATATGTAGATAGTTAAAATAGATAGATAAAATGGAGAGTGTGATCTGCTTGATTTGACTCTGAAGTTCAAGGCACAGACACTGTTATTTATTAAGTAGTCACAACTGAACCATAGGCATAATTTGCATGTCAAATCTTGGGACATGTTGGGGAAAGCATTTTTTTCAAATAGAAGACAGCTTAGGTTTTGTAGAAAAAAAGAAAACATGAAGACTCAGTGCAAAATAACACTGTTGAACAGCCAGTGAAATTTCTTTGGCAAATCAGTCACTAATGTTACCTAATCAAGGTAAGCAAAAGTAAACAGGACATCTATTTACTGAAGTTTCTGTACTTTTAAAATTGCAAACTTTATTTTTTATTGTAGATTTTACAATATCCATAGGATAACCATTGTTACACAGGGTCTTAGTGATAAAGTTAATCTTTTCATCTAGATAGGGATTTGAACAAATCATTAAACCCCTATGTGTAAGGGTCTTAATTAAATTAATTTTCCGTTTTTGAGATAAAAAGAGTCCCAGCAAGTATAAAGACCTAAAAATGTAAGCTTAAAATAAACAAAAGTGAAAAATCCTAAAGAAGTCTTAGAAACAAGCACATTCAAAAATGGAAGACTAGAATTTACTTTGTCAACCATAAACCTAACGGATGATATTAAACCTAACGAATTAATATTGATTCTGCTTCATTGTCGAAACAAAACAAAAATTATTGTCAACATATCGAAAGTAAAGATCCGGTTTTTGAGAACCAGATTGTGAACTCTGTTCATGGAAACCCATAAAGATGTTTGCCAAAACAAGTCCAAGAGGAGAGCCCATGGCCACACCAATTAGTTGTTTATACCGAAATACTTATACTTATATCATTGAAATTAAATTCGACCAATGAAGTAGTAAATTTCATTAATTCAATGAAGATGTCTTCAAGAATTCAGGAAGTCATTAGATGACTTCGATATGCAGCACATATGTTAATAATCTCCATAAGTGGAACACAAGTAAATAGACTAGAAATATTGGGGGGGGGGGGACATAAATTTGTCAAAATAATGACAATTTTGCATAAAGTTAATAGAAAATGAACTATAATGTTCCAAAACAGGTTCTAAAATTGTTGAAAGCCATTTGGCTAACATGTTAGAAATGAAACCCAATGATTGATAGTATGCGTCTTAATGATACACCATCCTTATGGGCTTTACGCAACTCATAGAGATGGGGATGAATAAAACTCAATGGTCTGATCAATTTTGAAATGGTAACAGGAAGGATTCCATTTTTTACTTATTTGACCAGACGTTTATGGAACTTGGTCTCAGTAGATATGGTGGAATCATATAACTGAACTGGAATTCACCTAACTGAACAAATGTAGAGGTTATTTTTATTTTATTTTATTTCTTTATTTATTTTTTTTTACTATTATCCTCATCTTTCTTTTTTTTTACTATTATCCTCATCTTTCTTTTTTTTTTACTATTATCCTAATCTTTTTTTTGTACTATTATCCTCATCTTTTTTTTTTACTATTATCCTCATCTTTTTTTTTTACTATTATCCTCATCTTTTTTTTTACTATTATCCTCATCTTTCTTTTTTTTTTTACTATTATCCTCATCTTTTTTTTTTAATATTATCCTCATCTTTTTTTTTACTATTATCCTCATCTTTTTTTTTACTATTATCCTCATCTTTCTTTTTTTTTACTATTATCCTCATCTTTCTTTTTTTTTACTATTATCCTCATCTTTCTTTTTTTTTACTATTATCCTCATCTTTCTTTTTTTTTACTATTATCCTCATCTTTCTTTTTTTTTACTATTATCCTCATCTTTCTTTTTTTTTACTATTATCCTCATCTTTCTTTTACTATTATCCTCATCTTTCTTTTACTATTATCCTCATCTATTTTTTTACTATTATCCTCATCTTTTTTTTTGACTATTATCCTCATCTTTTTTTTTTAATATTATCCTCATCTTTTTTTTTTTAATATTATCCTCATCTTTTTTTTTTTACTATTATCCTCATCTTTCTTTTTTTTGACTATTATCCTCATCTTTCTTTTTTTTTTACTATTATCCTCATCTTTCTTTTTTTTTACTGTTATCCTCATCTTTTTTTTTTACTATTATCCTCATCTTTCTTTTTTTTTACTATTATCCTCATCTTTCTTTTTTTTTACTATTATCCTCATCTTTCTTTTTTTTTACTATTATCCTCATCTTTCTTTTTTTTACTATTATCCTCATCTTTCTTTTTTTTTACTATTATCCTCATCTTTTTTTTTTTACTATTATCCTCATCTTTCTTTTTTTTTACTATTATCCTCATCTTTCTTTTTTTTTACTATTATCCTCATCTTTCTTTTTTTTTACTATTATCCTCATCTTTTTTTTACTATTATCCTCATCTTTCTTTTTTTTACTATTATCCTCATCTTTTTTTTTTACTATTATCCTCATCTTTTTTTTTTACTATTATCCTCATCTTTCTTTTTTTTTTACTATTATCATCTTTTTTTTACTATTATCCTCATCTTTCTTTTTTTTTTACTATTATCCTCATCTTTCTTTTTTACTATTATCCTCATCTTTCTTTTTTACTATTATCCTCATCTTTTTTTTTTACTATTATCCTCATCTTTCTTTTTTTTTACTATTATCCTCATCTTTCTTTTTTTTTACTATTATCCTCATCTTTTTTTTTACTATTATCCTCATCTTTTTTTTTACTATTATCCTCATCTTTCTTTTTTTTACTATTATCCTCATCTTTTTTTTTTTTACTATTATCCTCATCTTTCCTTTTTTTTTTACTATTATCCTCATCTTTCTTTTTTACTATTATCCTCATCTTTCTTTTTTACTATTATCCTCATCTTTTTTTTTTACTATTATCCTCATCTTTCTTTTTTTTTACTATTATCCTCATCTTTCTTTTTTTTTACTATTATCCTCATCTTTCTTTTTTTTTACTATTATCCTCATCTTTCTTTTTTTTACTATTATCCTCATCTTTCTTTTTTTTTTACTATTATCCTCATCTTTCTTTTTTTTTACTATTATCCTCATCTTTCTTTTTTTTTACTATTATCCTCATCTTTCTTTTTTTTTACTATTATCCTCATCTTTCTTTTTTTTTACTATTATCCTCATCTTTCTTTTTTTTTACTATTATCCTCATCTTTCTTTTTTTTTTACTATTATCCTAATCTTTTTTTTGTACTATTATCCTCATCTTTTTTTTTTACTATTATCCTCATCTTTTTTTTTACTATTATCCTCATCTTTCTTTTTTTTTTTACTATTATCCTCATCTTTTTTTTTTAATATTATCCTCATCTTTTTTTTTACTATTATCCTCATCTTTTTTTTTACTATTATCCTCATCTTTCTTTTTTTTTACTATTATCCTCATCTTTCTTTTTTTTTACTATTATCCTCATCTTTCTTTTTTTTTACTATTATCCTCATCTTTCTTTTTTTTTACTATTATCCTCATCTTTCTTTTTTTTTACTATTATCCTCATCTTTCTTTTTTTTTACTATTATCCTCATCTTTCTTTTTTTTTACTATTATCCTCATCTTTCTTTTACTATTATCCTCATCTTTCTTTTACTATTATCCTCATCTATTTTTTTACTATTATCCTCATCTTTTTTTTTGACTATTATCCTCATCTTTTTTTTTTAATATTATCCTCATCTTTTTTTTTTTAATATTATCCTCATCTTTTTTTTTTTACTATTATCCTCATCTTTCTTTTTTTGACTATTATCCTCATCTTTCTTTTTTTTTTACTATTATCCTCATCTTTCTTTTTTTTTACTGTTATCCTCATCTTTTTTTTTTACTATTATCCTCATCTTTCTTTTTTTTTACTATTATCCTCATCTTTCTTTTTTTTTACTATTATCCTCATCTTTCTTTTTTTTTACTATTATCCTCATCTTTCTTTTTTTTACTATTATCCTCATCTTTCTTTTTTTTTACTATTATCCTCATCTTTCTTTTTTTTTTACTATTATCCTCATCTTTCTTTTTTTTTACTATTATCCTCATCTTTCTTTTTTTTACTATTATCCTCATCTTTCTTTTTTTTACTATTATCCTCATCTTTCTTTTTTTTTACTATTATCCTCATCTTTCTTTTTTTTTTACTATTATCATCTTTTTTTACTATTATCCTCATCTTTCTTTTTTTTTACTATTATCCTCATCTTTCCTTTTTTTTTTACTATTATCCTCATCTTTCTTTTTTACTATTATCCTCATCTTTCTTTTTTACTATTATCCTCATCTTTTTTTTTTACTATTATCCTCATCTTTCTTTTTTTTTACTATTATCCTCATCTTTTTTTTTACTATTATCCTCATCTTTTTTTTACTATTATCCTCATCTTTCTTTTTTTTTACTATTATCCTCATCTTTTTTTTTTACTATTATCCTCATCTTTCTTTTTTTTTTACTATTATCCTCATCTTTCTTTTTTACTATTATCCTCATCTTTCTTTTTTACTATTATCCTCATCTTTTTTTTTTACTATTATCCTCATCTTTCTTTTTTTTTTACTATTATCCTCATCTTTCTTTTTTTTTACTATTATCCTCATCTTTCTTTTTTTTTACTATTATCCTCATCTTTCTTTCTTTTACTATTATCCTCATCTTTCTTTTTTTTTACTATTATCCTCATCTTTCTTTTTTTTTACTATTATCCTCATCTTTCTTTTTTTTACTATTATCCTCATCTTTCTTTTTTTTTACTATTATCCTCATCTTTCTTTTTTTTTACTATTATCCTCATCTTTCTTTTTTTTTACTATTATCCTCATCTTTCTTTTCTTTTACTATTATCCTCATCTTTCTTTTTTTTTACTATTATCCTCATCTTTCTTTTTTTTTACTATTATCCTCATCTTTCTTTTTTTTACTATTATCCTCATCTTTCTTTTTTTTACTATTATCCTCATCTTTCTTTTTTTTACTATTATCCTCATCTTTCTTTTTTTTACTATTATCCTCATTTTTTTTTTACTATTATCCTCATCTTTTTTTTACTATTATCCTCATCTTTTTTTTACTATTATCCTCATCTTTCTTTTTTTTACTATTATCCTCATCTTTCTTTTTTTTACTATTATCCTCATCTTTTTTTTTACTATTATCCTCATCTTTTTTTTACTATTATCCTCATCTTTTTTTTACTATTATCCTCATCTTTTTTTTACTATTATCCTCATCTTTCTTTTTTTTTACTATTATCCTCATCTTTCTTTTTTTTTTTACTATTATCCTCATCTTTCTTTTTTTTTTTACTATTATCCTCATCTTTCTTTTTTACTATTATCCTCATCTTTCTTTTTTACTATTATCCTCATCTTTCTTTTTTACTATTATCCTCATCTTTCTTTTTTACTATTATCCTCATCTTTTTTTTTTACTATTATCCTCATCTTTCTTTTTTTTTACTATTATCCTCATCTTTTTTTTTACTATTATCCTCATCTTTTTTTTACTATTATCCTCATCTTTTTTTTTACTATTATCCTCATCTTTTTTTTACTATTATCCTCATCTTTTTTTTTTACTATTATCCTCATCTTTCTTTTTTTTTACTATTATCCTCATCTTTTTTTTACTATTATCCTCATCTTTTTTTTTTTACTATTATCCTCATCTTTTTTTTTTGTGACTATTATCCTCATCTGTTTTTTTTCACTATTATCCTCATATTTCTTTTTTTTACTATTATCCTCATCTTTTTTTTTACTATTATCCTCATCTTTCTTTTTTTTTTACTATTATCCTCATCTTGTTTTTTTACTATTATCCTCATCTTTTTTTTACTATTATCCTCATCTTTTTTTTACTATTATCCTCATCTTTTTTTTACTATTATCCTCATCTTTCTTTTTTTTTTTACTATTATCCTCATCTTTCTTTTTTTTTTTTACTATTATCCTCATCTTTTTTTTTTACTATTATCCTCATCTTTCTTTTTTTTTTACTATTATCCTCATCTTTTTTTTTTTACTATTATCCTCATCTTTCTTTTTTTTTACTATTATCCTTATCTTTTTTTTTACTATTATCCTCATCTTTTTTTTACTATTATCCTCATCTTTTTTTTTACTATTATCCTCATCTTTTTTTTTACTATTATCCTCATCTTTTTTTACTATTATCCTCATCTTTTTTTTTACTATTATCCTCATCTTTCTTTTTTTTTACTATTATCCTCATCTTTTTTTTACTATTATCCTCATCTTTTTTTTACTATTATCCTCATCTTTTTTTTACTATTATCCTCATCTTTTTTTTACTATTATCCTCATCTTTTTTTTACTATTATCCTCATCTTTCTTTTACTATTATCCTCATCTTTCTTTTTTTTTTTACTATTATCCTCATCTTTCTTTTTTTTTTTTACTATTATCCTCATCTTTTTTTTTTACTATTATCCTCATCTTTCTTTTTTTTTTACTATTATCCTCATCTTTTTTTTTTTACTATTATCCTCATCTTTCTTTTTTTTTACTATTATCCTCATCTTTTTTTTTACTATTATCCTCATCTTTTTTTTTACTATTATCCTCATCTTTTTTTTTACTATTATCCTCATCTTTTTTTTTACTATTATCCTCATCTTTTTTTTTACTATTATCCTCATCTTTTTTTTTACTATTATCCTCATCTTTTTTTTACTATTATCCTCATCTTTTTTTTTACTATTATCCTTATCTTTTTTTTTTTACTATTATCCTCATCTTTCTTTTTTTTTACTATTATCCTCATCTTTCTTTTTTTTTACTATTATCCTAATCTTTCTTTATTTTACTATTATCCTCATCTTTCTTTTTTTTTTACTATTATCCTCATCTGTTTTTTTACTATTATCCTCATCTTTTTTTTTTACTATTATCCTCATCTTTTTTTTTTACTATTATCCTCATCTTTTTTTTTACTATTATCCTCATCTTTCTTTTTTTTACTATTATCCTCATCTTTCTTTTTTTTTTTACTATTATCCTCATCTTTCTTTTTTTTTTTTTACTATTATCCTCATCTTTTTTTTTACTATTATCCTCATCTTTTTTTTTTACTATTATCCTCATCTTTTTTTTACTATTATCCTCACCTTTTTTTTTTTTACTATTATCCTCATCTTTCTTTTTTTTTTACTATTATCCCCATCTTTTTTTTTACTATTATCCTCATCTTTCTTTTTTTTTTACTATTATCCTCATCTTTCTTTTTTTACTATTATCTTCATCTTTCTTTTTTTTTACTATTATCCTCATCTTTCTTTTTTTTTACTATTATCCTCATCTTTCTTTTTTTTTACTATTATCCTCATCTTTCTTAGATGTTGTTTCACGACATTTCGGCCAATTAATCTCCTCTAGCCTTTAAAGATAATAGTACAAAAAAAAAAATTTATAAATAATACTCATCTCCATAATGAATTCCAATTAAATAATATAAATTTAGAGGTGTACTTCAAAATGATCATCATCTTAATGATTAATTATGACGACCCCAGAGCCTTTGTCAGGTTTTGTGATAACTAATAATTTATTTTGACAAAGTGCTTTAATAATTGTATGAAAGTATTCACTCCGCCATTTTGATTCACTAAACGATACAGGCGTTCTGGTGTATGAGTGTGCGATGTCATTTAATGTCATTAACCTGAAATAGTCTGAAATAGTCTTGACATAACTGAGAAAATAAGACTTCGAATTCAGCACAAATCTCTTAATGTTTAAGAGAAGTAGGTGGAAAACAGAAGTCCAGACCATGAGAAAGAATAATTAGTTCAAGTTGGGACAACTGCACAGAAGAGATATTAAAGATGTTTTGAACAATACCAGGGTTTGTAGAGCAAGCATATTTTTTCAAAATTAATTGTTGCAAATTGTCTTGATATTTTAATGTTAACCTTGAAAGACTACGTTCATGAATTAATGCAACATGCCATGTAAATCTAATTTTCTCGAAAAACGATAACATGTCTACACAAGCCATAATTCATGATATTCTTTTTTCAATCCTGCTATGTCACAAGAAAGCTTAGACAAAATGTTCAAAATAAAACAAACTTCAATTTTCTGTCCAGGATGTAATTTAGATCTATATTTGAAACAAAATAAAAGCGGGGGGGGGGGGACATACTATATTAGTCATTCGCATATTGGTCCCCTGATTTATCGGAGAGGGACCTATGTTTTCAGTGGTGTTTGTGCTTCCGTGCGTCCGTTAGTCTGAACTATTGCCAGATAACCCGTCCATTAGTTTTTCCTGAAATTTTGCCACAAATTGTATTTCATTAAATAGATGTGCATAGTAAAAAACATTTCTTTTACAAAAATTCCTGTTGAGCCCCAGGAGCTCAAAGGAGGTCAAAATGGCCAAAAATGACACCTTTTGCCCCATCCATAACTTTTGATCCATTCATTATATATTTTTTTAAACTTGGCCAAAATATGGAGCCCATTGTCCTTAATATAAATCCAGTATGGGTGAACCTGGCAAAATTCTGGTTTGCGTCCCCGGGAATTTTCAGTGCTAAAAGCGCCTCTGTTTTCATATTTCTCAACGAAAACTTGATATGTCTGACTATATAGTGGTTTTTCATGGTGGTCAACTCAAATATACATGTGTTTAACCCTGAAACTGCACCGTTATCCATTTACACTGA
The DNA here is from genome assembly GCF_053919585.1 of Euprymna scolopes. Taxonomy (NCBI): domain Eukaryota; kingdom Metazoa; phylum Mollusca; class Cephalopoda; order Sepiida; family Sepiolidae; genus Euprymna; species Euprymna scolopes. The sequence goes on along the minus strand of NC_136495.1, from coordinate 92,327,158 downwards.
GATTCGGTACCCCCAGGAGTTCAAAAGAGGTCGAAAATGCCCCAAAATTGCCAAAAATGACACTTTTTGCTCCATAGCGTTTGATCCATCCATTAGATTTTCCTGAAACTTGACCAAAATGTGGAGGCTATTGTGTTTAATATAAATTCAGTATGAATGACCCTGGCAAAATTTTGGTTTGCATCCCTCTGGGACTTTTAGGGCTAAAAAAACATGCCGTTTTGGAGCTCTTTTTTCATATTCTTTTTTATATTTCTTTTTTATATTACTCAAGAACTTGATATGTATACCTATATAGTACCTATTTGCTATGCCTCCCCATGGGACAGAGTTAGACACCAGGGTCGTTTTTTAACGTGGAGTAGTATGTAGCATTACAAGCTTATGTTGTATTTTCATGGACATCAGCAATATTACATACCTAATGTGCTTCAACAAGTCATATCTTTTTTATTTGTTGGTCAATTTTTAAAAGAATTATATTGATGGAAAAAGAATAAAATAAGCATTCCAATGATGTTAATTTATTTTTCTTTTATGCGTTCAATGTTTTTATGCTCCAAGTTAAAAATGAAAAACGGTAAAAAATTACAACAAAAAGGGAAACACTTTTTTCAATGTTTACATTTCATACGTTACGTTTCGATACATATGCGCGGGATTAAATTTGATTGGATATGGCTGAAATTTTACAGGCTATATAAACAAAGAAGTCCGTCTCTACTGGTATTTGATTTTTATTTTTACGACCGCAGGAAGCAAAGTTACGACCGAGCAAAGTTGACAAAGAATATTTCAAAATTGATAAGATAAATCAGCATATATCATCCATTTTCATATAGATAATAATTTCAGAATTATTTATATGTATAATATGTAAATATTTGATAATTATTAATTGCGCGGAATTTTCTTTAAAATGTTATCTTTTATAGAAATCAAATCCGCTTACAGAAAAACGGTTGCTAAGCGCATTATGCATGGAGCTGACTAAAGTATTCTCTTAAAAATAGAAAACTGTGTTTCTGCTTTCGTCTTACTAGACTAGTCATATTTTATTTTGAGTTCGTCAATTTAAAAAAATTATTTTCAAGTTTTTCAAATTTGATTTCCAAACAATACTATTTTCTTATTTTTAACGCTTTTAGTGCATGTGTACTACAAGCGTTAAAAACAACAAAATGTACTAAGTACATGCGTTTAACTTTTTATTTGTACTTAAGGTAGAATTGTGTTTTTAGTGGTCAAAAAAAAAACAAAAAAAACATAACAAATAAAAGGTACTTGTGGACTTATGCTACCATGCTGAAATAATAACGTTATTATTTAGAAACCCATTCTTAACATGGGGAAGGAAGGGTGTTTTTTGTTAACTATTCTGTACTTTTACCTAACAAATAAATAAAAAGATATCGTGAAACTTGAATTTATTTTTAACTCATTGTCAAAAGCATTTTTTCGAATCTGTAAAAGAAACCTGTTTATTGAGCTGAAGATATCTAAATAATAATAATAACAATAATAATTAGGCGATTCGATTAAAGAATTTTATTGCGATGCATTTTTTAAATTTTTACCTTGTTTCCACCATAACATTTTTCTTTAAAATGACTACCTTCTAAGGTTTTCGAGTATGCTGAAAACAAATATCGCATTTAAATTTTCTGTAAATAAATAGATTTCTGGATAGTAAGCAACATCATTTCTTACGCTATTGCTGGTGGCCATCTTAGTATGCGCGTTTGTGCATAGTTTCTCGGGGTTGCGCTTGCGTGTACCAAGATGGCCACCAGCGATAACATAAGAAATGACATTGCTTAATATCCGGAAAACTACTTATTTGCAGAAAATTTAAATGCGATATTCGTTTTCAGCATACCCTAAAACCTAGAGAAATAATCATTTTAAATGTTAAGGTGGAAACAAGGTAAAAAATTACCGTTTTATTTCTTTGTTTACATAATTGAATTTTCAGTAAAACAACAGAATAGAAATGACAAAAATTACCATCAACTGGTGAATATATAGTTGCTGTTTATCAGGATTCCTGGTATCCTGATACTGTGAAAGTTACATCGAGGATTCATGTAGAGTACGATTTATGGTTGCATCTCAGAAAATAGGGGTATATTTTGGGCCAGATAGAGAGGATTGACAAAATTGAAAATTGGACTGGTCCCAAAAGTTCTGGTCAACTATGGGAATTTCCATCTTTTACAGAAATTCAAAATCTATATGAAAAATTTTGATTTATTTCTGAGATTAATTCATATCTACTCAATTTCTTTTTTTTTTTTTTTTGAGGGAGTAATAAATACCGGCCATGAATGCTCTTTAGGCATTCAATGGCTACACCCAGATTAAGCTCTCCTTTGGTGAGGACGCAGGAAAATGCCAGCTCTCAATAAAGCTATATTTAAATACTATTATAATACTTAGTTTGGTCATAAATAGATACCCACTGTATGATACAATGCGCCAGTTTAAAAAAATTGAAATTTGTACATCTGAATTTATAATTCATGAATTATGAGTATCTATTCATAAACAAAACTAAGTATTATAGTAGTATTTAAATATAGCTTATGGTAAAGAGATACATCATATTTGACTGCATAATCAGAAAGAGCACACAATTTTACATAAGAATGCCAAGTTTCATGAGAATAGCTTAAACAATAAATAAATGGTGGCGAAATTACCGAATTTCTTGAAATGTTGCGATCCGTAATTTAGCCCACTTTTTCTAAAGAAAACTGTCTACGGAAAAGCCTCAATTTTGGCACTAAAATTCTCATAACTTTTGAACTACTGATGGTATTTGCATAATTCAAACGGTTTTAAGCATCTTTTACATAGCTCTTTTCATGCAAGTTGATAAAATAACAATTATCTAAAAAGAAAAAATCAACTTGTAATGCTATATATAGTAGTTTTCCATGGTGCTGAATTCAAATATACATGTCTTAAAGTGTGAGACTGCATCGTTTGTCCATTTTCACTGGGATTCGGCATTCCCAGGAGCTCAAAAGGCGTCATAAATGCTCCAAAATTGCAAAAAAAATACACTTTTGCTCCATCCATTAGATTTTTCTGAAGCTTGGCGAAAATGTGAAGGCAACGTTGGCCCTTCACACTTCTTCACTATTGAATTGAATCTATTGATTAATTGAGGATAGTATCTGGTCTTGAAATATTTAAATATCTTTTAGGGGTACAAAATTTAGTAATAGCTATGTACAGACCAAATTAATCATGATAAAATTAAAAAAAAAAAAATTAGTGACAAGCTAGCTAATCAGTTTCAAACCTTACTCAACAGAGCTGAAATCGAATTGAATAATGATTAAGAAAAAAGAAATATGAGATAGAAATATGGCAGGGGGTATGGGGGGGGACTGGAAAGAATCAGTTAGTGACCGATTTGCCAAAGAAATTTCACTGACAGTTCAACAGTGTTATTTTGTGTTGAGTTTTCATATTTTTGTTTTTGTTTTTTTCCCAACAAAACCTATGCTCTCTTCTATCTGAAAAGACGTCCTCTCTTCCCATCATAATAATTCTATTACTTATTTAAATGTTGTTGTGGAATGCACTACATTGGCTGGACATCATGAACTTTGGATTCCTGTATCAAACAACACATCCCATCCAAGATTCGACATGCAGATTATGCCTCATCAGATGTTTTGCACAATACGTATAGTTTGGCTATTTGTGACCACTTAATAAATGACCGTGTTAGTGCCTTATTTATATATATACTAGCAGGCACACCCGGTGTAGCCCGGTCGTAAAATACACTTAAATATGACAGTTTAATCAATACAGTTTTTGTATATATTATTATAGTCAATTTTCTATCAATTCTTATATATTATAACATTGTGATTTCAAAAATATATCCATATGACGTAGGTGCACCAGCTTAAATTGAAACCGAAATAAAAACTTATGAAGAACGCGCGCACACACACACATATATACTAGCAAAAGTACCCGTTGTTGACTGGGTTCAAAAACAGCCTACAGAAAATGGACTCTGATTTATGAAAGTATGATAGGTTATGAAAAGGAAAGGTTGTAAAGAGCTAGCTTCGAATTTGGGGGTATCAAAACCAAAACAAGATATGATGAAAGTAAAAATAAAATAGATAAACCCTATAATTTATTATACCATACCTGTTCACACTGAAACACTTATCACAATATTCTGTGGATCTATATTAAAAAAACTTGTTAAACTTTGTGATATATTTCCATTCTATGGAGGTCAGGCGCGAATGAACACCCCATAATTTTATTATACCATATTTCTTCAAACTGAAACATAATTATCAAAGTATACTTATGCAGATAGATATGAAAAGCCTTTATTAAAGTTTGTGCCTATTTCCATTCTATGGAGGCCAGGCGCGAACGCAGACCCCACAATTTTATTATACCATCCCTATTTAAGTTAAAACATGCTTATCAAAGTATTATTATGTACATCTATATCAAAAACACTTGTAAACTTTTTTTTTTTTTAAATTTTTTATTTCCATACTTTGTGGACCAGGCTTGTACGCAGACCCCACAATTTTAATGAATCATCATTATGCCAGATCAAACATTCCTGTTTCTCGATACATCTATATATATATATATATACTAGCAGTTCTGCCTAGCTTTGCTTGGGCCCTATGTACTGTTCATAACTTTATGTGCATATGTATATATTAAAAAGTCTACATATGTACCGTAATGCCTTTCTATATAATAGGCTTCTACCATAGAGAAAAGTTCGTAGAGACAGCAGAGGTAAAAAATTTTTAAACTTTGACCCCAATTTTGACCCCTTAACATTTATTGTTTGGGGCTCAAATTAAATTAAAATGTTTGACCCATATCCAAGTAACCTACATCTAAAATTTTAAGTGTTTAGACACAAAATTATCAGAGGAATTTAGTAGAGCTTGCAATGGTCAACTCTGACCTCTTGGCAGCAAAATTTTCGCCCAAGACCTTATTAAAAAGCTTGCTGCATATCTGAATACCCTTTATGTTAAATTAAAAATGTTTAGACTCAAAATTGGCTTAATAGTTTGCTAGAGATTGCAAAGGTCAAATCTTTTGAACTTTGGCCCCTTGGCAGCCAACTTTTCAGCCGAAAACCAATTAAAAAGCTTGTCCTATGTCTGAATACACTTTATGTAAAATTTCAAATGTTTAGACCAAAAATTGGCTGAGTAATTTTTTAGAGACCGCAGAGGTCAATTCTTTTTTTTTTTTTTTTAAACTTTGACCCCAATTATGATTTCTTAGCATTTATTGCTTTGGGCTCAAATCAAATTATAAAGTTAGATCCATGTCCAAGTAACCTATATCTAAAATTTCAAGTGTTTAGGCCCAATATTGGCGGAGAAGTTTGGTAGTTTGGAGAAGTTCTTAAAGGTCAAATCTTGAACTTTGACACCTTAAACGCCAAATATCTGGCTGAAAACCAATTAAAAAGATTTTCCCAAATCTCAATACCTCTTATGTCAAATCTCAAGTCTGTAGACCGAAAATTGTCAGAGTTATTTAGTAGGGAAATGTGTACACACACACACACACACACACACATTTTCACTTTTATAGATATGGCTAGAATTGTTGTGAAAAAAGTGTCTGATTTGTTTATGAAGAAATGAAAAGAATTTTACAAACAAATTATTTTTTGACACAAGAACGGTTAAAAACTTTTAAATATCTATTTATTGATATGAATGTGTATGTGTGTGTGTGTATATATATATATATATATATATATATATACACACACACCTTAATATTGTTGATGTATGAGAAAATAATTGTATCTAAGTGGATACCTTACCTCCTTTACCCTCTCCCTCCCATTCTCTCCAAAAAACAAAAGATTTGCAAGAATGTACTTTTCTCTATTCATCTTAGTTTAATTCATAAAATGGCCTGATGAAGCTGGATTTCAAATAGAAATTGCAGTTGAAACATACACATAGGTAGCTAACAATGTTTATGTAAATAAATTTATATCTTAATGCAGTTCTACATGTTAATGAGCACTATTTTATAAACATTAAAGTTTCATAGAAACAGCAATACAAGTACTATATCTCTATATAAATAAAATGAAGCCATTTTTCCCCTCTGAGTTTGATCTTAATAGGATTAAAACTCAAGACATGTCATGCAAATGTGCACAAACTGCAGCACATTATCTGAGGTGTGCTATAGACCTAATGCCCTTAAACTTCTTTGATAACCGTACATTCCTATATATTTTCTGGCGAGAGTTCACTGCCAAAACCTGTAAGAATCAATGGAAGTGGTACAATCTTTCCTTTCTATTAGATTCATACTCCCCCCGCGACCACTTAACACCATTGCGGATACATCCACAGGCGAATTTACGAGGAAACGGCAGTTTGAGTTCTTAGTTGCTTAAAAAAAAAATGGAATGGCATTTTACCGTCGGCTGAAACACAACTTTCGATTACATCTATTACATGGGTTGCTTATACCATTTCTTTTATTTCTCTCCCCCCTTTTGTTTTTAAATTTTTTACATTTTTACGGGGGAGGGTCTGCGAGTCGAAGGGTTACTAACGAAACAAACTAATCTTGGACTCCAGGTTTTACAAAAAGCTGTAACAGTCAGCTGCTAGCGTTCTTCAAATCTTCAAACGATTACTCGATTTATATATATTATTTACTGTATTTTTCCTTCTATTATGTTTTCAGTGATTATATATGTGATAATAGGGGGGAGAACTGACTTATTTTCGGATTAGTTACTCATTCATTATTTATTTCTATACATTGAATTTCTTGTAGTTTTATAAGCCCACTTACTGCTATGCTATCAATATGGAACCAGACGACATTCCAATTGGTAAAAAGCGACAACAAAGAAAACAATACAAAAAAGAAAACAAAACAAAACACATAACAAACCGTTATACCTACACCAAACAATTATACGGTTAAAAAATACTTTTTCTTGCATAAAACAAACCAACAATAAAACAAAATTGCCTAAAATCTATTAAACGTTTTTTCATTATACACGGTCAGTTTTTTGGTTTTATTTTTTTTCCCATTCGTATTTTTTCCTGTTTGTTTTGTTCCTTGGATTTTATTGGATTATTGCAGAAAACAAACCAACAACAAAATAAAAACAAAATAGAATAAAATAAAATGAACATAATTGCATTTTACCTGGTAAGTTTTTTTTTGTTTTTTTTCCATTTGTATTCATTCCAGTTCGTTTTGTTTTTTCCTGTACTCTGCGGCTGACACCGATGACTGCCAGTCTCGCCCGATCAATGCTTGACGGGAATTCACGAGAATTCGGGTCAAATTATGCAGGACTACCTTCATTTTTTTTTTTTTTTTTTCACTTTTTCTTGGGCCTTAAACACCTACAAATGATTTCTTAACACCCTTTCTTACATTTTTCCCCCAGTTTTTGCCATTAATTCTTTCAATTTTATGCGCGTACAAATAACGTTATACATATTTGGGTCCTTTTCCTTACCAGGGGGGACAGGCAAATGCAGTTTAATTTCTTTGCCAGATTGGACACTAACAGAACAAATTCAACATAAATTATTACGGGTTTATTTCGTTTACAAAATAAAGTCCGCTGTTTGTATTTACAGAAAATTTACTCCCGTCATACATTAGCTGAACTGGGGGGGGGGGATCTATAAATATAAAAACGAAAATGTGTGTGTGTTCCCTTCTTCTTGTGTATGTCCGCGAATGATTTGGCTTGCAGCGCAAAAATAGGTCAGACTTGCTCGCACCTGTTCATTTCGCTTCGTAAACCTTCATATAACGCCCTTATCAGTTCCTCTCCCTCGTAGCACAGATGGTTAGGTGACTGGCTTTTTTCACCTTTCGTTTCCACCTTCGTGTCAAGGCTTCGGGGTTTAATCCGACCTTCTGACCAAAACTTTTTTGTTTTCTTTTGCACCTTTTTTAACACACACACCTCCAAACACCCAGACAACATCGGGTACCCTACGCTAATATATATATATATATATATATATATATATATATATATATAAAATGTACATTCTTCCTTTGACGTCACCAGAAACCAAATTAATCCATGTAGTTTTAAAAAACAGTTCTTATTGATATCTTTTTTAGGTGAAACAGCAGTCAGATTTGTTTTTCTATTTTATTGTCAGAAGGGGTTAGAGATTGAAGTTTTACAGAAAAGGCATTAAATACTCTATTTTGTTATTCAGATCTCAAGGAAACACCAGTTGGCTCTGATAGTAAAAAATAAATAAATTTGATTGAGTAAATAAAACAAGCAAAAAATATTTAAATTTTGAATGTAGCAATCATTATCTCAAGCATTGAACAAAAAAAAATTTGATGTTCAGTTAAATTGTTAATTGATGTCTAATTCTGTAGCTTTTCATATTTTGCATTCCAAATCCTCATGTGTTGTATGACTTGAGCAGAGAAAACTTGAAACTGGTCTAACAGATGCGACTTTACTATTTAACCTATATTGAAAAATAAATAATTGAATTTGTCAAAAAAAATCTTTAGTTGATTTGATGCAAATAATCAATGGCTATTTTTTGTTTTGTTTTTGTTTGAAATGCAGAATCACTTTTATAGAATTTACTGATTTTCAATTTTCCATTAAATTTATATTTGCTTTCTTTTCGCCCCAGGAATATCAATTTCCATCAATACAAGGTTTTCTTTCTTTCCTCTTCCAACTTTTCCGATCAGGAATGTCTTATCTCCATGGCATCAACAACATCTCATATTTCGAAACATTTTATTAAGATGGAGTTCAACAGAATCAACATAACTTGTATTCAGATGACATTCAATGTGGTTTTTCATGAATTAAATCATGAATAAATGAGGTTGACAATTCTTTGGTATTAGAACAAAAATCGAAATTTGTTAAGTTGAAATAAAATATTTTAAAAATTATGAAAAATGTAGGAAATTAATTATGAATGAAAATAGTTTTTGCAACAAATTGCAAGTTATACCTAAATAACAAACAGAATAAGTAACTGAAGTCTGTTTTATTTCCCCTTAAATGATGATAGGCAATGGACTGTGAACTTGTGAAAGTAAATGTTTTCTATAATAATGTAGTAAATATGTTACTAACTGCAACATAATTAAGTAGAAAACATTGCTTTTTAATAGAAATTTATTTTTTTCAGACTTGATTTTCGTTCTTATTCTTAAGAAACACCATTAGTTTTGTTGTCTGAAGTTTTAAGCTGTTTTTGTTTTATTTTAATCATCATCAGCATTCTTATTACTTTTTCCTTTGCTTTCCTTTGTTAACTCAACTTACTACATTAACTGTTCTACATCTAACACCAGAATTTTCATCCATTCTTTCAATGTGATCAAACCAACAAATCGTTTCTACACACATTTCCTTATACTATCCAGCTTTAATCTTCCTCTGGGGTCATCAGATCTAAGCCTGTTGTTAAGACTCACCTATCACCTCTATTGTTCTCATTTGTTTCTCTTTATGTAACATATATTCGCAACTTTCACAGGGTAGATTTCACTTTCACACATCATCACACTGTGCACACATGGTTGGTAGTCTCCCTTTAGTTGACAGTGGTAATACTGCTGGTTAGTATAATGGTAGAAGCTGCGCGAGTAATCTAGTCAAACCTTTTTCAAATTTCAAAGCTTAGAATCAGTCGAGCATTTGGTTTAATGCCTTGATTTACATCATGTATCACTTTGTTCAAAATGTAATTCTTTAGATTTAAAAAAGGTATTGAATTCACAGAACCTTGAAAAATCTGTATACTTTGAGATTATAATGCTCTAAATTTGGCTTGTATAAGTTATTACGAATGGAAAAGGATTTCTTATGGTAGAGCTGAACTATTTGACATTTTGGGAGGCAGAATGCTACTGCCTCCACAATTTAACTATTACACTTGTATAGTCAGTATGGTTTCTGATTTTTAACATAAAACTGTTTCAAGAAAAAGAATTCCATTTTCTAAGAAGCGATTTTCAATGGTTTGAGTTAGCTGCTGATAAATAAGAAGTATTCTCGGTACACAGTTGGGTGTACATTTGCAATTTAATTATCTTCCTTATTATTATAGTCTTCTCTCTTTTAGAACAAATTGTTCTGTTCTTCACATGGTTTGAGGTTTCTGTAATAGGATACATTTGAAACAATAAGTTTACTGTGCAATATGAATGGCAACACCGGAAATTGAGTTGCAGCAACAACAATATTTTGTTGTTCACAAAGTAACTCTGTTTCTCCTCTCTCACCTTTTAATACTGAGGAGAGCAGTTCCAAGACGCCACATTCATGATATTTCTTTTTTTGCCTTCCTTCCTCAGATCCTTGTCTAAAAATATTTAATTTTTATAAATACTTCAAATCAAAAACATTGATACTGTAAAATAAAATGTGTAAAAATATAGATTAGACAACCAAAAGCACAAGTTTCCTTTTGCATGACTGGAGAGTTTTGTTGGGCTAACTCCAAAAAGTGCCTAGTAGGAAAGTAACATTTTGATATATGAGGGTCATAGCTGATTTGTATGTTGAACCCGGACAGAAGAGTGCTGTCATAAATAATATTTTTGGTTTGGTACATAATGTAACCTGGTGTCCATTTCTCTTTGCCATTCTGATAGTCTTTTACTTAGATTTGTTTTTGTAGCTCTGTTATTTCCATGATATATCTCAAGGAGTTCCTTCACCTTTGAGTTTTAAGAATGCCCTCTTAAATCTATCAAAAAATCTGATTGCGGATGAAATGTTGGCCTGTGTATGTGTATGATGCTATTCTGCTTGTAGAAATCTGAAAAAGACTCTGGAACTCAGAGTCAGCTGAAAATATGTTGCAATTTTTAAATTGTCTTCTCAGAGGTAATGTAACTCGTGAGGAAAATTTCTGCGAGTAATAAACAAGTTGTGTAGACGTGTTGCAACATGAGGGAATCTGAAATAAGCCAAGAAAAATGTTTTCTGTTCCTCTGGACTTTTGTACATTAATTGCTTACTTTTTCTAATTGTTTGTCCATGTTTGGCGAGTAAACATAGCTACATGCTAATGCTTTCATCCAACTAATGCACTGAAGTTCGAAATCAAATTGTTTGAATACACAATTTTGTAACTGTAATAAAAAAAATCACACATTCCCTAAAAAGAATGCACTCCTCAACCTCAGACAATGATGATGAACACTGAAAAAAGGTTTGAAACCCAATTACAGGAGACTAAACCAGACCTTTTATTTTTAAGTGAAACTGGCATTGGACAGGCTATTTCCCTAGATGAGTTTGCAATTATAGGATACTCTAACTTAACTTCTAAATCTGACCCCCAAGATCGCCATGGGCATGGAATATGTGCCTATATTAAAGATAGCTTTCCATGTGGGAGGGACATCTCCAGGGAAGATCCTAACTTACCCTATATGTGCTTCCGGGTTGCTTTAGCTCACACTACTGCATTTATATTTACTCTCTATCTCCCCCACAACAGCGGAGTTACTATCTTTCAAAGCATATCTGAGAAAATTGACCAAGTCCTTTCTACTTATCCTTCAGCTAACATTCACGTATGTGGAGACTTCAATGTTCACAACGTCGAATGGTTGACCCACTCAAACAAGACCGATGATGAGGGGAGGTTCTGTCATGATTTCTCCATTGCCTATGACCTCACTCAGATTGTTCAGGAACCTACCCGTGTGCCCGATAATGACGGCCAGTATGCGAGCCTACTAGACCTTTTTCTCACAACTTGCCCTGAACTATGTTCAGTTTCTGTTCTGTCGCCTCTTGGATCTTCCGACCACTCTGTTGTATCAATTAAGGTAAAAATGAAATGTCATAAGTCCCCAGACGTACCTCTTCATCGTACAGTATATCGATACACTAAGGCTGACTGGGATAGCTTCCGTACATTTATATCTGATCTACCTCTGCATTCCATGTTTAAAAAGGATGTGTCCTCTATAGTATTAGACCTAACTGAATGGTTAATTGTAGGTATTGACCATTTCATACCCTCTAAAAAGTTTCAGCAAAAACCTAACAGCCAGCCATGGTTCTCTCCAGAATGTGCTGCTGCCATTGCGCACAGAAATCACTTTTTCCACTGCTTCAAACGTAATAGATGTATGGAAACTAAAGCCGTTTTCAGGACTGCCAGCAACCATTGTAAGAAAATAATAAGGAACGCAAGAGAGTTGTATGCTCAATCTGTTAAGTCCAAAGTAGCTGAGCAGCGGCTTGGTTCCCACCAGTTTTGGCAAATAGCAAACAGAATCCTGAACAGAAGCGTGTGCTCCATCCCAACTATTATCAATGGACCTGAGGTAATCTCGTCAGCATCAGACAAAGCCAAACTCTTTGTCAAGAACTTTGCAGCTAATTCTACCCTTTGCGACCAAGACCGCCAACCCCCAATATTTCCTCCTGTATCAGAAAACACGCTATGTGATATACGTATATCTGTACGTGATGTTGCCAAGCTAATCAAAAACCTTGATTCCAGTAAAGCAACTGGCCCTGATGGTATTCCAATTATAGTACTCAAAAAACTTCAACCTGAACTAGCGCCCATACTTACAAAACTGTTTAAACGTTGTCTTAAGGAGAATAGTTTCCCATCTCCCTGGAAAATCTCATCAGTATGCCCTGTATTTAAGAATTCAGGTGATCGCTCATCCCCCTCTCAGTACAGGCCAATAAGTCTCCTGTGCGTCATGAGTAAGTTGCTAGAATCTGTGTTAAATACAGAAGTAATCAAACATCTCAGCAAAAATAACCTTCTTAGTGACACTCAATATGGTTTCCGTTCTGCTAGATCTACAGCAGATGTCCTTACAGTTATATCGCATAGGATTAGCAAATCTCTCGACGGTGGCAATCTTTCTAGGGCAATTGCTCTTGACATATCTAAAGCCTTTGATAGGGTATGGCATAAAGGTTTACTTCATAAGATTGCTAGCTATGGTATAGCTGGAAAAGTCTTCTCAATTATTAAATCATTTCTTTCTGATAGGTTCATAAGAGTAGTAGTTGAGGGGCAAAAATCAGAAGCTCACAGTATTAATGCCGGTGTCCCTCAGGGATCCATCCTGGGCCCAACTCTTTTCCTGATCTACATTAATGATCTTCCAAATCATATCCTTACATCATTTGTAGACATTTATGCTGACGACACTACCATTTATGGTACCACATCTAAGACAGTAAACGAGCAAGTACTCTCCAATTCTCTCTCCTCTGATCTTGAGCATGTAGTACAATGGGGAAAGGAGTGGCTGGTTACTTTTAATGCATCTAAAACCAAGCTTCTCTCTTTACATCATCAACATTTTAATCCACATTTGTCATCAATTGAAATGAATGGCTCTCGTCTTCAGGAGGCCTCAAGTTTTGACAAGCTTCTGGGCTTGACCATTACTCCTGATCTTAAATGGAACACGTATATCAAATCTGTTGCCAAGGCCGCTGGAAAAATGGTGGGATCTTTCTATCGATCCAGTAGATATCTCACTGCTGATGCTATTCTCTATCTATATAAGAGCCAGGTACGTCCAAGGATGGAATACTGTTGCCACATCTGGGCAGGAGCTGCTAGAAAGGACTTGTCCTGCCTTGATAGAGTTCAAAATAGACTTCGTAGCCTCGTAGGAGATGTCCTTTTCTCCTCCTTACAACCTCTATCTCACAGAAGAGATGTTGCAAGTTTGTCTCTGATGTATCGTTATTTTCATGGAAAGTGTTCAACTGAGCTTCAATCTATGGTCCCCCCTCGCCAAACTTTCACAAGAAACACTCGTCTAGCTGTAAACACTATCAATAATTTCCCCCACTCTTTATCTGTGCCTAAACCTAAACATAGATTCCATGAACAAAGCTTCTTTCTTAGAACTGCACGCCTGTGGAATTGTCTTCCGTTTTCCTGCTTTCCGGCTGACTACAATATGGTTGTGTTCAAGTCTAAGGTAAATAAGTTCTTGATGAGCCGTTCCATATAAGTTATTAAATTTACCAAATTTTCATTACTAATGATTACTATATTGACCAACTTCTACTGTACACTCTTTAACCCTTATCCTTGAGTGGCCTCTGGGCCTTGATAATGTGGTGATGCCTTTGTAAAAAAAAAAAAAAAAAAAAAAGGTTTTTATCGTTACATACCTCACACCACTTTGAATTCATTTGAGTTCATATCCATAAAATAACTGTATTTTAACAGTTGATGCAAACACTGAAATAATTTCTGATTCCACAGATAGTGAATCCAATTTCACTTTAGTTTGTGTCTCCATGAGTTTGATTAAAGCATTTACATGTCCGGTTTTGCATCAATCTAGTCAAATTATAATCCAACAATAAGTATGACCTATCTTTGCAGTCGATTGGAGTTATAAACTGAGACATCTTTCTGGGATGAGAAAATGCTAACAACAGGTTTATGATCTGCGATGATTGTCCATCTAGCGTTTTGTGAACCATTTTGTGGTAAACTTATTGCCAATGCTTCCTTCTCTATTTATAGTTTTGCTCAGTGAGTGTCGATTACATGGATGCATGAGCTGTTGTGATCAGAAAAGCTCCACCATAATTGGATACGTCAGAAACAGCAGTAATATCCATAGAATTAGTTGTAGTGTGTGAGCAACATATTTGATGAAAATAAAGATTTAATTTTATTCAAGACAAACTGATACTCACTGAACCATTTCCATAGTAAATGAATTTTTCAAACATTGTTGAGAGGTGTATGGACTCTATGAAGTTCTGGCAAAACTGAATGACCTCCTCCCCCCCCCCAAAAAAAAAAAAAAGAAAAAAAAAAAGATATTTGCTGGTGCCAGCATTTGGTTTTCATGGCTGAAATATTTTGGGGTTTGACCATTGACCAGTTTGGCCAAAAATAAATTCCAGATATTTAATTATAGTCTGGACCCCCCCCCCCCAATTTTTTCAGCTTTTACATGAAATCTATAATGCTGAATTTATTAAAATATAGAAATCAAATGCTGTAAAAATTAGTTTTGTGTAGCACTTGTAATAATGATATCATCGATGAATGATGCAACTCCTATCAATTTCATTAACATTGCATCCATTGTTTGCGGAATATGGCTGGAGCTGATTTGAATTCGAAAAGAAGGCAGTGGAATCTAAACAATCTCTTGTGTGTGTTGATTCTCAAGTCTTTGAACTCCTCATCAACTGTCAATTCTAGGAAAACACCAGAAAAATTAATTTTTGCAAAACAATTATCACCATCTAATTCTGTTAAAACATCCGTCTAAGGTAATGGGTACTGATCTAAAGAATTGTTTAATCCAATGGAATAATCAGTATTTATTCTTACTGTTCCATTCGTTTTTTGACAACAATGGAAGCAGTCTATTAAAAGTAATTGGTTGGATATAGTATTCATTCTTGTTTAAGACGTTTCAACTCCCTGTTCAACATATCAAATGCAACACAGGCTACCAGACATTTTTTTTTTTTTTTTTTTTACATAGGCGTCACCACTTATCAAGGCCGATAGGCCACTCAAGGATAAGGGTTAAAGAGTGTACAGTAGTCAAAAGGACAATATAGTAATCGATAGTAATGGAAGTTCGGTAAATTTGTTAACTTAAGTGGAACGGCTCATCAGAAATTTGTTCACGTTGGACTTGAAGACAACCATATTATAGATGGCTGGAAAGCAGGAAAACAGAAGACAATTCCACAGGCATGCAGTTCTTTGATCATGGAATCTATGTTTAGGTTTAGGCACAGATAAATAGTGGGGGGAATTATTGATAGTGTTTGCTGGAATATGGCTGGAAAAATGTGCTAGACGAGTGTTTCTTGTGAAAGTTTGGCGAGGGGGACCATAGATTGAAGCTCAGTCGAACACTTTCCATGAAAATAATGATAAAGCAAACTCGCAACATCTCTTCTGTGAGATAGAGGTTGCAGCGAAGAGAAAAGGACATCTCCCACCAGGCCACAAAGTCTATTTTGAACCCTATCAAGGCAGGACAAGTCTTTTCTAGCAGCTCCTGCCCATATGTGGCAACAGTATTCCATCCTTGGACGTACCTGGCTCTTATATAGATAGAGAATTGCATCAGCAGTGAGATATCTACTGGATTGATAGAAGGATCTGACCATTTTTCCAGCATCCATTGCAACAGATTTGATGTACGTATTCCATTTCAGATCAGGAATAAAGGTCAAGCCTAGAAGCCTGTCAAAACTTGAAGCCTCCCCAAGATGAGAACCATTCATTTTAATTGATGCCAGATGGGGATCAGAACGTTGATGATGTAAAGATAGAAGCTTGGTTTTAGATGCATTAAAAGTAACTAGCCACTCCTTTCCCCATTGTACCACTTGCTCATGATTAGAGGAAAGAGAATCGGAGAGAACTTGGTCGTTTACTGTCTTAGATGTGCTACCATAGATGGTAGTGTCATCAGCAAAAATGTCTACGAATGATGTAAGGATGTGATTTGGAAGATCATTAATGTAGATCAAGAAAAGAGTTGGGCCCAGGATCGACCCCTGAGGGACTCCAGCATACTGTGATCTTCTGATGTCTGCCCATCAACCACTACTCTTATGAACCTATCAGAGAAAAATGATTTAATAATTGAGAAGACATTTCTAGCTATACCATAGCTAGAGATCTTGTGAAGTAAACCTTTATGCCATACCCTATCAAAGGCCTTTGATATATCAAGAGAAATTGCCCTAGAAGGGTTGCCTCTGTCGAGAGATTCGCTAATCCTATGAGATATAACTGTAAACACATCTGCAGTAGATCTAGCAGAACGGAAACCATATTGTGTGTCATTAAGAAGGTTATTTTTGCTGAGATGGTTGATTACTTCTGTATTTAACACAGATTCCAGCAACTTGCTCATGACACACAGGAGACTTATTGGCCTGTACTGAGAGGGAGATGAACGATCACCTGAATTCTTAAATACAGAGCATACTGATGAGATTTTCCAGGGTGATGGGAAGCTATTCTCCTTAAGACAATGTTTAAACAATTTTGTAAGTATGGACGCTAGTTCTGGTTGAAGTTTTTTGAGTACTATAATTGGAATAACGTCAGGGCCGGTTGCTTTACTGGAATCAAGGTTTTTAATTAGCTTGGCAACATCACATACAGATATTTGTATATCACATAGTGTGTTTTCTGATACAGGAGGAAATATTGGGGGTTGGCAGCCATGGTCGCAAAGTGTAGAATTAGCTGCAAAGTTCTTGGCAAAGAGTTTGGCTTTATCTGATGCTGACGAGATTAACTCCGGTCCATTGATGATAGTTGGGATAGAGCACAAGCTTCTGTTCAGGATTCTGTTTGCTATTTGCCAAAACTGGTGGGAACCAAGCCACTGCTCAGCTACTTTGGACTTGATGGACTGAGCATACAACTCTCTTGCATTCTTTATTACTTTCTTACAATGGTTGCTGGCAGTCCTGAAAGCGGCTTTAGTTTCCATACATCTATTACATTGGAAGCAGTGGAAAAAGTGATTTCTGTGCGCAATAGCAGCAGCACATTCTAGAGAAAACCATGGCTGGCTGTTAGGTTTTTGGGTTTGAAAGTCAGTTTAGCATCAAACTTTAACTTAAAAGCCAGTTTGATTTGGTGCAAAACTCTAGATTCTCTTGAAAAATGTTGATAACTTTGATCTTGAATATTTCTATTAATTGCTTTTCATTATCAGAAATAACAGATTTAATGTGTTAATAGCATGCTTGAGAAACCATAAAAATAATTCCATTTCTCTATCTAATCTAAACCAAACAAATTTGAATCAAAATTATCTGAGATAACTTTTTCAAGAAATTTATCTTTCTTTTAAAGGACATATTCTAATTTAACTCAATTATGTTGCCTGCTCACCTCAAGCTATACGATACATTTTTTGTCAATACTGGCTTTCCATCAGATAAAAGTAATATTTAAAGCTCTGTTGACCTGGGCTGTTGTTCTTGATAAATTTTCTGTGAGATTCAAAATCACCTGTAAATATCATAGAATTTGAATTTGATTTTTTTCACCCTGTTCTTTTATTTAATTTCTTGTGTGTTAAATTGGAATCTCCTGTCTGTGTTGGACATTTTGTATCTCTCTTCCTCCAATGATGTCCAGTGAGTGACATCACATTTGGGCATTTTGGGTTCTGGTTCATAACGCAATATCTGGTGTTTATTAAGGCAAAGCCCTGGGTGTTGAAAGGTCTTGTCTGACAAATCATTACTTCCCTTACGATGTGAAAAGATTGAAAGAGCAAATCATCTAGTACTAGTCACCAAAGTTTTTATCGCTGGGTACCAAAAGTCATTTGAAACCAAAAGAAGAAAAAATAACACTTTGACTTTTTGGATAAAGTAGCAATAATGATTCATTGAAAAATTATACGCTCTGATTCTTCATAACTTAGTGTTATGGCTCGTAAATAGCCACAAAGAAGAACAGAACAATGGAGAACAGTTTAAAACTAAATGTTTTAAACTGTTCTCCATTGTTCTGTTCTTCTTTGTGGCTATTTACATGAAAACAATGGAAAGACTACAAACGGAAAGTGTTGGTAATTCACTGAACATGCGAAGGTCACTCTGGAATTAGATCACCCTCTGGAATCACCATGAGTTAAGGTTATATGGACGAGGGATTAGTCCATTTGGAGGGTGGTTCCCCCACAACACTACCCTCCCAAGCTGATTTCTCCTGGTGTAAAATCAGTATCTTTTCTTTTGGGGGCAGACCAGCAAAGGGTCTGTGTGCTTCCTTTTCCTACTGGAGTGTCTTGGTTCTGACATGCCCTTTGAAGGTTCCACGTCAAAACGTTCGTATACTGTATCAATTGCCTCTCTGCCTTCCTGCAGTCATTCTTCTTGATCCTCGGAGATGTGTCTCCTTATTTGGTTCAGGTGCCTTTTATGTTCAAATTTTGGGCCCTGAATGATGTAACATGGCCGACCCTTCGTAAGATTGTATCCTGTTCCCAAAAGGAAACGTTATTCTTATAATATTTAAAATATACTTTATCCCCACGGTTAAACCGTTTTGTTGGCATTGTAGAGGTTCTGTATTTTATATGTTTGGGCAGCAGCTTATCAAGTACTGATTTTATTCTCCGCCCAAACATAATTTCAGCTGAAGATCCGGCATCTGGTTTGTTCGGATTTTTCGTTATTCTATAGACCTACAGAAATTGTTGAAGGGCTTTTTTATTGATGTGCCACACGCCTTTTTTTAACGCCCTTTTTAGCGTGTCAATGAAGCATTCAGCCTGGCCATTACTCCTTGGGTGGTACTTGGGGATCATGATATGCTTAACTTGGTACGTTTTGCAGAATTCTCTGAACTCTGCCGATGTGAACTTGGTAGCATTGTCGCTGACCAGATAATCCACAACCCCAATACAAGCAAACAACTCTAATAAAAAAATTTGTCGTCTGTGGTCGGTTTTTGCATCTCAGGATTTCTGGCCATTTCGAGTAGCTATCTACTACTATTAGGTAGTAAAAATCCTCTACTGGTCTTGCGTAGTCAATGTGAGTCCTCGACCACGATTGTTCAGTTTATATGTTATAGGTGGGGCCTTGGCAGCCAAAGCACAGCCTTTGCATAAATTCACCATGTTGGTAATGTCTTAGTCCATCGCTGACCAATAAACAAAACTTCTCATCAGACTTTTCATCTGGTTTATTTCTGGATGCCCCATATGAAAATCCTTGAATCTTTTTTGAAGAATTTATTTTGCAAAATGTGGATATAGGAAGATCCCACAGATGAAATTCATCCATGCTGTCGGAATCGAACAGGTTCTCACTATTTTTTTAATGCATACATTTTGAGTTTTTTTTGTTTTTCCCAGCAAGGTGACTTTGGTGATTAATTCACCCTTAAAATTAATTTTTGTACCATTGACGACTGTCGCCATTCTGTTGGTTCTTAGCATAGTCAGTTTTTGTAATTTCTTCTATGTTTTAAAATTTATTATTGAAAGATCCGACCTACTGTCTAACTGAAATTTAATATCCTTGTCGAGAATCTTGACCGTTACGTATTTGCGTAGGTTTTCATCTATGGCATCTCTAGTTATTGTTTGATGTACATGGCTTTTGTTCTAATTTTTCCTCCACTGAGAGATTGTATGTCCGATTTTATTGCATATAAGGCATCTTTTTGTTTAGAATAGGCAATCCTTGACCCAGTGTTTACCACCACATCTGAAACAGGGGCTCAGTGCTTTTGGTTTTTCCGACTTTTGGGGATAATTTTCTTTGTACCGTCTCAACGTTTTTTCTTGGTTATTTTTTTTTTTATATTTGCAATGCCTGCTTTTATATTTCTCACATCTTTTTTTATTATTTCCACTTTTTGACAATCCTCAGTCAATTTCTGCAGTTTTAAGTTCAGTTCGTTTTCTAACTTCGTAAGAACTCTGCACCTGATTTCCGCATCTTTTCCCAAAGTTAAACCTTGTGCAAAAACAATGCATTTAAAATTGTCTTCTCTTAATTCAGACAACTTAAAGTCATCACAATGCTTGTTCACAACTGCTGTGTACGTGGCAAAGTCGTCATTGTCGTCTTTGATTACATTCAAACATCTCCATCGGTTATGAAAAAGAGAGGTTTTCTGGGAGAATAGTTCTGTTAACAGATTTACCATCGTATTGAATAATAAATCCGCGGTTTTCCGTGGCAAGATGTAGTCTACAAATTTGTCATGTTTCAAGTTTTCGTAGCAGCAGTCTGGTCTTCTTCTGGTCAGAAAGTCTTCATATCTCCTGAAATAAGCTGTGAATGATTTTTCATCTTCTTTGTACTAAAAGTTATCTATTGTGCACCATATTGTATTTTGAGAAAAAGCTGAATTGCTTTCTGCGTGCGCATTATTCTTCACGATTTCTGCAAGTAGTTCCTCTGTTCATAATTGACATTCAGCCAGTTGTTTTTGTAATTTGTCTGCCTGTTTTTGAGTTTTGGCTGCCTGTTTTTGAAATTCCTTTTGTTGGTCCTCTGTACGTTGTTGGCGTTCAACTTTTGAAGGGTCAACAACAAATTAATTTAAATGAAACCGAAAAATCATTATCTAGTTTAATTTTGTTATTTATTTTATGCTTCGGTCATAGTTTAAAATACTGATTTCTCCTTTGGTTTTCAACGACAGGTGCGTGAAATAAAATGGCGTCTCCAGTTTCGGCGATAAAGTGTAGAAATACCAAAACGTCATAGAACTTTTCATAACATATTTAGTATGATGTACAAGAATTTGATTAACTACTTTAAAGGTAATCTGGGTTTGTATTACTGTACACATAGATTCGAAAAAGTTGTCAAAAAACAAATATATAACAAATAAATGTTATCAAACGCAAGATAAGTTACTTTTCTACCTAACTGGATATATTTTTTGTGTTTTTATTCAATGTAACATGTTTATTCAGCTCGAAAAACATAGTGTTTACCGATGTATTGGAAAATTCAAGATGGCGCCTGACTCTCTTTAACACGGTAAGTTTGGGAAACGGTGTTATAAATGAAAAAAAAAACTAGACAAAATACGGTTAAAAATCCACCGAATATATGTCACCCTATGTCACGGAAACATATATTGAGCTAGTTTTTAACAGTATTTTGTCTAGTTTTTTATTTATAACACTTTTTTCCAAACTTACTGTGTTAAAGAGAGAGTCAGGCGCCATCTTGAATTTTCCAATACATCGGTAAACACTGTATGCTTTTCGAGCTGAATAAACATGTTAAATTGAATAAAAACACGAAAATTATATCCAGTTTGGTAGAAAAGTAACTTATCTTGCCTTTGATAACATTTATTTGTTATATATTTGCTTTTTGACAACTTTTTCGAATCTATGTGTACAGTAATACAAACCCGGTAATCTTTATTTATCTTAATGAGTTTTCTTATTCCATCACATACATAGGCGCTGTATGTCTGTTTCAAAACTTCGAGGCCCATGATTAGTTATGTTGGCACTTGCACTGAAACTTTAGAGACCGCGAGGTAACATTGTTTTCATTTGTGAGAGAAATTTATTTATGTATAAAACAGCCTAACTACGTGAAATCCATGAAAAAGTTGATGAATACTTAACCCTTAGAGGAAAAAATATTTTACAGTGCTCTCATTGCGAGTAAATCATGTTAAAAAGCAGTGGTTTTTCCAACTGGTATCTAAAAATAAACAAAAAAAAAATTAAAAAAGAGGGCACTTATCTTTTGGCAAGTTTTTTTTTTTTTTTTTTTTTTAACTCTTCCATTAGTAAATGAATGAAAAACCTCATTATAGTAAATGAAAAATGGCTTGTCAACCTTTATAAATCAAAAAAATAAAACACGCAAAGTCAATTTGGCGCAGCTGAAATAAGTAGGTCCAGCAGATGAGCCTCGTCCTGAAAAATCTGAACAGTTAGGTCACGTGAAATGTGACGCTGGTGCTGGTGCTTCTTCTACCATTATTGACCCTTTGAATGATGGATATAGAAAATAAATTAACCTCTCCAAATTGTTTTATTTCCAAAAAATATTTCTTTATTTTAAAAAAAAAAAAAATTCGTTGAACTGCTTTATGCAAACAAGCATTTGAACTTTACCGTTTAAAAAAATCTGTTTTCCGGACGAAGTAAAGAATAGATACCCCGTAGCAGACGACGCCGCCTGGCGGTGCCAGGCGCACAATTCAACTAACACCGGCGATTCGACCTTGACATTGGCACAAGCACATGGCGTCGGTTGTTTTTAAACACGTCAAATAGCAAACATGCTCGAATATTCACCAGCATTTTTTTAAAAATATATTTACAAAACATTTGAAGATTTAAAAGAAAAAGTATATATTTACAAAACATTTTTTTTAAATAAGTAACAAAACGAACGTATTTAAATAAAAGATATTTAAATAAACGGGTGTCTCTTTCTGTTTCGGATTTTTCGACCAAGATTGATTTTTATGTGCCGTGTTTTGGGGGTTCTGTGTGCGTTTTTAAGACAATTCAATATTTATTCTTTAAAACATTAACTTCAGCGACAATTGATATATTTTCAAAATAATACTTTTAAATATTACATTTTTACGAATATTCGCGAGCAAGATTTTTTAAAAAAAAAAGACGAGGTGTTTTTTTTTTTTCAATTAAATTATAAACTTTATTTGAACTTTCAACAAACTTTTACAGACATAAAAATAGACTTTATAGATATTTTATAATTTTTTAAAAATATATTTAACGAAAAGTTTTTTTAAATCATTTCATTGTTGAATAAAATTTCAAAGTAATAAATGGTGAAAAAAAATATCTCGAAAAGAAAAAACACCTCGTCTTTTTTTTTTTGTTTTAAATAAAACTTTAATTTTAAAATTTCGATGTTTGAAAAACAGTCCATAATATATATTTCATTATAAAAGTTCTATTTTTGTTTGATAAAAAGAATAAAACAGTTAATAAATAAATAAAAAAAACAACAACAGTCCATTAAATTCAAATAAAGACTGTTTGAATAAAACTTATAAAAAAAGGTTCATTCTATACGGTTTTGGCCATTTCTTTTTTGTGCGTTTTTGATACAATTCAATATTTATTTACAGTGCGATGTATGTCGGTGGTCAGTGAAGGAGAAATCCTTTTAGGCCGAGGCAATTTTTTATGCATAATAAAATCACAAGAATAAACAATCGAGATAAAAAAATATATTATTTTATTCACATATCTTTTTATAACTTTTATTTTTATAAAGATGAAATGTAGTATCACAAGATAGAAATCTTTTTATAATTTTTATTTTTATCTAAAAAAAACAAACTTCCTATTTGTTTACTTATCCACAAAAGCAAATTAAATACAAGTTTTTAATGTAACGAAACATAACATTTAAACAAAATACATTTAAATAAATGGATGTTGTACAGAAATGATATCACACAATTTGAAAAATGTATTTTCTGAATTTCTTTCATGCCACATAAATTCCTTCAGATAGGAATCTAAGTGAGATCTTCTACAGCCGAACATTGATTTAATAAATCGTTTATGGCGATTCCAATAGCTTTCTATTGTCTGCTATGGACTTGGTTGTTTGGGTTCACAAAATGTTGTGAATGGTTTACATTGTAATGGGGGAAATCCCAAATCAATCTCTATCATATTATATGCTTTCCATTCATCGCTATGAATGGTCGTTCCTGGTAAAACAATGTTTTTTTATTATGGGTAATAAGGTTTCTTTATCCCTTTTTTCGACTATCTCCATGTATCCTACTGCAGGCTTACTGCTTGTATCAACCAAGCCAAACACCCATAATGGCTTGTGAGTAGCTCTTCCACGATGATGCTTTGGTGTGTGGGAAAAACACGATTCATCTATCTGGAGGATTGTTCCAGGCCCACCAAGTCTTATGGGATTATCGATAAAATATTTAACACATATTGCTCGAAATGCAGCATATATGTCATTGGCCGTCGGTTTCGAAATATTCACTTGCATCATGGTATTTTTTTGGCTTATTCTTTGACTCCATAGATATATTGCTAATATCCATGTCTGTAAGGATAACTTTGAATTTTAAAAAAATGACTTGTATCGTATAGATGTTCTGTTTTTATATTTTTGACACATTTTATTTTGGCATTTCCAAACATATTTATCCAATGTCATTGAATGTTTTGTCCAATTCATACGGACATTACAGAATTCACAATTCATTTCATTTGCAAGTAGGAAATGCTGTTTCATCCATTCAATTATGGATAGATGGTCTCTAGAAATCAACGGACACACAACATCTTTGAAAATGGCTTTATCCATTTGTTACAGTATTTAAAACAAAATGGTCCAAATATTAATTTCTTTTAATACCTCGTAAAATTTTGTCTTCTTCAACTTTTGGATTTTTTTTGTCATTTAATAAATTGATCACGTGATGGTATCATGAGATTAAATCAAAATTCAATATTTAAAAATATTATTTAAAAAATATATTAATTGTCGGTAAAGTTAATGTTTTAAAGAAAGAATAATTAAATAAATACTGAATTGTATTAAAAAACACACAGAAAAAAAAAAAAGAATTATAAAACACTTTACATAAAAATCAATCTTTAGCACAAAAATCCGCGAAACATTATTATTCTAAGGTTTATCTTCAAAAGTTTGTAAATATATTTAAAAAAAAAATGCTGGCGAATATTCGAGCATGTTTGCTATTTGACGTGTTTACAAACAACCGACGCCATGTGCTTGTGCCAATGTCAAGGTCGAATCACCGGTGTTAGTTGAATTGTGCGCCTGGCACCGCCAGGCGGCGTCGTCTGCTACGGGGTATCTATTCTTTACTTCGTCCGAAATTTCTTTAATTTTTTTTTCTTTCTTTAATTCTTGGAATTTTTAAATTTTTTTTAATTGTAGCTTAACTGTCACCATTTCGATTTTTAGTAATAAATGCTTCTCTACATTAAAAACCGATCTTGTGTCTAACTCTACCCTCGTGGGGAGGCAAGTAAATAGGAAGTAATATGGCGGCTGAAAAACGTTTTTCGACCCCAATAAAAGCATTACAATACATTTAAACCTTGAAGAATTTCCGCCATGCACACTTGTGTTTCAAACTTTAAAAAAAAAATAGAAGAAAAAAGCGCTTTAAAATGGTAAAAAAAAAACACTAAAGGTTTTTTTCGTTTTGAAAGAGAGGTTTCAGTTATGTAAACACTGCAGTATTTTTCAATAATTATTTAAAAATAAATTCCTTACAATCAATTTTTATTTAAAATTAAGAAATTATTTTCTAAAATATTTTGTTTATATATGTTTACATTTTTGTTTTTAAGTAAAATTAAGAAATTAATTTTAAAAATATTGTTTATATCCATCTTCATTCAAAAGGGTTACTTTTCAGTAACTTCACCGGTTGTTAACCTAAATTTTCCGAATGTCAGAACGAGGCTCGTCTGCGGGACCTACTTATCTCAACTTTACCCAATTACCAAAAATTTAAAAACAAAACACTTTTGGGTTTGTTTTACTGTACATATAGATTCGAAAAAGTTGTCACAAAACAAATATAGAACAAATAAATGTTATCAAAGGCAAGATAAGTTACTTTTCTATCTAACTGGATATGTTTTAGTGTTTTTATTTAATGTAACATGTTTATTCAGCTCGAAAAACATAGTGTTTACCAATGTATTGGGAAATTAAAAATGGCGCCCGACTCTCTTTGACATGGTAAGTTTGTGAAAAGGAATTAAAAATAAAAAACTATGCAAAATACTGTTAGAAACTCACTCAATATATGTCACGGTGACATAGGCTGACATATATTCGGCAGGTTTTTAACAGTATTTTGTCTAGTTTTTTATTTATAACTCCTTTTCACAAACTTACCGTGTCAAAGAGAGAATCGGACGCCATTTTTAATTTTCCAATACATCGGTAAACACTGCATATTTTTCGATCTGAATAAACATGTTATATTAAATAAAAACAGTAAAAACATATCCAGTTAGGTGGAAAAGTAACTTATCTTGCCTTTGATAACATTTATTTGTTCTATATTTGTTTTGTGACAACTTTTTCGAATCTGTATACAGTAAAACAAACCCTTACCTTTCTTAGAAATAAAGAGGTAAATTAAGACATTAAATAGGAATAAACATTAAAGGACGATAAGTATATAATTATATAATACAAATAAATATAGAAATAAACCCATTTATTTAGATTTAAAAAATAACATTATTGTTAAAAATATTTTTTTAAAAGTCAAATTAATAAATGGGAATAATTTGAGACGATTGAATATAAAAGGGTAAAAATTTAATCAAAGATTTAGTTATTTTTAAATTCCATTTAAAAATAAGAATATTCTAGAAAGTGGAATAAAAATCATTTAGCGATTGAAGCTGCAAAAAAAATTTTTTTAAAGAGTTCTCGAAGATAAAGAGAAAATAAAATAAAAAAAATGAATATCAAAAGATAAACAAAACGTGTTATTTCCTTGAAATTTGATGTTATTGTATTTTTGTTGAATTAATCATGACTTACTTTTTCTTTGTATTAAAATAACTCCTGAAATTGATTGTTATTAATTTCATGGTGCATGTTTAATTCATGGTTAAAATATTTGTTTTGACTTTTATCTTCAACTAGCGGGGGTACCCGGCGTTGCCCGAGTGTTTGTTTCCGGGAGGGGGGGGGAGTTTTAAAAAATGTTATGGTAGGTAAGTAGGAAGGATCAAACCCGGAGTCATGAGTAAAAGTAGGAAAATAAAGTGTGAAAAATAACAAAAAAAAAACCATCTGCAACGTTAACAGTTCGGCCACCAAGAAAAGTCCATTCCAGTTGTTTAGGAAAAAAAAAACAAAAAAACAAAAAAAAACGACTACGGTAGGTCGGCGCGAACGTGAAAATATAATGTGAATTGTCCAGCACGCTAACCACTACACCACAGAGCACTGCAGCTTGGTTTAGTGATTTTAAATAACTTCACATGAAAGAACTACAAAGCCAAACCGGTGTTCTCTTCTCAACTGTTCCTTGTGAACGATCCCCAAACGGTGTTAAGTGGTGGCAGGGGGAGGAGGAATTTATTAGAGAGAAAATATTTTACCACTTCCATTGATCTTAACCGATTTTGGCCGTGACTTCTCAGCAGAAAAAGTATAGAAATCTAAGATTATCGAGGAATTTGAGAAATAATAAGCCTATAACACACCTCAGATATTGTTCTGCCGTTTGCGCATATTATATTTGCATGAAATATCTTGATTTTTAATTCTATTAAGGTCAAAATCAGACGGGAAAAAATGAGTTCATTTTATTTATATAGAGATGAAAGAAATTTTACGAAAAAAATCAAATCGTTTTCGAAATTCTCTTAATTGTATTTCCACTTTTTCGCTGTACCAAATTTTTTCGCTACACAAAAATTTTCGATTATATAATGGTATATTTCAAAACAACAATTCCACAGGAATCAGAATCGCACTTGGTATCGGAATCGTTAATCAATATTTTCCTGGAATCTGAAAAAATTTAGGAATCGTCCCAACACTAGTTCCTCCACCACACTTAGCCTCTTAATATTCGTGTCTGGATGACACTCTTTAGTAAAGTCAAGTTTTAGTCATTTCAACCCTAAATCCGAGGATTAATCTCTTAACGGCATGGAGTTGGCAAGGAACAAAGCTGAGTCTCTGAAGCTAACTATACTTCATCTTTGGGAATAATTATGCACCTCCCCAATAGAATTCGATTCATAATACATTATTAATTATCAGTTATATCTTGCAATTCCCAACTCTGGATAATACATTATCAGGACATGAATTGCCGGATCAAGTAAAGAATAGATACCCTGTAGCAGACGACGCCACTTGGCGGCGACCGACACACATTTCAACTAACACCGGTGATTCGACCTTGACGTTGGCACAAGCACATGGCGTCGGTTGTTTGTAAACACGTCAAATAGCAAACATGCTCGAATATTCGCCAGCAATATTTTTTTTTTTTTTTTTTTTTTTTAATATATTTACAAAACTTTTGAAGATTTAAAAGAAAAAAAATATATTTACAAAACATTTTTTTTTTTTTAAGTAAGTAACAAAACGAACGTATTTAAATAAAAGATATTTAAATAAATGGGTGTCTTTCTGTTTCAGATTTTTGCGACCAAGATTGATTTTCATGTACCGTGTTTTTTTTTTGGGGGGGGGGGTTCTGTGTGCGTTTTTAAGACAATTTAATATTTATTTAATTATTCTTTAAAACATTAACTTCAGCGACAATATATTTTTAAAATATTTTTATATATTAAATTTGACGAATATTCGCAAGCAAGATTTTTTTAAAAATAAAAGATATTTAAATAAATGGGTGTCTTTCTGAGTGCGTTTTTAATAAATTTACAGTACTTTTTAATAACTGTTTTATTCTTTTTATCAAACAAAAATAGAACGTTTATAATGACATATATATTATGGACTGTTTTTCAAACATCGAAATTTTAAAATCAAAGTTTTATTTATTTATTTATTTTTTTAAAAAAGGTGTGTTTTTTTTTTGTTTCAATTATAAACTTTGTTTGAACTTGCAACAAACTTTTACAAACATAAAAAATAGACTTTATAGATATTTTATAATAATTTTTAAAAAATATATTTAACGAAAAGTTTTGTTTTTTATCATTTCATTGTTGAATAAAATTTCAAAGTGATAAATGATGAAAAAAAAAATATATCTCGAAAAGAAAAAACACCTTGTCGTTTTTTTTTGTTTTTTTTTAAATAAAACTTTAATTTTAAAATTTCGATGTCCATAATATATATTTCATTATAAAAGTTCTATTTTTGTTTGATAAAAAGAATAAAACAGTTAATAAATACAAAAAAACAACAACAAAAAAAAAAACAGTCCATTAAGTTCAAAACTTATTAAAAAAAAAAAAAAAAGGTTCATTCAATACGGTTTGGGGCATTTTTTTTTTTCTGTGTACGTTTTTAATACAATTCAATATTTATTTAAAGTGCAATGTATGTCGGGGTCAGTGAAGGAGAAATCCTTCTAGGCCGAGGCAATTTTTATGCATAATAAAATCACAAGTATATACAATCGAAATTTTAACAAATATATTATTTTGTTCACATATCTTTTTATAATGTTTATTTTTATTTTAAAAAAAAATGCACTCAGAAAGACACCCATTTATTTAAATATCTTTAATTTTGTAAAAAATCATGCTCGCAAATATTCATCAAAATTTAATATTTAAAAATATTATTTTAAAAATATATTAATTGTCGCTGAACTTTAAAAAATAATTAAATAAATATTGAATTGTCTTAAAAAACGCACACAGAACCAAAAAACAAAACACGGTACATAAAAATCAATCTTGGTCGCAAAAATCCGAAACAGAAAGACACCCATTTATTTAAATATCTTTTATTTAAATATGTTTGTTTTGTTACTTACTTAAAAAAAAATGTTTTGTAAATATATATTTTTTCTTTTAAATCTTCAAAAGTTTCATAAATATATGTTAGTTGAAATGTGCCCGGTTGCCGGCAGCGTCTGCTACAGGGTATCTATTCTTTACTTGATCCTTGCCAATAGACTTAAATTCACCTCTCTTTTCTTTCCTATTTTCCATCTTTCCTTGCTGCCATGAATAGGCTGTTTCCTGAAATCACAATTCCTTGTTTAATTCCCTATTAAGGCTTCAATCACAGGAGAGGGTTTATTAGTAAGTAATTTAATTAATGCTTATTGCTGTGGACGTGTGGCCCCTTTCAGTTTTTCTATAAGCAATTCTTACCACTTGCCGTATTTTATAACTCTGTCAGCAACGTTAACGGTGCCAATCGGTCTGCTCAGGCTGTTGGCTTTACCCATAATTGCTGTGTCTGTATAATAACATGATCAATGTCGGTTAAGGGTCTAATGTTTTTGTCTGGACATAGTTCTCTGACAGGACCACCACAGATGAATAAAGAGCTATTACTTTTTTTTATCAAAACGTCAGTTGATTTTATTTGCTCAATTCCTGTGAAAAGTGAATTTATTATCAAATCAATATTTCTTTTCATGGCCCAAAATAATTCAAAGGCCGTCTTGAGAAGAAACAATATTTTTTTTACAACCCATACAAGCAGTTTGAACTTTTTCTTTCTTTCCTTTTTATTTTCTCTGCCTTTTATTTTTTACTGTCTGAATTCCGACATTTGTCTTTGTGGTATATCAACCTTTTTATTCTGTTAACATTGTCAAAATATTACCTTTCTGAAGATTACAAAATCCTATGTCCATAAGAGTAGCATTCCTCACATTTATGTTTCTTAAATAAGTGTGAAAAATTCGAGTAAACACTCTGAGAGATCTTCCTTGTTAGAGGTTTATTAGCATTTGCTCAGACACTGCTCATTGTAGATGGCTTACTGAACTGCTGCATCACCATTGTCTCCCATTTAAGGCTTAATAAACGTTGGCAATCTATGATGATAGTTTTGACTGTGACATTTTTAACTTGATCCAGCCTTGAAAGTAAACCTGTGCAAATGTCTGAATCCTGTGGAAACTGAAGTTCTGCAATGCAAGACATTTAAACTAATTTTGACCTGTGGAGGATGCCATTTGAAACTCTCTACATTCATTATTTACATGACCAGCAAAGATAATCGTTGGCATCGTTCTTTGTTTGTATTAGACAATTATAACAGACATTGAAAAGTGATTGCTAAATACTAAAAATGTTTGTAAGCTGTCTCACTGTTTCAACAAAGCTTAAATCCTTTGAAGGAATAAAATTTACATAAATGGTTATGTTCGTTTGCGTCAAGTTTTTTCAGTTTTCCATGCATTGTCTTTAAATGAAAAATCTATAAATGAAATCATTTATTCCACGTGTATAACATAATGTAAATCTAATTCCCAGTGATTGTTCATAGATACATTCTTTAATGTTTGTAGATGAGATACAGCAAAATCATTTTGTTACGATCAATGCTTTGCACTGTCAGTTGCTGCAAAAATACATCCTCAGCTGAGGCTTTTCTAATAGTGACTTTTTAGAAATGTGTTGTAATGTTTTGAGAAATCGCTATCTTTTTTTTTTTTTTTTCTTAATACTCATGGCTAATTATGAGGAAGTTTGTGAGTGGTCAGACACAAATAAATGGATAGAAATGTGTATTAATATATTTTTTGCTATACTGACTAAAAACCAATTATGATGATGACATTTAAAATTTAATCTTATTTCAAAGAGATGTAAACGAAGGCATACATAACTCTCATTCGGGTTGACATTGCTTTTACTGCTGCTGCTACAACAAAAGAAGTTAAAGTTATTTTTTTTAATGAATTTTTTATTGCATGTAAATATTAAATATGGCACTTGTGTATTACTGTCATGGAACAACTTTTATGTTTTCATTTTGAAGATCTCAGAACAGGGGGAGACAATTCAATTTCAGAATTTTTCTTTTGTTATGAAAATTCCAGAATTTTGACTTTACAAAAATTTTAATTTTTGTAAAAATAAATTTTCTCAAAAGAAAAAAAAAAGTTGCACACATTTCGATAGTACCTGTTCAAAACTATAAATTTGAAGTCATACATTTTCATATAATGATGTTCAAAACTATAAATTTGAAGTCATACATTTTCATATAATGATGTTCAAAACTATAAATTTGAAGTCATACATTTTCATATAATGATGTTCAAAACTATAAATTTGAAGTCATACATTTTCATATAATGATGTTCAAAACTATAAATTTGAAGTCATACATTTTCATATAATGATGTTCAAAACTATAAATTTGAAGTCATACATTTTCATATAATGATGTTCAAAACTATAAATTTGAAGTCATACATTTTCATATAATGATGTTCAAAACTATAAATTTGAAGTCATACATTTTCATATAATGATGTTCAAAACTATAAATTTGAAGTCATACATTTTCATATAATGATGTTCAAAACTATAAATTTGAAGTCATACATTTTCATATTATGATGTTCAAAACTATAAATTTGAAGTCATACATTTTCATATAATGATGTTCAAAACTATAAATTTGAAGTCATACATTTTCATATAATGATGTTCAAAACTATAAATTTGAAGTCATACATTTTCATATAATGATGTTCAAAACTATAAATTTGAAGTCATACATTTTCATATAATGATGTTCAAAACTATAAATTTGAAGTCATACATTTTCATATAATGATGTTCAAAACTATAAATTTGAAGTCATACATTTTCATATAATGATGTCGTGGTTTCAAAATCACCATCTCAATTTTTCTTCTTTCTTCACCCCCTGCTGTTTCTCTTCATCTTCCTTTTCCTTAAACAAAGGACGCAATAGGCTAACGCAAGCTAAATGTACAAACAATATCCAGTTTCAGTGAACACATTCAATTTCCCTTTCTTTCCATCCTTAACTCCTCTATGCATATCAGAATTCAAATGTATCAAGCAAAACGCCATTAATTCAAACAATTGACTTTAAATGGAATCAAGAAACTCCAAAGCTACTTCTGATTGCAAAAATTTCGTTCTGGAATTAATTAGTCGTTTGTTTGTCCTGTGGGGAGCGACACAACTAATATCACTCTTCCCAAATGAATACAACCCGCTTTGGCCCAATCAAGTCAGCTCGGCTGGGGAGTAGGAGGAGGCTCCCGAAGTGTGACTGACGCTACCAGTCACATCGAACGAATCGATCAGCCGAAGGATTCTCAGCCGCAGCAGCAGCCGTCTCAGCAGCAGTTCAAACAGCCCTTATCAGGGTTAAACAACCAGCCCTTATCAGGGTTAATATGTTTTTCTACTAATGCAATTCACTACTGCTTGCTCCTGGGATCTACCAGCAGTGAACTTCACTTCCAGTCTCCAGCAGCCTTCCAGCCCTTGGTGCCTCCAGCTCACTCCTGTAGCTTTCCGGCAACCTCGCCTGCACCTTCATCCTCCGGCCTGCAACCTCGCCTGCACCTTGCTACTCCGGCCTGCAACTTTACCTGAACCTTGCTACTCCGGCCTGCAACTTTACCTGAACCTTGCTACTCCGGCCTGCAACTTTACCTGAACCTTGCTACTCCGGCCTGCAACTTTACCTGAACCTTGCTACTCCGGCTTGCAACTTTACCTGAACCTTGCTACTCCGGCTTGCAACTTTACCTGAACCTTGCTACTCCGGCCTGCAACTTTACCTGAACCTTGCTATTCCGGCCTGCAACCTTGCCTGCACCTTGCTTCTTTGGTCTGCAACCTCGCCTACACCTGGTTCCCTATCAACCGTCCGTTCCTTAACACTGACCCCTACGTTCTCAGTGTCGTCCGTTCCTTAGCACTAACCCTCCACGTTCTCAGTGTCCACCATCCATTCCGGATCACCCTGACGTCCAGCCGATCCTTCCAGACCCATCGAGTAACCTTAAACCACACTATGTCTAGAGTACCTGTTCCAGACCTCCAGACCTTAGCCTCCGGTGACGTGCGACCTTCCGGACAACCAGCATCCAGATCACATGATTTCACACTTCATCTATATATATAAAAGCCAAACGTCTGTGTGTATGTATGTTTGTTTGTAACGCTAAAACTTTTGAAAGACGGAACCAAACTTGACAAATTTGGTATCATATTGAAGCCCCATCACCCGGATGACAAATATCGAAATTTGACGTCAAACGGACAACTAGAAGTGGGTCAACTGATCAGTGTTCTTCAAGGGGGGGGGCCAAAACCTGCAATTATCTATATATATAAAAGCCAAACGTCTGGTGAAGTCACTAAATAGAGATTAGCTGGTTTCCCGGCATAGCCCAGGATGTAATATAGATTGACTGAAATACATGTTCTAGCTGGTTTCTAGGCGTTGCCAGGGATGTAATATAGACACATTATGTTGTATATTGCCTGTTCTCTTCTCCCTAAGGTAAAACAATTTCATTTACATGCTGTAAATTACCTATGCTAGGGATAAAACATGAACAATACCAGTCCTAGGGTAGATAAAACAAATAATACATAGAGATGAAAGATTCCTCTCCCCTAAGAATAAAACATATGTTCAATATCTGCTTTTGTTTTTACATTGTTTATATGGTCCCGAGCAACGCCGGGTAGCCCTGCTAGTTTACAAATAAAAGACAAGCCCTCATCTTTAACCAAACAACCTGTGTCTGTCATTCTTCTTTGCCGTTTTGCTGTTTCTGCCTGTGTCTACCTTGTAAGTTGTGGGGTCGATTGTCCCCGGACAGCCCGCCCCACAACAATGACAACTTTCATTCATTTCAGATTTTGACTTTGTTATGAGTTTGTTGCAGGGGATCAAAAGATGAGGTGCCAATCAACCGCACAACTAAGAAAGTAGACACAGGCAAAGAGGTAAAAAAAACAGATATTGTGTTTTATTTACCAAGAGAAAACAGTAAATCATATGGGAATTTTGAATCAGAATCATTTAGAGCAAAAAAGGTTGCGGCGTTGAAATTCATGCATCCTTGTGGTAAGATGATGTGCCTCAGGTTCGTCCAGATCGTGTAGACGGAATTGAACACTGGAAAGAGTAGCCAAACATTGACAGGGTACTAGAATTGATAGCTCACTGTTAGTGGGCACAGGAACAGGTAGCTGGATGTCGATGGGCACTGGAGCTGAAGGACGAACATCAAGGACTACTGAAATTGGTGGTTGGATGTGCTAGAGGCTACATGGGTTGTTGAACACTTTAGAAGTGAGCTGGACACTGCTGGAGTTGCTGGAAGCTGCAGGAGGCACTGGCAGGGGGCAGGCAATAGCAGAGTGAAGTGTGTATCGCATTCAGGTGGTTTATGAGTCAAAAGGAGGGTTTGAATTGCATTAATAGTTTTGTAGTTAGCCTTGAAAAGGGCTGTTTGAACTACTGCTGAGTCTTTCAGTTGTAGTAGTGCACAGGTGCCAAAATTTCAAAATCATTTCAAATCTAGTTAAAAGCACTCAAGATAATTGTGACATCATTTTGCTTACATACAGTCACATAATTTTCATTATAATAATAATAAATACATTTAATATTGGTGTCCAATGAATAAAATGGCCACATCGTTATAGGCATTGGACACTTGCCAATATTACATGTTTGCTGCTACTAAGGACATTTATGCAAGGAGAATTGTATTCGCCTGTATATATTTAATAAACTTTAAACTGGGTGGGAAGTGTATCATTCTTTAGTAGTTCTTTTCTTTTTCTCTCTTTTATCTTTTTTCTTTTTTAT
This sequence comes from Euprymna scolopes, assembly GCF_053919585.1. Classification (NCBI taxonomy): domain Eukaryota; kingdom Metazoa; phylum Mollusca; class Cephalopoda; order Sepiida; family Sepiolidae; genus Euprymna; species Euprymna scolopes. The sequence continues at coordinate 92,291,292 of NC_136495.1, read as the reverse complement.
CTGCAGACTGTTAATTTTGAGCTTAGCAATCAAGTGGCTTTCTTTTTTAATAGAGAAAAGAAGAAAGCGAAGTACTGCTTTTTTTCTGGACGATGTTGAAAGAATGGGGGAGGGTACTGCAAAAAGAACAGGTGATCCCTGAGGGAAAGTGTGAAGTCTCATAATTATTCTCCAAATTGCTGGCTTCATTTAATATAGAAATAAAATGTTGTCTTTGAACTTCCCAATATCAGGGATAGAATATATATTAAAATATATGTAAAAATCAGTGCTGAGAGAATTAAGTTTCCCTGGTATCTCTCCGTTTCATACTCAAAGTGATCATCGGACAGTCGTCTCTATATTTAATATTAATTATGAAACAACTTTGTGTGTATTTCTTTTGCCGACATAACTTTGATAATTGCATGTAGATTTTTTTTTTAATTTTGAAATCAAAATGCAATAGTGTAAAATATAATAATTTTTAAATCCTATGTAATATTAAGTACAAAATGAAATCCATTAGAATGCTTTTCTGTTTCTTTGTAAACAAGTTATCAATTTAATATTTTAATAGTTAGCAAAAGATTAACTTTGTGACCTTTCAAAATTAAAGAAATTGTTGAATAGAAATTAATTTAAACTGGCTTTTAAAATTCTTTAAAAATCCTCATATATCTAAAAGTTATTTGCATTCACTAATTGTATAAACAGAGTTTAAAACAAAATTACCTTAATAACATTAGTTGTAATTTTATAACCATTTGGTTCAACTAATGATTGTGACTAAAGGATAACATAATTAAATTTGTCTTTAAAAAAATATTGATAAAAAGCACGGCACAAAAGTGAAAATAAAAACTCCTGGGCAACACCGAGTGCATAGAACTAATTTTAATAAAAAAATTATTTGCATGATTAATGCTTTATTTAGTTTTCTCTATTTTGTTATTCAAGAGATGTGGCTATATTGTTCTGTTATCTGATTACTACTGAACATGATGTAACAGGTGACATTGAAGGGCGAATGAGATGAGTAGTGGTGGGAGGAGAAGAATAGGATAGGGCTCGTAATTTGCAGGCTGTTCAATCTCTGTACCCAGTAATAAATTTTTATCCTCTCTTCACTCCCCCCCCAATAAATAATCACCAGAGAAAAAAAAAACTGTAAATAGTTTGTTCAAATGTAAATAAATTTTATTGTGATATAAAGTATTACCCATTCTTTTCAAGGCTTTATTAATTTTTTCCCTTTATAACATTATTTAGTATTTAAATATGCATATTTTATTCTCTCTCTCTCTCTCTCTCTCTCTCTCTCTCTCTATATATATATATATATATATATATATATATATATATATATATATATATATATATATATATTTGTTTTATAGAAATCGATATAGTAACGGAACCTTCAAATTTAAAGATATTATTGAAATTTTGCTCCAGTTCCATTTGATGATTTAAAAATAAAGAAAAATAAGCTTATCTATATCCAACCTCTGTATATATTTCCTTTTTTTTTTCAAATTTTTTAGTTATAAATCAAATGAAAAGTTTTATTTTCTTCTTAGGAATATACTAGCCTGGGTGCCCGACATTACCTGGGTGTTTGGAGATGTGTGTTGAGCAAAAAAAAAAAAAAAAAGTGGTAGTAGGCAGGTAGGCTCCCGACATTGCCCGGGTGTTTGGAGGTGTAAAAGAAAAAAAAAAAGTTGGGGCAGGTAGGTAAGCTCGAACCCGAACCCTTGAGGTTAATAGGCTGATGACTTACCGCCATGCTACGTTGGCAGAGAACTGAAAATGTGTGAAATGAAACAAATAAAAAGTCAAACAATTAAAGTGATGTGACAGGTGCGTAAATGAGGTCAACCATCACACCATAGGGAATGAAACGCGCTTAACTTTGGCTGCAAGCCAGTTTCTGCGTATGATGTTTGGGAAAACCAGCTCCCTATTTAAAGGGGAGTGTCATAATGATGAGCAATTGTTTGATATGACGAATTTTGCCTGCATTGATCAAACTTCGTTGCTTTCTGGACGTCTTAAGCACAAGTGCCAGGGAGGCCAATTTTGCTACAGCTGAGTTTCGCTTATATGCGACAAAGCCAAAGAAACACGCGGAGAGTAAAAAATATCACAAAAATAGCATGTAAAAGTCGCCCAAATAAAAGATACACACCACCCCCTTTCGTAATTCATACATATTATAATCTAGGTAGCATATAAAAAGTTATAAGATTGAGCGAGCAAGCCGAGAAGCAGCCGGAAAAAAGCCTTTGGCAGACATACAGAAAAAATGTACACACACACACACATTTTTGCTTTTATATATTAGATTAGCGAGGGTTACCCGGCGTTGTCTGGGTGTTTGGAGGTGTGTGTGGTTTTGGGTAAATCAAAATTCCGGGGAGGGGGGGTAAAATAAAATAAAAAAAATAAAATAAAAAATGTTTTCGGAGGTAAGCATGAGGATCGAACCCAAACCCTTGAGGCAAAGTTGGAAATAAAGGTGAAAAAAAAAGAGTGCGACGTTAACCATTGGGCCACTGTGAAATGCTAACGGAAAGACGTTTGAATTTATTTAATTACTTGGATTTGGCAGGTGCACATTTTAATGACTTAATGAGGTCAACTTTTGACTGTTGGGTAGCATTTAGTGCCGAACGCTTTTTTTTTTTCCCCCCCCAAGATGTTGGGGGTAGGGGGAAACAACTCCACTTGTCGAAATTGAATAGCAATTGTCTTCTGATATAAGGAAATAATATTTCCACATTGAGTAAAGCTGATTGCTTTCGGACATTTCCGGCGATCGAGACCGGAAAAATAACGCAAGAATTAGTGTCGCTTTTATTATAGAATCCACATGCGGCGAGCGACAAATGTTGAATATTTATCTTTCTGAAGTCGAGCAAATTAAATAGACAGGCGACCTCCGTTGTTAACTCTGAGATATGATGATTTATATGTGATATAAAAACTTTTAAGAAGTTGTGAACCGACTGACCGCTTCTCTGAAAAAAGCCTTTTGTAGACATACAGAAAAAGCGAACACACATACATACATTTTCGCTTTTATATTTATAGATGGCCCTAACATAGATCCTATAATATTATTTTGCCAACTTTGATCCAAATGAAATGTATTCATCCAAGTTAATTCACTGTAAGAATGTATGTCTTCAAAACCCCAAAAGAGTTTATATTTACAAGCAAATAGGACTTACAGCTTGTATATCTGGAAAAACAACACAAACACATGTGTTGCTCGAGGGGGGGGGGTGAAAAATAGTGTCTAAAGCACAAAACCAGTAACAATGGATTTCTTACTGGCAGCATTACAAGTATAACTGAATAAGTTGTGGACTTTCATTAAATCTATTTGCCGTTATATAAACGTAGAATTTGTTTTTCCAAATGTTATTTTGAGCACATTTATTGTTCTTTTACTTATTACTACTGATGATTAATAACAAATCAACTGCTTTTGTTGAAATTAAATTCAAATAACAGAAATTTTAACCCACATGTGGTTTCATTTTTTAAAGTCACTTGTAATTATGGTAGCAAGATGTCCACGCCTTATTCAGTTATACTTGCAATGTTGCCAGTAAGAAGTCCGTGTTATTGTGCTTTAGACACTATTCTTCAATACACCCATCCCCGAGCAACATGCTTGTGTGTGTTTGTGTGTTGGTTTTCCAGATATACAAGTTGAAATTCCTATTTGCTTGTAAATATGAACTCCTCTTTTTTTTTTGGGGGGGGGGGTTAAGAGATATACATTCTGGCAGTGAATAACTTGTATAAATACATTTCATTTGGATCAAAGTTGGCAAAATAATATAAGATCTATGTTAGTGCCATACATTCCTACAAAAGAAATACAAATTTTTATTTGATTTATAACTAATAAAAAGAAAATGAAAATATATGAATAGGATAATATGAGGTTGGAGCAAACAGAACAGTTGCCCTTCAGTTACTTTGAAGGAGAGGGTGAAGGTGTTAAAGATTATAGATTTATTTAACATTTTTTCAATTAATATTACTATATTTACATTCATTCAGTGCTGATTACATCCATCCTTGTGGGCTCCATTAATATAACAGAATATAATTAAATGTAAAAAATACAATGATGTTTGAGTTGAATCGAAAAGTTGAAGCTTTAGTTAAAGAATCAAAATATTAGTATATGGCATTGCTTTTTGTGATTTTGTCTTTCATAACTTGTGCTTTGTCCTTTTATCCATTTGTATTTTGTCTTTTACATATGATTTATGTGCTGCATAAACTCATCCCATGGACCATGATTAGCATACTACTTTATCTGCTAACACACCAATTATCTCAGAATGGTAAAACTTTTCTGAGAAGTTTGCTTTTGTTTCGATTGTCTTTTGTCATTTAATGGCCAACACTTTTTCATGTAGCTTTTTAATAATACTGCTTTTCATTATAGTTTTTATTTCTTTAAAAAATTCCCTTTAATATTACACATTTGCTTTTTCAATCATATTCTTTTTAACACTGCAACTGTTTATACTCAAACTGAAGTTAAAAAAAAAAAAAAAAATTGAAATTCCCTTTTTATATTTTTATTTTTAGTAATAACTAGACAAGTACTTAAAGCTACATAATAAAACTAATTTTCCTCTATTCCATTAATGGTTATAGATTTCAAATCAAGACCCTTCATATTCTAATCCGTTCCGCCAATTAGTGATGCTTGTTTCCAGAAAATATGCATTTGTTTCGTTCCTTTTCAAACTTTTAATATTTTTTCTCAGTAAACTGTTTTTTAACCATCATTATGTCTATTTAAATTATGTAAATCATTCCCAGCATGCATTAGATTGCTTGTTAAAATAGGACAATGAGGGATGTTCATAAAGAAAATGGACTTTTTTATTATGCATTATTTTTTATTTTAGTAAAACTCAAGATTTGAATAAAGAAGTTTTCCTTTGCCATTGCATGTTTATTAAAGGACTTCATTTAAGGTTGTCAACTGCCACTGAAGACAGGCACAAAACTTCTTAGGCTTTCCCTATTGTTTGGATTCACCTCATAAATTAAGGATTTATTTAAACTCAGGAAGTGCTGCATAGGAGGAAAGCCTGAGTTGTGACAATTTTAATTCTTTTTTGACAGGATCTCCTCTATCAAATTTTCCAGCTTATTCTAGAATTGTGAAGGTTTTTTATGCAAAATATACTGCATTCTTTTTTTTTTGTGTGTGTGTATATAAATATATATATATATATATATATATATATTTATTTAAAAGTTAATTTTTAGAACTTTAACTATTTTGCCTGAAGAGTCAGGTTTATCCTAATGTAACATTATTAACACTGCTACTGTTATAACTACTACTACTACTACTACTGAGGCCTGTGGAAATTCCACAGAAGACTCATTCATATGTAATATATTGATGTTGGCATTCTGTAGATGTTCAGTTTAAATGGAGACGCTCTGATATTATATTTATCTAAGGTAGTACAAACGCGCGGTAAAGCCCGGTCGTAAAATATGCTTAAATATGATATTTTAATTCTTGCAGATTTCGTATATATTATTATAGAGTTAATGTTCTATCGATTTTTATTTTTTATAAAGTTGCGATTTCAAAAATAAAAAATATATATCCATATGACTTGGGTGCATTAGCTTGATTTGAAACCGAAATAAAAAATATATATATATATATATATATATATATACTTGAGTTCTTTCAGCCATAACGGAAACCAAAACTTATGAAGTATGATACAATTATTTATAAAAAAATATATAGATTACTGGAGTGCCATCAGTTATAATCGAAAGCGAAACTAAAACTTATGAAGAATTCTTTCGTAAAATTATGACAAGAAATGGAAGTACATAACAATTAAATAACCCGGATGTAAGTGTGACACAGAAAATAACACACACGCTATCGTATTAATATATAGATACTGCTCATAATAATAAAGAAAGGAGAGAAAAAAGAAGGGATAAATCACTGTGGCAATAACATGACACAACAGAAAATGGCAATCAGGAAAGCTTTACAAGAAAGGAAAGACTGAGGATGGATATCAGTATTCAAACTTTAATGGGAATCTTGAGACTTTTTATCACTCAGATTCCAAGCACACCACCAGCCATTATTAACATGAACATTAAGTGAATTTTAATAGTGATGAATCTCATGAACTCAATTGCCTGGTTTTGCCAGTGATCATGCACTGACAATGATTTGTGTGAGAATTCCTAGTAAGAAATAAGAATAGCCCTTCTTTTAAAGAGTATTTTATGATATTTTGACATAAAATAATCCTATTTAAAACACTACGCAAACCTGACTGTTTCATACTCACATAAATAAATAGTACATAAATACAAGTGTGAAATATGTTTGAGAATTTTCAACTTATTTTGGTTGATACACTAAAATAATAAGTGTCATCATTATCATCATTATTTATATTATGTAAATCATTCCCTGCATGCATTTAATTACCTATTAAAATAGGACAATTTGACCTCATTCAGTTTTGGGCTATACCCAGGGTGGTCAGGAAAATAGAAATAAATATATGAAAGAGGGGAAAAATTGATTTTAGGCTGATTAAGTAGATGCAAATGCCACCATATAAGTCCATAATAGCAACAGAAGCACACCATCCTACGCTTTTCACACACACAATTCACTAAAATTGTTGATCAAATGGGGAAAATTTTGAGAAATAAAGTGGCTGTGATCATATCCTTTAGACACAAATTTTAACTTTATATAAGAAATGAAACTTTTGAATTTAGAAATATGAAAAATTTATATTCCTTGAAATGAAATCTATAATAAAAAATTTCAATTTTCTGTTATATGCGTGTATGTCTTGCTAAAACTTTTGACACATACAACCAACGCTCACAAGATTGGTATCATTGAAAGCTCAGTCTCTCCAACAACAAATATCCAGAAATTGGCCAAAAACATTCATGATTTCACCTTCAACTGGGCCGGTTTTTTTTTTACAAGGAGGAGTAATTTTTTTTTTTGTCAACATTTTTGCAAAGCTATCATACACATTGCAATTACTAGCCTTATTTCAAACGTTGCCAATATTGTTTGTCACGGTAGGTGCGCCGACTAAACCGTTCACATTTATTTCACTTCCTTTTCTTCTTAGCATTACAGGTTCGAGTCTACCTGCCTACTTACTTTCTTTTTTTTTTTTTGTGCTGGCACAAGTACTCTATATTATTTTCATTTGGGGGGGGTAGAGCTACGTTGCTCAATACCCTTACCATAAAACCTCTCTACACTCAGGCAATGCCGGGTATCCCCGCTAGTCAACTTATAAAATTGGAGATGCCACATGTTCTGATTATGTTTTGTGCATAATATTATCACTTCTATTAATTCTGAATTCATGACTAGGTGTGCCATGAATCTCAAAATAAATATCCAACTGTGGCAGATATGTTTTCTTTCCCATTTCCGTAGAGAAGGCAGGTGTCCTACATCTGAAGATGGTGATATTATTAAACTGGCTGGATGCACTTACTGAGGTCAGAAGTTGTGATGAGAGGTACTGTCTGTTGGCTGTACCAGAAGATTTCTCTTGACATACTCTGGGGAAATCATTTCTTTGTGCTTTTTGTTGTATTTATATGGGAAAAATGTGAATAAAAGTTTTTATGTTTTTAATAAAATAAATGGAAAAAACTTATGAAATGATAATGAATATTTGACAACATATCTAATTGGAAAAGATATTTCAATCAAAAACCAAAGATCTGAAAATGTGTGAAAAAAGTTATATTTATTGTTCTATAAATGTTTGCTATTCAAATTTTTCTTGCAAAGATCAAATCTTCCAAACTAATGTGAAATTCACCTTTTAAAATCAATCAGCCAAATGTTTGAGTTTTAACTTTTATGTTTTTTTTTAATGAAATTATATTTTTTCTATGATTTTTTGTAAGCAATTTTTGAAGAGATTATTTACCTATTTAAAAAAAAAAAAAAAAATGATTTAGATTTTGAAAATATTCTCAAGCATTTTTTTAGGACTGTTATTTCTTCTCAATAATGATTTTAACACTGAATTCTATTTTATTTACTTATCTAATGGTGCTCCACCTCTCATTTGGGTCTCCTTTATTTCTATGGCCTTGTATTTTAACCCCCCCCCCGTATTCTTATAATACAATGATTATTCATTCTTATGACCTGACCAAGAAATCTGAATAGCAACTTGAAAATAATTGCCTTGAATGACCACCAAATTTCTATGAATATGCATAAAAACAATAACTGATCCATTATTTATTTATTTTTTTTTTGAATGTTGAACATCATATATACAATGCCATGCTACGTGTGTAGGATGAAAATGAAAGAAAGTATGTGTAATAATGTTATAGACTATGAAACTGTGCCGCGTTCAAATCCAGTTAGATGCACTTGTCAGATTCTTTGTTTCAATTCAATGAACTATCTCCCCTCTCTGGAACTGGATGCCTTTTAACAGCACATCCAGTGACAAGGTGGAATCACTGCTGGGGTAAGCAGAGAAAACATTAGTGTTATTATAGTGTTTTCAATTTGTGCTGTATAATATGGTCAACAGTATCACTTGTTACTCATGGGTGGTGACCCAGGATGCTGAAGGTCAGGTTTTTGGTGGTTGAGCATTTGATGACAAAGAAACTTAAAAGCCATTAGTTGCTATACTCTGCTTTGGTTCTTAATTGGACTAGATAGATGATCAGATTGATTTAATCCGATCAATCAGTTGGTACTGCCAAGCCCCATAATAACAAACAGCTTATGCTTCCACCCACAGCCACTTAATATTCATTAAGTGATACCATTTAACATTCATTCCCATTTATATGAAAGCAGTGAGTCAATATCAATCAATTTGGAAGATAGAAACTGAACATGATTAAGCCCAGACAATCTGATATACTTGGATGGCAGAAACAATGGAGTACAGTTTCTCTAGGACCCATTTTCCATGTAGCGCTGTTATGGCAAAGTGAGTGGGTTTCCCTTTTGTCATATCCCAATTTTGAAATCCAAGATTGGTAGGGAACATGGTTGATAAAACAAATTAAAAATTGTGTTCCATAAAGTCTTTGAATCAGAGTTTGTATGGAAGTCTCTTGAATGGTCAAACAACCACTTAAATGACTGCATATTGACTTGGATTCAGAGACTATATATGAAAGTGAAAAATGCACCTAATCGATTGCAATCGAATCTATTAATAATAATAGTTAACCAAAATATCACCATTCTTGGTTTGGAAGATGTCTAGCGAATTCACACCCAAAAATGTCAAAAAACTCAATGAAACCCTACTTGTGAAGGCTGATAGAAATGCTATGCACATAAATGACTGCAAATAAAAAAAGACATTGAAGCAAATATAAAACCTACCCTCACCAATCCTTAAATTATTCAAAAGGAGTAAAAAGAAATAGAACTTCCTTTGTGTACAATGGAAATAAAGTGGGAATTGAAAAACTATGGTGTAACTGATGTCAAAATGGGCCAAAACAATAGAAAATAGAGAAGAAATTAATAGCAACACCTTCATCCTAATTTTATATACTCTCTTAATACTAAAAAATGATAAAGATTGAATTTAAAATAACAAGGTTAGATCAAGTGAAGCCTCTTCAATGTTTCTGGCATCAGAGATTTGAGAACTATAAAAGCTAAGTGAAAAATGTGATATGAAAAATCCATAGAATAGAAGGTTACACTAATGAATTAATATATTCAAATTAATCTCAAAACCATCCAACCATTCAAAAGGAAAAGTGGATCATCAATAAGAAAATAAAATAATTGAACCCAAATACAAAATAAAAACTTGGGAGAAATTTTTTATTTTGTAAGAAAGTGATGACCTACATAAAAAAATAATACTTATATTAAACATAGTTCAAAGAACAACTAAAACCAAATGAAATAACGAATTGAATTAACTTGATTAAAGAGTTGAAAGCCTTGTTGGAGGAATTAAAATCCTTTGTAATTCGATAGCAAAACAAACTTTTGGTAGCCAAAACATTATCAAACCTCAACGAACTGCTCTTTAAATTAAGGATTAAATTACACTGAATCACTAAGCTCTTGGTCTAAATCTCAAATGATGTAAACCAACACACTAATTACCCATGAATGTTGGGTAAATGCAACTTGTGTGTGTGTGTGTGTGTGTGTGTGTGATTATTTCTAAAATTAAAATAATGCTTTATGATGATCAGTTTTAAAATATTTCAAGTCTGATATTCAAAACTGGGAAAAGATATTGTATTTTATTCCTATGTTTTTTAATTTTTATCTTGTTTCCTTTTTGTATAGATTCATCAACTGACTCAACCAGTATTACCAGCAGCATCAATACGCAGGCTTCTGCATCCATGACCAGCACCTTAGCAACTCCTTTTGTTTCTGTTAGCACCACCACTACGAGCAGCCCTTGGCCAATTAGTTCCATTTCTAATTCTATATTTTCTTCAAGCACTACAACAAAGAGTTCTGTCTTTGGCTCAACTGGGTTCAGCTTCCAAACTTCGGACACGAAGTCTGCTTTTAGCTTTGCTTCAGATGTTGCCAAAATAGGTAAGAATTAGTTTTGGCTTCATGTTTTTTTTTGTTTTTTTTTCAGATGATTACTTTTAACCTTTCTATCTACATATGTCTGTGTTTCTATATATCTCTATCTTTCTGTATATTTCTGTATTTATCTGTTTCCAAATAGATTTTTCTTACAGCATATGGTCACCCCAAATTTAGTACTGGCTAGATTCATGTTGCTCAGCTTTGGCCATCCTACAGGAACTAGTGTATGAAAGTGAATTTATAATAATGATTGAAATTTAAATCTAGCCAGAAATAGAATAACGAATAATAAGTCATCTTTACTGAGTATTGAGATGTTTATTGCCATTTTTATTGTCATTGTTTGTAACAGAATGATGTGATTGGACATAGATGATTAACTAATAACAATTAATGGAAATGTTTTTTATTGTAGTAAATGTTGAAATTGGTTCGAATTTTAATTTTTAAAAGAACAGAGATTGATAATTGTGTATTTGACTGAATTTGAATCAAATATTCATTTTGTAAGATGAAAGCTATTGATTACAAAAATCAAGAAATAGATGAACCCAACATTAACCGAGAGTCTTTTTTGTTTGGCTTATTTGACCTTTTATTTCTTTTCTCTTAATTTCTTGTAAAAAAAAAAATAATACTATTTTGAAAGCATAATTCAATGAAGAAATATATGCATTTAAAAAGTCAATAAGATGTTTTATGAAATATTGAAATTCATATTTCCTTAATACTCTCAAGGTTTTATTATGGTATAACAACTTGTAATATAAAATCTTATAAGAGGCTGCAGATCAATAATTACCCACTACAAAATGTCTGAAATATATATAAGTTTATAATTACATTGAATATATTTAGTAACTTGGTCACTCTTGATTCTGATCATTTTTGCATGATTCTCGATTGATGAGAGATCCCTCCTATCAACGAATCTATTTTCTGTCTAAAAAATGTTTCAAACAATTTTTTTTTATGAAAACCCAGAAAAGAAAATTTTTCGCTTTCCTTAGTAAAAACAAAATAAAAAATTCTCTAAAAATAAAGCAAAAAGATCTAATTAGCATTGGAACAAAAATAAATCTTAATTTGTAATCTCATTTAATCAAAGTGGAATAAGCAACCATTTTCTTTCCTTTTTCTTTCAGAGTTGTTTTAATCTAAATGATTTACCTACTTGTAGCAATTAATCTCAGAATATTCCATTTGCATCTGCCATGATGTGAACTGCTGAACCATTTATTCTGTTCTGATCATCTCGCTATTATGTCAATTGAATCCTCTTACTGGCTTTATTTGCAAACACTTGACATGCACGCATGCTTAGTTCAAGATCAGCCGAGGTTCATTAAACAATAAAAAAAATTGTTTGCTTCAAAACTAATGGCTAACAAAAGATTGACTAATGCCATTTTTAACGTAAAAAGTCAATGGCTTTACGTACAAAAGAAAATAAGGATTATTATCAGTCTTTAATGAGAAAAATCAACAATGCAAGAAGTGTAATCTTTTTTCGTTTATTTTATTTCCATACCCTCTTTTCACAACATCACTAACGGTTTTTAACACGAGCACGGACGAATAGTATTCATTTAATTTTTGAAAAAAAATTCTGTTTTTGACAATTTAACAATTTTTTTTTTCATTACTTTCTTTTTGTTTTACATGATTTTGATTCTAGAAAATGTTTAAAATTTAAGTTCAATTTTAAGAAGAAATTGAAATTCAGGGAATCTGGCTTAATTTGTGTTTAATAAATAGGGATTAAATTCAATGCAGATCTGAAACATTCAAATTTTCAAATGCGAGGCTGTGCCTATATTATACCCCCGCCCCCCTAAAACCTATTAAAACATTTCTAAAAAACTGAAATTTCAAGAATATTTGTTAATTAAGGTCTCTAATAGCTAAAATCATTAAAATTTCACAAAGGCTTCCACGCTCTTTTTGCCTCCTCCTCCTCCTTGCACAAGACTAAATTAAACTAAATATAGCCTACATGACTACCTTTACACCTTGCAGCTGTGTTACAAAATTTATGATGATCACTTAGTTTTAGGAGTGAACCCTATACATATAAGCATATAAACTCTCTCTCATATATATATATATATATATATATATATGAGAGATAGAAAAAGATTGCTGTTTTGAAAGCAAACTATTCTATCTATTAATAACATATGCAAGAAATTATTAAAAAAAAATGTTAATATTTATTCAAAACAAATATAATTGGTTATCTGAAAGTTGACATAGAAATTTTCTTTTTATTAATGGCATAAGCAGCCGATGCCGTGAAGGTGGTTACTAAAAAATAACAAACTGTTAAATAAGTTCCAAATCAGAATAAGTTTGAGTTGAAAAAACTGAAGTGAAATACATCTTCATATCAAAAAAAAAAAAAAAAATGTTTAAGGGAACAAAAGAAAAGAAAATGTTAATCAGAATCAAAGATTAATTTATCAGATTGTTATCAATAACAAACTCTGAAAATCTTACAAGATAACTTTAGATGTTACCCTACATTATGCAAGTAATGACATTTATACATGTGCAAACAGTTATTTTCTCCTACTCTTAATCAGCATTCCTCCTACTTTCAGTATATTACAATAGTATTTTGTTCTCATTGAAATTGTGTTTCTCTAAATTTATGAAATTCACAATTCTTTGATTAGCACAAATTATTTCATTTTTATTTTCCAATACTTGAAATGAAATTGAATTTCATCTAGTTGAGTTTTTTTAATCACTTTTAACTTGTGAATTGTTTTTGCATGTGATTGAAGATCTTTTCTACTATTTGAACCCAGTTTACCAATTCAATTATGCCACTCAATTACACAATATTTTACTTGAGTTAGAAACGCTATGTGTTAAAACTAGAAAAAAAATTTAAAGAAAATTTAAGAAATTCATAATTTACAAACAAATTTTGATAGAATCTTTTTAAATTAAAAATGTGCTAAAATATATTATTTTCAAGACTATTTAAATTGAATATCTAAAAATCATTTCTATTTATTTTCTAAAGTAATTGAAATGATTATGAAAAAACTGATAAAAGCCTTCAAACTTGTCCAATTCCAAGTTTCATTCTGTAACTTCACCCCCAACATTCATTTTGTCATTTGTAGGTCGAATGGTATGTTGCGAATAAATAAAACAAAAACACATTTTATTTTTAATTTTGCATGAAAAAATGTTATGTGGTTGAAAACTTTTACAAACAGATCACCAACCGTTCTCTTCTTTTTTTTTTATATATATTTCTCAAAAAGAATTCTAATTTCTAAACTTAACATTCAATAAAAAGCTTGAAATAGATTTGTTGTCTTAAAAATAAAAAGGAAAATAATTACCAAGTATTTTTTTTTTTTTTTGTCTTTGAATGGAAACAGAAATAAAGGTCTTAAAACGTTGCGGTGAGGGGGTTATGGAAGAGTTTCACTTCTGTCTTCTCTCACTTTTTTGGACTGAGTGAGCCAACCATTTACGTTCATCTTGTACAAGTTTTGTGCCAGTGTGTTACCTGCAAAATAACTGCAACCATGTTGAATATTCTTTCACTGTGCCGAAATCCAACTTCTAACATTCAATTATTTCACAGTGACTGCTGTTCAATTAACAAATAAAAACCTTGGATTATAAGATAGGTTCATATTTAGAATATATGTTTATTTAATTGTAAATCACATTTTTGCTATTTATTTGTAAACCTGTGATGACCTAATCTGGTGAAGGTCATTATGACCCAGTAATGGGTCAAATATAAAGTTAGATACTATTTCTGAAATGAGGAATTGTTGTTGTTTATGTTTTGTTCTTTTCCTGATTATAGTTGTACTATCTGGCATTTCTCAATATAAGTTGAGATAAAGCATCATACTAGACATTAGATTTATAACTAAAATAAAAATCATCATATATTGTCCTAGTGGATACTTAGCATAGTGGATAAAGCCGTTGGTTAAGAAATATTCTAGAATTTCTACCTTGAGGTTGTGAGTTTAATCTCCAGTGAAGCTTACGGACAAAAGACATCTGAAGAAGGCTGTAGAATACAATAGCTGAAGTTGTGAATTTAAGATTAGTGTTAGGGTAATTATTTGGGAATTAGACAAATCAGAACTTTTCAAGCCTTTGGAGACATTTGAGCCTAATTTGCAATTCCCAAAACAATCCTTTTAATTGCTTTTTTTTTTTTTTTTTTTTTTTTTAAACATAATTTTCCATTCCTGATATTAATGATGAAATAATAAATATTCACTGGTTTTAAATTACCAGTGAAGTTAAAATGTATAGCTTATAATAATGAATCCCGGTAATAATCCCAGGGTGGATAAATAGGTAAATATGGTAGAAATGAAAAAATATAAAAATCTTACAGTAAGTTTATTAAAAGCTTGGATATAATACATAAAAGGAAAACATTAAGAAATTATAGATATAAGGGGTGTGCACTAAGTAATGCCCCTGACCCACTTCCCATAGCAGTAGAGCAACGAAACTTGGCACAGTTATTAGTCTTTCACTACATAGGAACCACCCAGTGTTATGCATTTCTCCCATTGTTTGATGCAGCTATGGACACCGTTTTTGTAGAACACCCCAGGTTGGTCCTCCAACCACAACGTGACTTCAGAAATCAAGGCTGCATCATCTAGGAAACGCTTTCCTTTCAAAAACCACTTCATGGCTGGAAAGAGGTGAAAGTCAGATGGTGCAAGGTCAGGAGAGTAGGGAGGATGGGGTAGGATTTCATAACCACACGCCCGTGCTTCTGATCTGGCGACATGTGAGTTGTGGACTGGAGCATTGTCCTGCAGGAGGAGGGTACCGTTGCTGGTCCTGTCCCCGCCTCTTGATTTTGATAGCTTCCCTTAATTTCCTCAAAAGTGAAGCATAATAGGCTCCTGTAATTGTGGTACCCTTTGCCAGGAAATCTGTCATCACTACTCCGTCCTGGTCCCAGAAGACTGTGAGCATGACCTTGCCAGCGGAGGGCTGCACCCTTGCCTTCTTTGTCCAAGTGCTTCCACTGTATTGACTGGGCTTTGGTCTCTGGATCATAGTGATAGACCCAGGTTTCATCCTGTGTAATCAGTCTTTTGAAAAACTTTGACTCATCTTCTTGGCACATTGCCAAATTCATCCTCAAGCACTCGACACGTTCTCGCTTCTGGAATGGTGTAAGCAACCTGGGAATCCATCTGGCAGACACCTTATACACATGCAAATGGTCATGAATGATAGTTTCCACAGACCCTGTACTAATCTTGACATCTTGGGCTATTTGGCGAATAGTAATGCACCGATCTTTCAAAATGGCAGCCTCAACTTGACACAGATGCCTCAACAATGGCAGAAGGGGGGCGACCAGGTCTGGGAGCTGTTTCCACAGACTCAGCCATGTTTGAATTCACGATGCCAGCATTTTACAAGGTCATATGATGGGGCATTATCACCATAAGTTTCTTTCATTTCATCAAAAGTCTCCTGTGCGTCCTTTCAAATACAAAAACCGGATCACTGCTCGACATTCAACAGGCTCCATTTCACACCTGACTCAGTTCAAACACCTGTAAAACAGAAACCACAATTAATTTAGAGAGCTGTAAGCTGCCACATAACCCGTAGGGATATAAATCTTTGCACATGCAAAATCTTAGCTAGATCAGAGAACTTGAAGTGGGTCAGGGGAATTACTTATTGCACACCCCTCGCATGTTTGAAAGTTAAGGAGGACCTTCAGATACCCCCCCCCTCCTTTTCCTCACAAAAAGTGAGGATCACTTTCATGTATAAATTTAACATAAAAAGATCAGACATTTTGTGGCCTGTGTCTAACCAAATAGTCTTTTTGTTTTTATAAAAGAAATATATTGTGTATTTTTTGACAGCTCCTTCCCTAAAGAAAAATAAAACTTTAACCCTATCACTAACTAAATCCAGGTGCCTCCCACCTCTGAAGACAAAAAAAACAAACCCTTACTACTAATCCTAAGTTCAGGTGGTAGCAGCCTACACCTCCAAAGAACAAAAGCATAGTTACATCTAAGATTTAACACAATAACAAAAAACAAATTTTAATGTTCTTGGTTCAATATTGGGTGTGGAGGGGCTACACCCTATTTAAAACTCTAGGATGTGAAGGCTAGTTCCTGAAAACTTAAACAAATCAATGTTGCTTAAAAACAATTGAATAAATACTTATTTGAATAAGAACAATCAAGTTTATTCGTTAAAAAATAACAATAGATTTTAAGATATTTATTCTTAATTTTTTTTTTTTTTTTTTTTACAAAGGAGTCCCCACTTATCAAGACCCAGGAGCCACTCGAGGATAAGGTTTAATAAGCGTACAGTGGTCGATGGGACAATGTCGTAATAATTGTTAGTAGTGGAAATTTGGTAAATTGGATTACTTAAGGGGAATGGCTCATCAAGAACTTGTTTACGTTGGACGACCATATTATAGTCAGCTGGAAAGCAGGAAAAAGGAAGAGAGTTCCACAGGCGTGCAGTTCTAAGAAAGAAACTTTGTTCATGGAATCTACATTTAGGTTTAGGCACAAATAAAGAGTGGGGGAAATTATTAATAGTGTTTTCAGCTAGACGAGTGGTTCTCATGAAAGTTTAGCGAGGGGGGGGCATAGATTGGAGCTCAGACGAGCACTTGCTATGAAAATAATGATAAAGCAGAGACAGGCTTGCAACATCTCTTCTGTGAGATAGAGGTTGCAGGGAAGAGAAAAGGGAGTTCTCCATTTGGCTACAAAGTCTATTTTGAACTCTGTCAAGGCAGGATAAGAACTTCTAGCAGCTCCTGCCCAGATGTGGTAACAGTACTCCATCCTTGGACATACCTGACTCTTATATAGTTAGAGAATTGCATCAGCAGTGAGATATCTACTGGATCGATAGAAGGATCCCACCATTTTCCCAGCATTCTTGGCAACAGATTTGATGTACGTGTTCCATTTTAGATCAGGAGCTTGTCAAAACATGGAGCCTCCTTAATATGAGAGCCATTCATTTCAATTGATGCCAGATGGGGATCAGAATGTTGATGTAAGGACAGAAGTTTGGTTTTAGATGCATTAAAAGTAACCAGCCACTTCTTTCCCCAGATGGCTTAGCTTCTTTCTAAAACAGATCTCCCCTTCAATGTAAAGAAATTAATTTTATTTGTTCGAAAACAACAAACTAAATGTTTGTATTTTTTGGACTACTGTTCTCATCTACGTTTTGGTTGATGTAACCTCCAACCTTTTTCAACTTGTTTACTTCTGAAATCTGATCAGAATTTTGAACGAAACCTTTTATTTAATCCATGGTGATAACTTGTTCTCATTTCATCAGCCATGACTTAAGCCTTAATGAAATAATTACTTATTTTCAGCACCTATAGTTCAGCATGCTATCTATTGAGCGAATTCCTATTCGATATAATCACTCCATACATTTGCAAATATCCATTGCATGTCGATAATACACTTATTTATTCCAACTAGATGGTGAGAGTCTAGACGTAGTAAGTCTGTTCGCAAAAGTACCTATTGACAAGAATTTGACTATGGGATAAGTTAACTTCAGATACTTCACCATGGATTTAAACCAGTATCTCAATAGATAATCTGATGGTTTTTAATGTGAGGAAAATCCTGCTCCAGCAAAAAACAAAAAGGGCACCATGGAGTAGAAATTGCCTTAGTCTATAATGATTTCAAATTGACAAATTAGGAACAAGGCCATTAAAAATGTGAAGATTTTTTTTATCTTAATTATAAGTTAGAATTATGATTGCAATCACCACAATATCACATTTACTCTAGTATGTATTTAAAATATTGCCAATGTGTTAAAATTTTACACACAAGATACTCTGATTACACACTGGTGAAAAGGATAACAAACTGTAATTGTGAATTTACGCAACAAACAACTAAATTAAAAACAAATGTTAAATGATTAAATAAGAATTAAAATATAAATAAAATTATTCTGAAGCAAAGTTATTTTATTGTTCATCTGATTTGATTTCAATTGTATTTCTTGTTTTGAAATGAATTGCATTTTAATGGAATTTTTGCTCCCTATTTACTTACCTCTTGAAGAGAGCAAATTTACACACAGATAATCTAATAGGTGGACAAGAAAGTTCTTGCAGTTTTTAACTTTTAAATTCCGAGATACATATTTCAGCTCAAACAAAAATTTATTGATCAAGATAAGCACTGTCAGAATCAAGACACTTTTGCCAATGCAAAACAAGTGTATGTAACATAAAAATATTGTGTTCTGATAGCGGTGAAGTTGCTTAGGTTTTTGAAACATTTCTCAAGCAGAAAGTTGTCAAGATGCTTGAAAAAGTGGTAGTCAGTAGGTGAGAGATCTGGAGAGTATGGCAGATGAGGCAGTTTTGTTGCCCAATTCGTTCAACTTCTGCACCGTGTGCTCAGGTATTATTATGGCAGAGAATTGGGTCTTTTCTGTAGACTAATGCTGGGTGTTGTTGTTAAAGTTTCTGATGCATTTCATTCATTAGTTGACAGTAATTTTCTGCTGCAATGGTTTCACCTGCATTAAAAAAACTGTAATTGATGAGACTAGTTGCAGACCACCAAACAGCATGACCTTCATTTTAGTGCAACTCTGGCTCAGGAAGTGTCACAGAGCTTCATCTGTGTCTAACGACTGAGCTGAGCATTGCCAGTTGTTGTAAAGAACTCACTTTTCATCACAAGTCACAACTCGGTCAAGAAACGGGCCATTCTTGTTGTGTAAAAGAAAGAAAGATGACACTTCATAATGGCATTTCTTTTTGTTGTCAATTCGTGAGGCACTCACTCATAAAATGTTTTTTCTTTCCAGTCTCTTTCAAGTGGTTGGAAATCATTAGATATGTTACGTCTAATTCAGAAACAACTTCTTGATCAGTTGTGTACGGATTTGCTTTGACTAAGGCTCTTAATTTATTATTGTCAACATTTAATGGTCGATTATTATGCTCATCATCTTCAAGATTCATCATTGCCATGAAATTTCTTAAACCACCATTTGTGCTGTGCATTCAGTAGTGGTTCCTGGGCCAAACGCTTCGTTGATATTGCAAGGCAAAAAATTGTGCAAGTTTACTTTTTTTCCATTCAACATTCTAATTTAAACGATTAGATAAAGCGAAAAGCCCTCTTGAAAATGATGAAGTAAAGACATTATAACGAAAACTTATTTGAAATCAAAATTAAAAATTCTGTAAGAACTTTCTTATCAATAGGTTGAAAAGAATGATAGTGCCCTCAAAAAGGAAATTGGATCAAAAATTTTCATTTTTTTTTTCAGTCTAGAAGGATATCTCTTTAGTGAATGAGAACAGAAAAGGTGATGTGTAATATCAGGTGTTGATGGGTATACATCAAATAAAAATTTTATGTTCAAAATTAAATTAAAATTTGAATAAACAAAACGTTTTATGTTATGCACATGTTATTGTGTAAAAACAATATTTTAAATTTTAGGGAAAGCAAACAAGTATTTGTTTTTATTTAAGATTTTTCCATGAAAGATTTGAGCATCCAGCTTGAATTTTATTTTAAATAAGTTTTTGTATAGTTTTATCTTTAAATTTGTAAACAAATCTACCTTGAAGATGATATGAACAAAACCACCAGTGTCTTGTTTTTAAATACCAAACAATTAAAAGATAAAATATGAAATAATTTCATACAAAAGTGACTACTAGCATATGTCAATATGTAGCATGTAACCGTTTCTTTCAAAGCGTCCTGTTTATCTGCGTATTTGCTTAGCATCAACCACTTTTACATTAGCAGAAAATCTAAAAAAAAATGGCATTTTCTTTACAGTTTGAGCATTTATGTGTATTTTTTTTAGTATTTTAACGCTTCATTTTATTTATTTATGACATAAAATAGAATTTTCACTGTAAATCATTTGGAAGCATTAAGATTATGAAAAAATTGTAAAACTTGACTGAATGATAAAGAGAATCTGCTATGTTATATAAGTTTGATGTAAATTCACCCACAGGTTGTACGATATAACATTCTTTCATGTAGGTGGTCAATTCACATTAACATAGCAAATTAAACTCACCCCATGCCACCTGCAAAAATCAAACAAGTAAGTTTAAACAAGTTTTTTACTATCTTGAAAGACTTATAAAATAATCTCTTGTAATTGTTTATTATTGTTAGGTATAAAGCCCTACCTACAAACATATCCAGCAACCCTCTTTCATTCAATTCAGTTTCAATTTTATAAAGTTGATTATCATGTCACTGTTGTGTTGAGGCAAAAGAAAAATTATCCTACTATCATGTCCATGATTACAATTTCAATTCTCTGCAACAGCATACTATTTCAGTCATCCAATCATGCAAATTGCTTGAAAACCTCTTACAATCAGAAAATAACCATAAGCTGGAAACACTGTAGTTGTAATTTTAATAAAAAAAAAAGTGTGTTAAAACCGATTTGGAAATGTATTTTATGATAGAGTAACAGACTATTTGCTGTTGATGGAGGTTTGATCACGAACGGAGAGCACATACTATTATAGAAGAAAAACAAATTCTATTAAATTATGAAAGAGTAAATCAAGTGAAAAATGGTTTTAATATTGTTCATTTATTAAGATTTTTGAAGCTTATTTGCATCCAATTTTATAAACAGGGATCCAAACAACATTATGCTGAAATGATCCTTGGCACCTGCCACTACGTGCTTCATTGATGGAACTGCGAATGGCTTACGCTTGTAATGGAAACAGTCTCGGGCCGCTGTGCCTGGTCGGCCATTATACGAGATACAATGAACTTGTTGGATTGAGCCAGCTCAACTGATCCAGCAACAAGTTCAAGCAACATTACATTAACATGAATTTTAGTCTTATAGAAATTTGGTTCAATTAATGATTTAATCAACAAATAATACCTTGCATTTATCATTTAAATTCATAGATAAAAAGTAGATTTATCTTTAAAAAATTAAAAACAATTTGCTTTAAAAAAAGCATTGTTTACAAAAAATGCCACAAAAATGAAAGTGAACTCCCAAACAAGGCTGAGTGGGTAAAGTCAGAATACATATAAATATGGTGTCTACAAGTCAACAGAAAATTTAAATGAAAAGAACGAAAAGACTCTGGAAATAATCTTTTATTGAATATTAATATCAAGTAGATACATTTTCATAGTAATGTATTTTTTTAGGTGGTATTTTTGTTGTGACCAATAGCTGTCGGATTCAATCAATTAGAAACTTCTAATACAGAACAGCAGGCGAAATGGCTAGCTTTTCAAAAATGGAATTTTGTTGTATTCTCCATTTTCTTTTGGATGTTATCTTATAATGTATGAAATCTTTACTATCAATTGAACTCTTTGAATATTGTTCAATTGCTAATTCAGACATTGCTTACACAGTAAATGTCCACTTCATTCGATGGATTTCTGGATATTTTTTTAACTTATCAGAATCAGATCAATGGTTGTGTCCAAATCAACTGTGATCTTCATAATATGTCATTAATATTATTACAGAGGACCATGATCAACACACTTCGATTCAACAATTCGTATGAGTTTAATTTGTAAGAAATAATTCCCACTGATTATTTATGACATAAAATTAGAATTTTCACTGCAAATCATTTGCAAGCGTTAAGATTATGAAAAAATTGAAAAACTTAACTGTTTAATATTTAGATGAAAAGAATTTGGTATGGCATGCAAGTTTGATGTATTATCCACAGGTGGTATGAGATAGCATTCTTTCATGTACGTGGCCAATTTACATGAACATAGCGAACTGAACTCACACCATAACACGCATAAAAATTAAACAAGTTTAAAAAGAAGTTTTTTTATTATCTTGAAAGTTGTTGCTGTATCAAGTGTGGCATAAAAAACTGTCATGTATGCAAGTGATTTTTGAATATTAATTTTAAAAAGTGTCTACCTATGAAAAATTCACACCTTAAACATTTTAGAATTGCTAAGCAGAAGTAAGTGGTTTTCATTTTTGTTATATTTGGTGAGAAATACATTTTGATCTTTACTTAAAAGGTATGATACTGAATGTAGGGGTTAGATCTCCACAAAATGTTGGTTAAAAATGAGCATTGAAGGGCATACTTTATAATTATCGAAATGATACAAAAATGATGCAAAAGAAAAAAGGGGGCATTTTTTAAAAATTTCCTTTCTTTTTGCAGTATTTTTATTTGTAAAATAAGTTGTCTATTTTAAAAAATGTTTATGAAAATCATTCTTGTCAATTATGTTCAATTGTTTATGAAAACTATTCAAATAACATTTTATTAATTTATTGTAAATCGGCTTTGTTTTAAAAGAGAAATCTTTAATTGCGTCAGTGTTTGAGAAAAAGTAATTAGAAATATTTACTCAAGTATTTTTACTTTGGAGAAAATACATTACTTGGGCTTTCATGGTAATCTTGGGGTGGGTGCTGTAACTAAATTCACAAAGAATTTAAATTGATGATAATATCAGAATTGTCTCATCACTAAAATACCGAGTGGAACGATAAAATTGTCGCCTTAGAAAAGTCATGATTCCATTTCCATTTGATGAAAATCGGTTTTCTTTTTTTTTTTTTGTTGCAGACTATCCACTAGTTGGTTAGTTGTGTAAAAACCCCAAAAGCAATAGGAGCATTCTATCATGTCTGAAAGTGACACAAGGTTCAACGAGCGAGATCAGAGATGCGCCACTGTACAACTCATGCTCTCTACCAAGTTATGAAAACAGGACCATTTCCAGCACCTTTAAAAATGCAAATCTGGACGGTTCAACAAAGTTTCTTGCCACAATTATGGTCTTTGGTGTGATTTCAAGTGACAGCCACATCATGCCACCTCACATCTTCGAAGTCGGCTTGAAAATCAACACTAAAGTGTACCTGGATGTGTTGAAGAGTGTGGTGATCCCCTTATGCAATCAGGTGGTTGATGGCAAACCCTGAGTGTGGCAGCAGGACTTGGCGCTGGCCCACAAGTCCAAACAGACCGACTCTTGGTTTCAGGAGTGTTACAACTTTGTACCCTTCTCTCACTGGCCTCCCCTGATCTGAACCTGCTGGACTACTTCACTTGGTTATATGTTGAGAACATCACCAACATGACCTCCCACAACACTAAAGCCAGCCTGATCACTACCATCTGTCGAGTATTCGCTGAGCTCCTACCGGCACTTGTGGAAAAGGTATGCTCCCAGTTCTGGACCTGTATTGAGGTGGTGATTGAGGCTGAAGACGGCTACATTGAATAGATGTCAGCTCTACTACATAATCAAGTTACTGGAATTGATTTTTTTCTATAAGTTTTAAAATAAAGCTGTAGGGTTTTCTTTAGGGTGACATATTTATCGTTGCACCCGATATATTTCAATGTTGTAGGTTTTGATTATCTATATGCATTGTTCAGAAATATGATTTTTTTAAAAAATCTTTTGAGATATTTCAGTGCCATAAGCTTTGTCTATATATACATAGTCACAGTTTGGTAATTTGAAAAAAGATAAATATATATACTTGACTACACGTATATATAATTTCACTTAAATGTGGTTAGAGTGAACAAAGTAGCAATATGGCTGTGACATCCTAGTTGCTCTCAATATGTTTATATTTACTTGTTTATTTTTTCGTTGTTTTAAATATATTATACAAAAAAAATAAACATCATTAGCGATCAAATATGAATCTTATTTTGTTGGAGGAGAATAAGATTGCATGAATCAATAGAAGATATACGAATTGGGCTCAAATTAAAAAAAAAATATATATAAATAAAACCATAATTTGGCAAAATAAAGGCTCAAAAATAACATTTTTATTTATTCATTTTGTGTTTGTATCCTGTAATCTACCAATTTTTGACATTTAACTCGTAGTAACTGATTCATATTATTTGTAATCAATTTTTTATCCTCACAATCGATTGTACCTTGTTTGATTACACAATTGAAAAAAACAATCGCAGGCAAACACCTAGAAATTATTTACTTATATTTAAACTGATTTTTTATTTTTATTTCTCAACCACTAGTTGATAAAGTAATACATCCAAACTTGTTATAGAACAATTGATATTTGTCTGCATGGATCTTGCACAGCAGCATCTACACTGGATTTCACACTTCAGCCTTCACCGTCAAAAGTCAGAATGAAGTCTCAAGATCTTGAGATGATCACTACTTTTGTTTTCAGCTTTTTCTTAGTGGGTGACTACATACATATCTGAACCAGTGCAGACAATTTTTACTCATTTTGTCTAACATCTGCATAGCATTGTATTAATGGTGATTAACATTTTTGGCATTGTCACAACTGATCAACTGCAATGTCAAACCTCTCCATGACCTTCTTTATGCTTGTTTCATATACAGTAATTCACAACAAAAAGGGATTAAATGTTACATTTCTGAAATAATTTTTAACCGTTTTTTTTTCTTCTTGTAATTTTGCCTTGAATTTTGCAAGCACATTTAAAATTATATTTTCAATTTTATATTTTATCAGCCAACTTTTATTAACCTAGTACCTCTTTTCATCATCATCATTACGAATTCTTATTTTAATTATTAATTTCTCTAATTATTATTTTCTTAGAATGAGTAATCTCCTTGCATATATTTAATAATGGATGCAGTTTATAGAATTTTATCAAAATGCTTAAATATTGTAATATATATTATAATAAATTTATATATATATATATATATTAATATATAACTAATTAATTATTAATATATAACTAAGAATATTTCTGCTTGATTATAAATTTTGTTGAACACACTATAATATATATATATATATATAATCTATAAAAGTGAATGTGTGTGTGTGTACATTTCCCTACACAATAACTCTGTCAATTTCTAGTCTACAGACTCAAAATTTGATATACAGGGTACTGAGATTTGGGAAAATCTTTGTAATCCATTTTCAGCCAGAAATTTGGCTGTTAAAGGGTCAAAGTTCAACGATTTGACCTTTGAGAACTCTACCAAACTCCTCGGCCAATTTTGGGTCTAAACACTTGAAATTTTAGATATAGGTTACTTGGGCATGGATCTAACTTAATAACTTGATTTGAGCCCAAAACAAATGTTAAGGGGTCATAATAGGGGTGAAAGTTAAAAAAATTGACCGTTTTTTTTGTTTTTTTATTTTGCTCAGCATACATCTCCAAACACCCATGCTATTAGTGTGTGTGTGTATATATACATACACACACACACACACACACACACACACACACACACACACACACACACACACACACACTATCTTCACATAATACCAAAAGATGGAGGAAGTGAGGTGGCATGACTTTGGAAATCTTTTTACCCAAATACGATGTCCAGCATGTTAAAAATATACCTTTTGTTGTAAAAATCTAATGGATAAACATCTGAAGAAGTTGGTGAGGACAGGATATTTTTATGGAAACATAAATCGTAAAATTGCCAAATCATTAATGAAACAGCTGTAATGGAAAAAATCCAGGAAATAAACGAAGGTTATAAAAAGAAAACGTGAGTCTTTGAATTTTCAACAAAATTTTACATACACACACACACACACACACACACACACACACACACACACGTGTATGTACTGTTAGTCATCCATAGATAACTGTTTTGTCATTTACAACTCGTGGAGTGAGATTTGAAATCCGGATCCCACTGGTTGATGTCCACTGCTTTATCAACTAAAAGTGGAAGAAATTATATCATATGAAATTAAATTATTTTGTTTACATCTTTTTTATGATACTGATTACTGAAAGAACTCAATTGTTTTTATGGAAGAATATTGCTTTTGCACTACAAAAGTGTTCTACTCATATAGATGTGTGTCATCCACAGACAGCTATTTTATTGCTTAGGACTCATCACTATGACTAAACATAGTGAGAAGTTCTCTCCCAACTAAGTCACCAAATCTGCTACTGGAATATATACGGTTTTCCCGGTTCCTCGTGATTGAATAAAGAAAACTATAACCCTTCTCTTTTCAGCTCATAACATCATATTTTTTTTAATTTTTATTATAAATTTTAGAATCTTCACTTTTTTTGATTGATGTAAGGTTCACGGATATCAATCAAATTAAATCTAAGTAAATGTATCGCCCCCATTCCTCTTTAACTCCCTTAAGGCACACTTAGCTTTCCTGGGAATGATAGTGACATTTCTATTTTTACATTTCTTTGAATTTTCAAGTTACAAATAAAACATTTCTTTTCTTTTATATATGCCCAACGTGAACGCAATTTCTCACGAGAATGTTTTGCTCTTAGATATACTTAATCCAAGTACTCACGTTAATGTATGTTCATTATCTCTTTTCAAAAGCCTAAAATTATTAAAAACTTTATTCACGTACTGCCATGTATTTTTCAGTTTCTTTCTAGTTCAAGGGAGATAATCGAAAATATTCTAAAGGCTTCAGAAAACTTCTTTCTTTCTACAATTTTTCTTTTTCAACCTTCAAATGTTTATGAAGAGTCATTATAATTTTTAGAATACCTTTTCATTTTTGCAATTGTTTTTGTTGATGGTTTAATTTTTTATGCATCTTTGTAATATTTGTTTATAATTTTTAGAATACCTTTTCATTTTTGCAATTGTTTTTGTTGATGGTTGAATTTTTTATGCATCTTTGTAATATTTGTTTATAATTTTTACTTCTAGCTTCATCCACCAAACCAGCTGATGAAGAGGAAGAATATGAACCACCAAAACCAGAAAATAAGGAAATTAAAGAAGAAGGCTCTGTTTACACAAAAAGGTAAATTCCATGTTTATTAAAACATTTAAAAATATTAAAAAATTAAACAAAAAAATACAAAGTTGTAATAAATAAAAAATTGTTTTGGGTTGTATGTATTATCTGACAAGTGTTTGATAAACATTTAAAAACTCTCATACAAACATTTAATTAAGCAAAGCTTTAATAACTTATGTTTCTCCAGATCTGCTTAACACTGGTTCAGTCTAATAATAGCTGCACCATATACACAAATATTCTTAATTGGTACCTTTGTATTTTTTTTTGCTTTATTTCTTCTTCTGCTGGTTTCTTTTTGACACTCTTTCATTCTTTCAATCAACCGATCCCTGCATTCATGAATACAACTCTTAGTATCATTCATTTAAATCCATATTTTATGTTCTACACTTATATCCCCATTGTCACTGTTTGTGTAGTATTAATAGACTAGGTGGGATTACAAAAGTTTATAGGTCAATGCAGCCATTTTAATAAGTTTTCATAAATTCTTATAAATTTACCATTATTAATTAATTTCATTCAAGTATTTATCATTTTTTATATAAATGTAAGCATTTTTTTTTTTTTTTTTCATTTAAAATATTTGACAAAATATATTTCAGGCTGTTCGAAACTGGCTCCAACAAAAATGCACCAAACATTAAAGTTTTTTTACAAAGCTCAAAACAAAAATTACAAAATTTTCTGTTTCTTTTTCTCATTTTTTTCTTTCTCTCCATCCCCCCTCTCATTCTCAGTGGGGTCAACAGTTTGCCGTGAGTGACAACCCATGATGTTTAAGGATTGGATCCTGATGGCTGTTCAATTGATAACCATGCAAAAGTCCATTTTTGCTCTTACAGTGGTCATATCAATACCGAACCTGCTTACTCACAACAAATATAATTTCACTTAAATGTGGTTAGAGTGAACAAAGTAGCAATATGGCTGTGACATCTTTGGCATTTTTTTAAATCCTCAAAAAAGAAAAATTGAAGGAAAATAGTTGCATAGTGTTTCACCCAAATCAAGTATGTCATCTGTGTATCAGCAGGATGAATGGAGTTTCCCCCCTCCCTGGCTCCAAGTAAGATTGACTTCACACACACACACACACACACACACACACACACACACACACACACACACACACACCATTCCCCTATGCCCCAAATCTTTAAAGGATATCACTCTAATACATTTCCGATTCAGGAGAAGAAATAACATGATTTTTAGTTGTCAGATTACTAGAAATAAATTAATGAGTGAATTATCACCATTCCTAATTGGGAAAGAAAAAAAAATCTTGCTGATAAAGATGTCCAAAACTTTTATTTTACATGAAAAACTTGTGCTTATGAGAATGGAAAATTTATAAAACTAATACAGAATTTTTAGAAAAATAAATTAGATTTTGAATCTAACGGCACTGAAAAATACAAGAAACGGTTTATGATATCAGAACTTTATAAAAACATCTCATAACACACCATTCATAAAGGAACTGCTCAGGAATCCATAAAGATCCTGGATATTTGGATAAGTAATAAATTCCCAGAAACATGGAGAGAAGCAACAATTATCTGTATTCCTAAAACTAAAACAAAAATATACAAACTCAGAAAATTGTTCCATTGCTTTGACAAATTGCCTTTGCTAAACATGGAATGTATAACAGATTGATATGCTTCCTAGAAACAAATTATTAATTACCAGATTTCAGTCATATTCTGCAAAAAGATAGCTACTTCTGATCATCAAATTTGTTGCTACGGTTGCTGGAAAAATCTGTACCTAAAACTAACTGAAAATCCCATGAACAAATTTTTTTCTACAGCCCTAGAAATTGTTCAGAGACGTGCAAATTAACTGAATACTCTCCATCAGACACATGAATGCCTTGTTTTCCTGGACTCTGACGTCTAGTTACTGACCCACAAAATTATTAATCATTTCTGATCTACATGTGTGACCTATGTTGATGTGCCTCGAAAAACAACACAATTCCCATGACCTTCAGAAACACTTTTTTAAACTCAGAATTGCTATTGGTTGCCAAGGCACACTGCATTGTCAAAATTCCTGTGCTTCCCAAAAATCCTGCACTTTCCAAAATTCTTGCGCTTCTCAAAATTCTTCCAAACTATGTTTAATGTTCCTACGCACATTGCAACAAATGATCATATTTTTTATTATTAGAATGGCTCCCTCTTTGGAAAATAGACGAGTCTGTTCTAGAATTGGGCTAAAATGTATAATCACATTTAATGCTACTAAGACAGGCATCTTTAAAAACGTTTCCAATTGTCATGACCAATATGTCTTGCTGAGAGTCAGTTGACATTCTCTAGCAACATGAATTGCAACAGGTGTATGGACGACTATAGAACCATCATTCACCAATGCATGGATTATTGTTGTCACATCTTAACTGGTACATCAATCACTAGCCTCTCCCTCTTGAATAGAATGCAAAGAATTTCTAAACCGTGTCAATCATATTTATTAACCCGCTTGCATTTGACAAATTTTATTCACTTTAAATTTGACATTTCAAGTTGTATTTAACTTATAATTTTGTAATATTTTGTTGTTTTTGTGATTTGTTTGTCTTTTTAGATGTAAACTTTTTTATGAAAAGGAAAAGAATTGGATTGACAAAGGTGTTGCAAATCTTCACGTAAAACCTTTAAAGGATAAAGCACAACTCATTGTCCGAGCAGATACAAATCTTGGTAAGCAAAATTGATTTCTATTCAGCATATCTCTTGCTTTACTTGTTTCAATTCACTTTAGTTTCCATCAGTTTTTCAAGTTGAAAAGCTATGTTGCAAGCTGACTTGTTCCCATAGAGGACTGCTTTGGACTTTTTGCCCAAAGATTTTTGTATATTAATAAAATTGCGTAACCACTTTTAGTGTGTTTGTGTGTATTTCTTGCTCCTATGTGACTTACACATTTTTATTTCTTTATTTACTACTACTCAATTATTTATCAAAAACAAAAAAATGCCAGAGTGTAATGTACCAAATACTTAAAAAAAAAAAATAAATAAATAAATAAAATAAAAATACAAAATTAAATCCACTGTCGACTAGAAAGTCATTTCTGGTTTTAAAATTCTTAGAAAAACTTTAATGTATTAAAAGATTGAAAGTTTTGAAAGCTATTTTTACACCCAATAATTTTTAAATAGATACTAAAGAAATGTTACTATAAGATTTTTTTGTAGTTTTATAACAATTCTTATTCAATTAATAATTTAATGATCAAACGATGCTGTAATAATTAAATTTAACTTTCAAATTTTTAAAACAATTTAAGAGAAAACAAAAATGTGCCCGATAATGACGGCCAGTATGCGAGCCTACTAGACCTTTTTCTCACAACTTGCCCTGAACTATGTTCAGTTTCTGTTCTGTCGCCTCTTGGATCTTCCGACCACTCTGTTGTATCAATTAAGATAAAAATGAAATGTAATAAGTCCCCAGACGTACCACTTCATCGTACAGTATATCGATACACTAAGGCTGACTGGGATAGCTTCCGTACATTTATATCTGATCTACCTCTGCATTCCATGTTTAAAAAGGATGTGTCCTCTATAGTATTAGACCTAACTGAATGGTTAATTGTAGGTATTGACCATTTCATACCCTCTAA
This sequence comes from Euprymna scolopes, assembly GCF_053919585.1. Lineage (NCBI taxonomy): Eukaryota > Metazoa > Mollusca > Cephalopoda > Sepiida > Sepiolidae > Euprymna > Euprymna scolopes. Next base: position 92,260,169 of record NC_136495.1, on the reverse strand, counting down.
AAAGTTTCAGCAAAAACCTAACAGCCAGCCATGGTTCTCTCCAGAATGTGCTGCTGCCATTGCGCACAGAAATCACTTTTTCCACTGCTTCAAACGTAATAGATGTATGGAAACTAAAGCCGTTTTCAGGACTGCCAGCAACTATTGTAAGAAAGTTATAAGGAACGCAAGAGAGTTGTATGCTCAATCTGTTAAGTCCAAAATAGCTGAGCAGCGGCTTGGTTCCCACCAGTTTTGGTAAATAGCAAACAGAATCCTGAACAGAAGCGTGTGCTCCATCCCAACTATTATCAATGGACCTGAGGTAATCTCGTCAGCATCAGACAAAGCCAAACTCTTTGTCAAGAACTTTGCAGCTAATTCTACCCTTTGCGACCAAGACCGCCAACCCCCAATATTTCCTCCTGTATCAGAAAACACGCTATGTGATATACGTATATCTGTACGTGATGTTGCCAAGCTAATCAAAAACCTTGATTCCAGTAAAGCAACTGGCCCTGATGGTATTCCAATTATAGTACTCAAAAAACTTCAACCTGAACTAGCGCCCATACTTACAAAACTGTTTAAACGTTGTCTTAAGGAGAATAGTTTCCCATCTCCCTGGAAAATCTCATCAGTATGCCCTGTATTTAAGAATTCAGGTGATCGCTCATCCCCCTCTCAGTACAGGCCAATAAGTCTCCTGTGCGTCATGAGTAAGTTGCTAGAATCTGTGTTAAATACAGAAGTAATCAAACATCTCAACAAAAATAACCTTCTTAGTGACACTCAATATGGTTTCCGTTCTGCTAGATCTACAGCAGATGTCCTTACAGTTATATCGCATAGGATTAGCAAATCTCTCGACGGTGGCAATCTTTCTAGGGCAATTGCTCTTGACATATCTAAAGCCTTTGATAGGGTATGGCATAAAGGTTTACTTCATAAGATCGCTAGCTATGGTATAGCTGGAAAAGTCTTCTCAATTATTAAATCATTTCTTTCTGATAGGTTCATAAGAGTAGTAGTTGAGGGGCAAAAATCAGAAGCTCACAGTATTAATGCCGGTGTCCCTCAGGGATCCATCCTGGGCCCAACTCTTTTCCTGATCTACATTAATGATCTTCCAAATCATATCCTTACATCATTTGTAGACATTTATGCTGACGACACTACCATTTATGGTACCACATCTAAGACAGTAAACGAGCAAGTACTCTCCAATTCTCTCTCCTCTGATCTTGAGCATGTAGTACAATGGGGAAAGGAGTGGCTGGTTACTTTTAATGCATCTAAAACCAAGCTTCTCTCTTTACATCATCAACATTCTAATCCACATTTGTCATCAATTGAAATGAATGGCTCTCGTCTTCAGGAGGCCTCAAGTTTTGACAAGCTTCTGGGCTTGACCATTACTCCTGATCTTAAATGGAACACGTATATCAAATCTGTTGCCAAGGCCGCTGGAAAAATGGTGGGATCTTTCTATCGATCCAGTAGATATCTCACTGCTGATGCTATTCTCTATCTATATAAGAGCCAGGTACGTCCAAGGATGGAATACTGTTGCCACATCTGGGCAGGAGCTGCTAGAAAGGACTTGTCCTGCCTTGATAGAGTTCAAAATAGACTTCGTAGCCTCGTAGGAGATGTCCTTTTCTCCTCCTTACAACCTCTATCTCACAGAAGAGATGTTGCGAGTTTGTCTCTGATGTATCGTTATTTTCATGGAAAGTGTTCAACTGAGCTTCAATCTATGGTCCCCCCTCGCCAAACTTTCACAAGAAACACTCGTCTAGCTGTAAACACTATCAATAATTTCCCCCACTCTTTATCTGTGCCTAAACCTAAACATAGATTCCATGAACAAAGCTTCTTTCTTAGAACTGCACGCCTGTGGAATTGTCTTCCGTTTTCCTGCTTTCCGGCTGACTACAATATGGTTGTGTTCAAGTCTAAGGTAAATAAGTTCTTGATGAGCCGTTCCATATAAGTTATTAAATTTACCAAATTTTCATTACTAATGATTACTATATTGACCAACTTCTACTGTACACTCTTTAACCCTTATCCTTGAGTGGCCTCTGGGCCTTGATAATGTGGTGATGCCTTTGTAAAAAAAAAAAAAAAAAAAAAAAAAAAAAAAAACCCTCAGGTTGGTACTAGTTTAGTTTTCTATAAATAAAATTGTCTCGACAGGATGATGTGATATTAAAAGGTCAGAAAGTGGAACTGAGTAACAATACCTTAGAGGAAAAGCATTCTGACCTACAAAAATGCCAGCACAACTCAGTTTGCATTCCTTAGTAGGGGCATCTCAGATAATTAGCAATAAATGAACCTCTTTTCAAAGAGAAAAGGCAAAGCTCTGGATGGTGAACCTTCTGGAACTACACAGGATTAGCAATATGGTGCAATCAACAGATACAAATCCATTTAAATAATGGCTTGGCTTTGGAGTCGATGGAAAAAATTTGTATATAAATTCCAAATCTAATAAAAACTGTCTGAAAGGTTTAGAAATTACATAATTACACATGCACATTTAAAATTTCATTCTCTTTTTACATAAGAAATAAGCTTATATATAAATATCAAGTGAAAAAATAGATTTTTATATTCATTCAGATGATATTAAGGTATTTGCATTCAGATGATACATATCTTTGCTAATAGAAAAATGTGGGAAATATCTTTTTCTTAAATTAAGTCGATATTTGTCTCCCTTTTGTATTTGTAGCGTGACAAAGTTACCTCCCTTGGATTGTTTTTTCTTCGAATTAGGTTCAGAAGAAATTTAAACTTCGACCAGCTATTTTACCATAGATTTATTTTGCTGTAGAAAAATAAGCGTTATTATTTAAAGGTCTTTAATTTTTTTTGTATTATCAGAATTTAGCCCTCCCCATCCTGAAAAAAAAAAAAAAAAATGATTTTGATAAATTTAATTATGTTATCGCTTGATTAAATCAAACGATAACATCAAAATCCCTTTTTTCTGTTTTTAATTTTTATTTATTTATTTTTAAATACAAAAACAAAAACATAGTTTGAAAAAATATAAAAGTGAAATGTCAATTAGTATAAATTTATTTTTGAAATAGAAAAATATTATTAGTCTTTTGTAATTTATCTACTTAAGGCATTTTGTCTCCTTGAATTTGTTCTTTACGGACTCCAAAACTGCTCGATCAATTCTTTTGAAATTTCTTATGTGCCTGAGTGTTCTTAGATTTTGTATCAGAATACCTCCAATAGAAAATCGATAATAGAAGAAATATAATTTAAAAAGAAGAAACAGTTCAATTTTTACCAAAGTAAACTAACATCATAAGTGCATTTCAGAAGTTTTATCACTACACAAGCAGAAAGGCCCGGCATATAAAATCAACAGTAGGTTCTTTGACAAGACAGAGATACATTCAAAATAAATGTTTCTGTTTAGAGCACAATTGAACTATCATACTTCACTTTTGCATTTTAAATTTTAATTTAAACCATTATCTATATTAATAAAAATGATTTATTTATCTATATTAATAAAAAAGATTTCATAAATTGTCTATATTAATAAAAATGATTTCATAAATTATCTATATTAATAAAAATGATTTATTTATCTATATTAATAAAAAAGATTTCATAAATTGTCTATATTAATAAAAATGATTTCATAAATTATCTATATTAATAAAAATGATTTATTTATCTATATTAATAAAAAAGATTTCATAAATTGTCTATATTAATAAAAATGATTTCATAAATTATCTATATTAATAAGAATGATTTATTTATCTATATTAATAAAAAAGATTTCATAAATTGTCTATATTAATAAAAATGATTTCATAAATTATCTATATTAATAAGAATGATTTCATAAATTATCTATATTAATAAAAATGATTTGATAAATTATCTATATTAATAAAAATGATTTCATAAATTATCTATATTAATAAAAATGATTTCATAAATTATCTATATAAATAAAAATGATTTCATAAATTATCTATATTAATAAAAATGATTTCATAAATTATCTATATTAATAAAAATGATTTCATAAATTATCTATATTAATAAGAATGATTTATTTATCTATATTAATAAAAATGATTTCATAAATTATCTATATTAATAAAAATGATTTCATAAATTATCTATATTAATAAAAATGATTTCATAAATTATCTATATTAATAAAAATGATTTCATAAATTATCTATATTAATAAAAATGATTTCATAAATTATCTATATTAATAAAAATGATTTCATAAATTATCTATATTAATAAGAATGATTTATTTATCTATATTAATAAAAATGATTTCATAAATTATCTATATTAATAAAAATGATTTCATAAATTATCTATATAAATAAAAATGATTTCATAAATTATCTATATTAATAAGAATGATTTCATAAATTATCTATATTAATAAAAATGATTTCATAAATTATCTATATTAATAAAAATGATTTCATAAATTATCTATATTAATAAAAATGATTTCATAAATTATCTATATTAATAAAAATGATTTCATAAATTATCTATATTAATAAAAATGATTTCATAAATTATCTATATTAATAAAAATGATTTCATAAATTATCTATATTAATAAAAATGAGTTCATAAATTATCTATATAAATAAAAATGATTTCATAAATTATCTATATTAATAAAAATGATTTCATAAATTATCTATATTAATAAAAATGATTTCATAAATTATCTATATTAATAAAAATGATTTCATAAATTATCTATATTAATAAAAATGATTTCATAAATTATCTATATTAATAAAAATGATTTCATAAATTATCTATATTAATAAAAATGATTTCATAAATTATCTATATTAATAAAAATGATTTCATAAATTATCTATATTAATAAGAATGATTTCATAAATTATCTATATTAATAAAAATGATTTCATAAATTATCTATATAAATAAAAATGATTTCATAAATTATCTATATCAATAAAAATGATTTCATAAATTATCTATATTAATAAGAATGATTTCATAAATTATCTATATTGATAAAAATGATTTCATAAATTATCTATATCAATAAAAATGATTTCATAAATTATCTATATTAATAAAAATGATTTCATAAATTATCTATATTAATAAAAATGATTTCATAAATTATCTATATTAATAAAAATGATTTCATAAATTATCTATATTAATAAAAATGATTTCATAAATTATCTATATTAATAAAAATGATTTCATAAATTATCTATATTAATAAAAATGATTTCATAAATTATCTATATTAATAAGAATGATTTCATAAATTATCTATATTAATAAAAATGATTTCATAAATTATCTATATTAATAAAAATGATTTCATAAATTATCTATATTAATAAAAATGATTTCATAAATTATCTATATTAATAAAAATGATTTCATAAATTATATATATTAATAAGAATGATTTCATAAATTATCTATATTAATAAAAATGATTTCATAAATTATCTATATTAATAAGAATGATTTCATAAATTATCTATATTAATAAAAATGATTTCATAAATTGTCTATGTTAATAAAAATGATTTCATAAATTGTCTATATTAATAAGAATGATTTCATAAATTATCTATATTAATAAAAATGATTTCATAAATTATCTATATTAATAAAAATGATTTCATAAAGTCAGCAGCAGGTTCTCTAAATTGCAATGCAGATTCCAATGAATTGTGGACTAAGTCACTGCATAGGGAGGCATGTGAAACTTCCTCTTTGTGCACTGCAATAAAAATATTGGAAGTGTGGGGTATTCATTGATCTTCATTCAATCCTTAGAAATATCAGGTTTCTCTGCTAGTTTTCTATATAAATAAAAAAATGAAATGAGATTTGTTACATTGTAGAGTTTGAGTGTGAAATGCCATACCTACGTATATATGTGATGAAAGGTTCATCTGAATGTGTGTATCTGTCAAATGTCTATGGTGGTTCTTCACTAATTGAACCCTAGCTTATCGTGCTGCAGTCAAGTTGTGTTCTTAACATTTTCTTTAATCCTTTGCCATGATCGTCAGTTGTGTCTCGTTTAGCGTGTGTGTGTTGGCATATAACATAAATGCATAAACGTGACATACCTGGTTCTTCAATCATCTTGAGTTGATTCTCTTGACAAGAAGACACATGCAATTAACTCAAGATGATGGGTTGGCTTTTTATATTCATTTATTCGCTCTCAGGTATTATGCCTAGCAGAGGAGTTCTTACACGTCTCATGTCTGAGATGTTCCCCCATCTCTTTGTGAGAAGACTACTTTCAGATCATCTTTTTTTGTTGACGTCCTCATCCAATTCATCTATTTTTTTCAGCTAACCTGATCACATGACAACTACGTCCTTCCAAGTCAGCTATCAGACATTCTTCTGGTGCACATTGTCCAATTTATAGTTTTGACAAGTTTGTCAAACATCTCTAAACAATAAATAACTTTCAATATAAACTATTTTAACAATATCACTCGATGGATGGATGGATAGATATACAGATCAATAATACATATACATAAATAACAAATAGTTTCTTGTGTTCCAAACTAAATAAGTTTGAGTTTGAATTTAAAAAAATATATGTTTATAAAATTCTTATTTTTTTGTTTCCACAAGCCTGATTTTTATTCTTATTTTTATTTTTATTACTTGAATGTTTATTTTGCAGTTCATTTTTCTTCAACTGAACTTTGAAAAATACTGATAGTATCAATACCGTTGTTGTAGCTATTCATCTAATTGTATCTTTTTTTTTTTTTTTTTTTTTTTTATACTCCTTAGGTAACATTCTTCTATATATAAATTTATATATATATTTATATATAAATTTATTTATATTTATATATAAATTTATAAAAATATTGGAAGTGTGGGGTATTCATTGATCTTCATTCAATCCTTAGAAATATCAGGTTTCTCTGCTAGTTTTCTATATAAATAAAAAAATGAAATGAGTTTTGTTACATTGTAGAGTTTGAGTGTGAAATGCCATACCTACGTATATATGTGATGAAAGGTTCATCTGAATGTGTGTATCTGTCAAATGTCTATGGTGGTTCTTCACTAATTGAACCCTAGCTTATCGTGCTGCAGTCAAGTTGTGTTCTTAACATTTTCTTTAATCCTAACCTGATCACATGACAACTACGTCCTTCCAAGTCAGCTATCAGACATTCTTCTGGTGCACATTGTCCAATTTATAGTTTTGACAAGTTTGTCAAACATCTCTAAACAATAAATAACTTTCAATATAAACTATTTTAACAATATCACTCGATGGATGGATGGATAGATAGATATACAGATCAATAATACATATACATAAATAACAAATAGTTTCTTGTGTTCCAAACTAAATAAGTTTGAGTTTGAATTTTAAAAAATATATGTTTATAAAATTCTTATTTTTTTGTTTCCACAAGCCTGATTTTTATTCTTATTTTTATTTTTATTATTTGAATGTTTATTTTGCAGTTCATTTTTCTTCAACTGAACTTTGAAAAATACTGATAGTATCAATACCGTTGTTGTAGCTATTCATCTAATTGTATCTTTTTTTTTTTTTTTTTTTTTTTTTTATACTCCTTAGGTAACATTCTTCTAAATATAAATTTGCTTCCATCGATGCAGCTTAAGAGGCAGGGCAAAAACAATGTGAGCCTGGTATGCATTCCAAACCCACCTGTTAGTAAGGACAGTGAAAACAAGCTCATCCCAATGTTACTGCGAGTGAAAAGTGCAGAAGAAGCCGATGAACTTCTGGATGTGTTGAATAAGCACAAGTGTGGCACAGAAAGTGAAGCTGCGGAATAGGAATTCAGCATTTGAAGCCATTGAACATCTTTTCTTCCATACTTCAGATATTGTATTTTGGTTTTTTTCTTGTCAATTAGAATTTATTTTGATTGCCCATTCTAACAAAAGGTAATTCAACAATGAATTTCTTTCTGCATATTTTTTGTTTATTGGAAACAGTTTTATACAGAAAGTTTTTTTTCTTATTAAGCACACAGTTTTTTCTAAAAATAACTAATTTTGATTTAAAACGTTTTTAAAAAAATACATTTCTAAATCTTTAATTTGGCATGTTTTTTTAGATTTAAAAAAAAAACCATGTCAATTTAAATTTTTAATTTTACTTTTTTACCAACATAAATAAAGATAGCAACACAATTTTAATGGTCATTAAAAAAGAAGCCAATATGTCCGACATCATTTTTGTATATTTTCTTTTCTTCATGTGATTCACATTTTGAAAAGAAAAAAAAGTGCACTTCATTGGTCACATGATTTTAAAGAGGTGGAAAAAAGGATTCAGCACAAAATCTATTCAATGTTTAAAAATATTTTGAGTGAAATTTTCAAACGCTTCACTGTCTCATTAAATTTCTGATTAAAGCATTGTTTTTGTTTTTTTTTGTTTGTTTGCTTGTTTTAATAAAATTATTTTGAGATGTATTTATTTTGTTTTTATTTGTTTCATGAAGAAAATTTTTTTTTTTTTTTTTTTTTAAATATTTGGAGCATATAGGTTGACACCAATTGACCTTGCACACACACACACATTTTGTGCATTTTATCTTGTATATGCTCCCAATATCTTTACTTTTATCTGAAATTTCTAGTTAATATATTGTTTGCATAATTCTTTGTCACAAATGTAATGTAAATTTCCAAATTTAAACCTAAGCAAATTTGTTGTCCACTCAGCTCTTAGAATATTAGAAAAACTATGAATTTAATCTTATTTATAAACAAGCTTTTTTTCATTTATGATGAGTTATGGTATTTGCTTATATTCAAGTTACAAAACTGTTGTAATTGATGAGTAGTGTGCTACTCTACCTGCAATCTATCTCCCTAGCAATCTTTGCTAACGTGCTTTAGCTCTTCTTTAATCTGCCCGTAATCACTACTGTTACTATCATTGTAAGTTCTGTTGAATAAATTCATCTTTCATCTAACTCATCATCTCCATCAAATGCAATATCGAATTTGTTTCTTCTGGAGTATTTTCTTTAAACTTCTTGACCTTCTACTTCTGACTCTAAGCATTTTTGTTGAGCAGATTCTATTGCTGATTTTACAAATTGAATTCTTAGAATCTGTGAAGATAAATGTCTGTTGACATTGAAATGATATCCAGTCGATCTTGATCAACAATTGTGGTTCCCCCAGATTGTAGTAAAAAAAAAATATTTTGAAATTGCAGCCGTATAAAAAAATTGCTGATACTGGCAAAATTGAAGCTTTTTTTTTTTTTTTTTTTTTTTAGTGAACGTGTGATTGACATCAGTTTATTTGAAAATATTCCAATGAAATTCTGTTTTTCTTTCAGTCATAAAATGTTGCGCCTCCTGATTTCAAAGAAAACAAATTTTCTTATCCCATAGTTTCCCTTTCTCTCTCTTTGATTCAACACAAATAAAGTGTATGTTTTCATATTTTGAGTGGATCCATGTTTATTATCAAAACAAACCAAAAGATTCAGGTCTGGAAATTATTAAGTTTAATTGTCAAATTGAGTATATAAAGACAATGGATAATAGTTGTGAAAAATTTCTGTCAAAGATTCCAAAACATCTGGAGGCTGAATTAGTTGCTTTAGAACCTGGAGTGGATTATAATTAACCCTGAAAGGCTGACCTGTGCTTGATGATGAAGAAGTAGCTTCAATGATTATCAATGATCTTTACTGGAATGATAGTGAAGGAAATCCAAAGCAACAGCAAAATTGCTGCCCTCAAGATGAAGGCAAAACATTCACATATTCAATACAGGAAAGACTGTTAAAACATCTTATTGTTTCAGCTGTATAGAGAAGTAACCACTTATGTAGTTTATCCAAAATGGGAGGAATTAAATAGCTTCATCAATCCAGTTGCTTCTTAAAGTAAAATCTTGTATATCACAATTTTTTGTAGATTGGTTGATAAATTGGTCTGACCTGAAAAGAAGATATAAACAGAATCCAAGCTGATATTGATTGAGATATTTCGTTCGTTTTGGAGAGTTTGTGAAGTTATTCACTGACAATGGGCTGGAAAACATTCATAAAATAACAAATTTCTCAAACTATTTGCTGAGTAATATGAAAGTGGAGACATTCCATAGAAAACAATTGGTCCGAAAATGACATGGAATATTGAATGGATTTGCTGCAGACCTTGTTTGCCATAAAGTTTTTGATAAATAAAACTTTTAAATTCTCCATTTATTATACGTTTTGATGTGGTATCTCTCATAAACAAGGAGAGTGGAGTCAACAAGTGTGGAAGATTCAGTATAAAAAAATACACCAGAAAAAGGAAAAATGGACCAGAGATTGATATAGAATAGTCAACTAGTTTATAATAAGGTTCCAACAGACAAGGCCATTTGCTTTTGTAGTATATAATGAGATGTTAGGAAGAATCAAAATAGTTCATCCTAAGGACTTCAATCTAGGAGAGATAGCCAATTGGAAAAACAAAATGAGATGTAGGTAATTCTTGTTGATCCTGAAGAAAAGGAAATGAAAACTTTGAGGAAGAATTGAAGAAAAAGTCAAATAGTACTTGAAAGATCTGAAAGGTTCATGAAAGGTTTGAAGGATGAAATATAGATGGATAAATAACAATGGCTGGACGGTTGAGAGAGAGAGAGTCCCAAAGAAAAAGTAGAACAGAGCTCCCCACTTCAACTTCCTGAAGCTGATTGCTAGAGTCTTGTAAAACCAAAACAAAAAAAGAATTATGGAACATCAATGGAAAGAAATGAGAATGTTTGAATTGTTACAGAGCAGGAAAGAGAAATGTGGTTCCCATGGTGCCATATAGTAGGGTTTTGTATAACATGGGAGGATGTCTAAAAGATGTGTTTATTGGCAGGTATATATTTTTTGATCGTCTTGACTAACTGATATGTGTTTTTCAAGCTCCCTCGTTATGTCATTAACTCAACGTAACCAAAGACATTAATCGAATGATCTGCCTTCATCACAATTTTTTATGTTCTACCATTCTTTTCTACTAAAACATTTTAACATAAATGATTTTATTGTAAATAGTGTAACTATTTCGCCTCAATAACATTCTTTCTGACTTTCTATTTTTACAAATATCAATAACGATCATAATAATAATCGTCAACCAGCATACTTTTTGGTTTTGCCCAGTCAAAATCTAACAACAAAAATAATGTCAACTTCTAACAATAATAATGTCAACATCTAACAACAATAATGTCAACATTTAACAATATCAACATTTAACAACCATATCAACATTTAACAACCATATCAACATTTAACAATCATATCAACATTTAACAATCATATCAACATTTAACAACAATATCAACATTTAACAACAATATCAACATTTAACAACAATATCTACATTTAACAATCATATCTACATTTAACAATCATATCAACATTTAACAATCATATCAACATTTAACAATCATATCAACATTTAACAACAATATCAACATTTAACAATCATAATGTCAACATTTAACAATAATAATGTCAACATTTAACGATGATAATGTCAAGATCTAACAACAATAATATCAACATTTAACAATAATAATATCAACATTTAATGATGATAATGTCAACATTTAACAATATCAACATTTAACAATCATATCATTTAACAATCATATCATTTAACAATCATATCATTTAACAATCATATCATTTAACAATCATATCATTTAACAATCATATCAACATTTAACAATCATATCAACATTTAACAACAATGTCAACATTTAACCACAATATCAACATTTAACAATATCAACATTTAACATCAACATTTAACAACATCAACATTTAACAACATCAACATTTAACAATCATATCAACATTTAACAATCATATCAACATTTAACAATCATATCAACATTTAACAATAATAATATCAACATCTAACAACAATGTCAACATTTAACAATGATAATGTCATGATCTAACAATAATGTCAAGATCTAACAACAATATCAACATTTAACGATAATAATATCAACATTTTACAATAATAATGTCAACAATAATAATGTCGACATTTAACAAAATAATCAACATCTAACAATAATAGTAATTAGTAATAGTAAGTGATTAGTAATAATCAACATCTAACAATAATAATGTCAACATTTAACAAAAATATCAATATTTACATTAATGATGCCAATAATGTCAACATCAAACAATAATGTCAACATCTGACAACAATATCGACATCTAACAATAATATCAACATTTAACAGTAATAATGTCAACATCTAACAATATCAACATCTAACAACAATATCAACATTTAACAATAATGATGCGAACATCTAACAACAATAATATCAATATGTAACAATAATAGGAAAAGGATTTTGTGCATGGTTCAGCATCTGAAGATTTGCAGATTATGAGTAAAAATGGAGTAAAGTAAAGAAGGGTTAAAGGGTGTTAGTGCAGATTGCTATGGAGCATATTTTTATTTTAAACGTGTCATGAATTAACCAAGAACAGGCTGATTGCCAATTGAAGCATTTTGAAATGAGGAGAAAGTGAATGTATCTTTGATGACAGATGTGATTACCAATAATATTATTTGAACATGATTTTAAACAAATCGGCATTTGATCATGAGCGTAATGGCTAACAGACATTGAAGTTTATTAGTTTGTATTGTTGGTTTCTATTCGACAATTCAACAATTGTGCTTTTGAAATATGCCTTTATTCATTTCCTGCACCTGGGTAGAACAATAGTTAGGAGCATTTACAGAGTATAAAATTCCAACTATTTCATATAATTGAAGTGAGTCAGAATAAAATGTAGACCAATGATAAGAGAATGAAGCACTGATGTTTTGGGAACATCAGGCGAGCTCCATTTATGTGACGAGTAACCACAGATCACATATGTTGGAATTGTTTGGAGGAGAAGAATGGAGTTAAAAGGAATTGAAAAATAAACATTTGTGTTTTGTTGTTTAAAGAAGGTCTGAAAACAAAAACCAAATTTTTAAACTGCTATCAGGGATTTCAATGTGAGAGAGAAAAGATTGTCACTAAGAAGTGGTGGACATTTATGCCTTTTTTCCAGGTCAAACCTAACAGTGAATTTTGTGATGTAATGTGTGAGAATGATGCCAACGACATGAAATCCTATTGTTTGCTTCAAGTGTTCATTTGTGATCAAATCTGCAGAAAATTTTCAAAATGCTGAAAAACTGCAGATTTTCAGTTTTACATAATGTGGCATCCTCAACGACGCTGATGATTTTTGGATAAGAAATGTTGTGCATCACTATTTACAGAATGTTACAGATTACATATGTCGTCTCACAAAGTAACATGCACTTTACAGGCTGTCAAAGATTATTAATGTATGTTACCATAGTCTGCCCGCGGATGGGAAGATATCTTTGAAATGCCAATCTGAAACTATCAAAATTAGTTTTTACCAGATTGCCAAACGGGCAAAAATAACGAGAATATGTTGTAGCAAAATCCGACATTTGACACCAAGAAACCAAAATAGGCAATAAAAACAAAAGTTGTATATGCAGAAACACAATTTATTTTACAACAGTTTCAGTTACATATAATTCATTATTTTTCAATGAAACTTCTGTTAGTGGAGGTAACCATCTCAAGACAAGCACGAAATGAGTATGGATGCACTGATAAGCAAGTAAGATTACTGATTAATCATCCGATTGACATGTTTTCTGGTGTTGATTTATCAGCAAGTTTTATTGCCATAAACGATCCTAATATTAATTTAATTATATTGTGAATGAAGACAAGTTAACTCCTTTTTTGTTATTCATTGAAAATTCACCTAAAGGACATACACCATATCTCAAATAACAGGGTGCAGCACTAACATATAACGTTTTGTCCATTTTTATCAAATTAACATTATTTTGTACTTTAAATCACTGCCAAAGAAAATTATTACTCGACCTTTCAGTTTTTACATTGAGGAATTTATAGTAAATTTATAGTAAATTGGAAACTGAAAATAAAGCATTCTTTATCAGTCATACTCTTGTTCCTCAGTTTTGGACCCATACTATAATTGCATAGGTCTTATTTTTCTGGTTTAGATACTGCATATTTTATTGAGATTAGTTAACAATTAGATATCAGACATAAGTCATTTAAGTACATAAAAAATTAATTAAATATTAACATCAACCATTATGGCAATCATTTTCTGCTGGAAGTATTTTGATGTCAATCCCAAGAACAATAATATGGTTGTCTGCAAGTTATGTCGAACCACAATAGCAAGTAAAAAATCAGTAAAAACTTTTATGACTTAAACCATCTTAGAAAGGCACATTCAAAAAGGTATGGCAAGATTCATTCAAGACAATGTGAAATTTGGCAAAAGAGATGGCATCATCTATGGAAAACATCCAGAATTGAAGAGTCACGAAGGTTAACTACTCACCATTAGAACTCGAAAAAACTGCTGTATGAAAGCCAAGAAAATCCTCAACAGGGTCAAATATCCAGTTCAGCTGGAGATGCTCAAATTCTGCTAAAATGAGAAAAACTTTTGCCAGGACCAGTTGCATAACATGCAGAACACTGGATGCAAGAAATGATATATATATATATTAGGGACGTACCGATTAGTAAATTGACTCATTACCGATTAATCGGCCTTTGATAATTAGCCGATTACTGATTAATTGGCTGATTAAAAGGTTTTCTATTTATCAGCAAATTAGCATATAATATATTGAATTCCACCATGTGGTCATATCTTGAATGAGTTTGTTTTTACAAATGAATTAATTTATTAATAAGTTTTTGATTTATCCACAAATTTTGTTGTCATAAATGATATTAATATTAATTAAATTATATTGTAAATGAAAACAAATTAACTCCCTTTTTTACTTGCCAGTAAAAATTTATAGACATGCATCATCTACACCATAGATCAAATAACATGACGAGCTGTTAACACATAGACAGCTAGACTGAATTTGAAGCAAATAGATGTAAGCATATGAAACATTTCCTTACTTTCTCTTCCTATCGAATTAACATTATTTTTTACCTTAAATCAAAGAAAATCTTTTAGTTTTGCATGTTGAAGAATTGTACAGTAAATTGCTACCATGTGTAAACTGAAAATATATTTTTTATCAGTTATACTCTTGTTCCTTATTTTTGGGTTTTTGCTACCATTACATATATATTTTTATTTTAATGATTTAGATAATGTATATTTTATTGAGATAAATTGCTTATTACATATCAGACATAAGCAATTTAAATACATAGAAAATTAACTAAACACTGACAACAACCTTCAACCATTATGGCAACCAGTTTTTGCTGGAAGTATTTTGATGGCAATCCCAAGAACAATAATATGGTTGTCTGCAAGTTATGTCAAACCACAATAGCAAGGGGTGGCAAATCAGTAAAAACTTTTACGACTAATATGTTAAACCATCTTAGAAAGGTTCATTCAAAAGAAGAACAATGAATATTCAGGGACAGACATTCCAGGAACAAGTGGCAACTACAAGCCTCCAGAAAAACACCAAACTATGATAGAATCAATATTGGCCAAAAGGAAAGTTTGAGACATTAATGATCACAGGTTACAAGATATCCGTTATCTGATAAGAGAAATAGGCTTCTTGCAAAACTTTGCCCAAATCACAGTAATTAAAAAAGTACTTTACTGAAAATATAATTTCCAATATATTTACAAAAATAAAAATAAAAATTCAGTCGTCTCTTGCTGAAATTAGCAGCATTTCTTTGACTACAGACATTTCAACAGCTACTACAAATAATTCTCTCTTTCTGAGTTTGACAGAATGAGTGAAGAATTGCACAATGTTCTGAATGAGTATAAAATCTTCAAAGTTTTCTTAGTCTTACGGAATTCAGGAACAAATATGGTTGCTGATGTCAGAGAGTGTCATTTAGAATCACTATCCTACTTCATATATACATTGCAACTCTCAATAAATGACTCATTATTTTCCCAACAGGCTATGAAGACAATCATTACATCTAACAGAAATACAGTTTCTCACTTGAATCACTTTCTATTAGCAAATTAACTGAAATACAGGATCAGCTTAATTTGAAAAAAAAAAACGAACTCATTCAAGATGTGACCACACGGTGGAATTCAACATATTATATGCTGTAAATAAATTAAGAACAAAAAAGAAGGGATTCATTTGGCCCCACCATAAGCTCTTGTTACACTTGTCTGGTCCTGGTTGAATTTTTTTTCATTGGAGAATGTCAGCATCCTGGTAGACCTGTGCTTGAGCTGGTTCAGCAAAGTCATCATCTTGATCTTCCTTGACTCTTTGGAGTCATTCATAATGAGCATGCAGTGAGACTTATTGTAAGAGAAGTAGCCAATGTCCTTCGTGATCATTCGACTGTTGTAATAATTATGTCCCCTTGTTATTACTCTAAAGTTGAGAAAAGTTATTGCCCTTAGTTATCACCATTCTTCATGATAGCACCTCATAAATAAAGGCATGTGTTTACCTAGCTTATTTTTAGCAGTGGATGTCAGCAATAGTGTGATTCGAGCAGTCTTGTTACAAATGGGAGAGGATGACCAACTGCATCCAATCAGTTTTTACTAGAAGCTATTCTACAATAGAGAAGGAAGCATTGGTTTTAAACCTATCACATTTTGTACATATCATCTGCATATAGCCCGATTACTGTTTATACAGACCATAATCCACTGGTCTATGTCAATAGGATGAAAAGTAAAAATGGAAAATTACTTTTGTGAAGTCTTGCACTGTAAGAATTTGATGTGAATATCAAACCTATAAATGGCTCTCTTTTCTTTTTTTTATGATGTGTGAAAGTGTGATGGGTGCTTATAGCGGGGAATTTAATGCAGAAGGGGCTAGACGAATCCCTCCTTTTTATATTTATCATACAGATAGTGCCTCCTCATCCTGAATGCAGATGCTTTAAAACTTGAACGGATGTGAGCCAGACAATTAGCCGCATCCACTCCTGTCACGTAATGTATATCTCTCTCTACCTACGCCATCCCCTCTCCCTAAAGTAAAATGAGCAGAAATGAAGGTAAGGTAAACACATGCCTTTATTTTTTTATCCATTTATTATTACAGTTATCCTGACTAATACAATAATTTAACATGGTGTCAGAAGTGGGATTATTAAGGACACACTTATACCAAAAATGAAAGGAATTGAAATAATAGATGTGCCATGACATTTGTTTTTGCTCCATGGGGATAAACAAATAAACACGTGGACAGCTGCTAAACAAAAAGGTAAGATAATTATCTTTATACCATAAGATATAATAAGAATTAGCATGGCAGCTTAATCTCAAATACTTCTGCCAACAATAGATTAGTCTAGCACAAACCTTACCAAATCAATGGACAGATTTATTCAGCAAGTCAAGCTTTATTTTGAAGGTTCCATGCGTGACGTTTATGACAATATCAAGCTCAGATATCTTTCTTTATGGGCTGGTCTCAACGGACATATTTGTATTTTGGCATAAGAAAGGACCGTCAAAGTGTACATTGAATACGTTACACAATATACCAACTCGACAGTAGAATTTTCATGTGGCAAATCACAGATTGCTCCAGTGCAAATAAAATTCAGAGGAATCAGCACACTGGTTCTTGAAACAGGTCTTCCAAACAGTATGAATACAACCAAATGGTGGAAAATAACTTTATAGTCGATCTCTTTATATTTAGCAGTTATTTAAAGTCAGTGCAGAAAGGTAATGATTTTACTATAGCAAGAGCACTCTGCATAGTAGAGACAGAGAAGGCAACTTGCAATCAAGTTAAAACTATATGCACCACAGTAGAAAAGAACAGTATGCATGTAATTCAAGCTACAAATAATAAAAAGCCAACACAGTGTAGATATTGTGACCAAAAATGACATTTTGATCATGTTTGCTGCTTCAAAATGGGAGATAAAAAACAAGTAAGTAGAAGAATGACACAACCACGCTCGACACAAAATGAAAGTAAATGAAAGCAGTTGCCATCATATGCCAAGTTTTGCAACAGACAAATGCAGATAGACGTCAATGCTAAGGTCGATACAGGTGCTGTGAGCAATCTTTTGTTCAAGGAAGTATATAAAAAAACTGCATGGAGTACCACTCAAAGCAACAGCAATATGGTTAATTGTTTTCAGTGAAACAACAATTGAATCAGAAGGAACCTACTGACTAGGACTCTGCAACAGGTTTGTTGTAAATTCAAAAGGGCCAATATTGATAAGACTACAGACATTGCAGGACTTAAGAGTCATATCCCTAAGATACAGACAAATGATGACCAAGCATCCCAGCAGAATACAAAACTATTTCCAATGCCAAAATCAAGTTGTAAAGGAAATTTAAATGAAAGAAAGAAAAACATTTGGGAATTTTCTGATGTATTTAATCTATTGGTTATCTATCTGGTGAATATACCATTCATATGAATTCATAAGTACCACCAGTTGTGCACCTACCTCAACAAATCCTGATAGCTTTAAAAGAGAAATTAAAAATGGAACGGAACTCCTGAGTAGTTCAGGGAAGTTCTGTGGCAGGGAGTATTAACTCCCTGCGACAGAACAAATACCATGGGTGAATTCATTTGTTTGTGTAACCAAAACCAGGCTATGCCTAGACCCTGGTAACTTAAAGAAAGCGGTGCATAGACCACATTATGTCAGTCTAAAATTTCAGTGAGGCAGTAAATAAACAAAAAACAAATGTTACTAAAGGCAAGCTTAGTTACTTTTTTACCTAACGAGATAAGTTTTTTTGTGTTTTAATTCATTTATTTATATTTTATCACACTACTTTTATTCTTAACTAAAAAAGAAAAGGCATTAAAATTGCTTTGTTTGATATTCTGGAAGATTACAGTTTAGTTATATCATTTCATTGTTTTGTTTTATTTATCATTTCATTGTTTTGTTTTATTTTTCATTTCATTGTTTTGTTTTATTTTTCATTTCATTGTTTTGTTTTATTTTTCATTTCATTGTTTTGTTTTATTTTTCATTTCATTGTTTTGTTTTATTTTTCATTTCATTGTTTTGTTTTATTTTTCATTTCATTGTTTTGTTTTGGTAATTATACAGAGAAAGGATGATGGAATTCAATTTTTATGGTATCTTTTGTTTAATCGGGTTTTGCAGAATGATGAGAAAAATTTGCGAATGTGGATAGTATATTCTCCTTCCAAAGAAACCTATTTTGCTTCTACTGCAGACTGTTTTTAACTAGACTGTCAACTGGACTGGAGTTTTTATGTTGTGGATTTCATGAATTGATAGAAATTAAATCCAAAAGTGAAGACGAAGCACATCTCATGCTTATGCATTCCTCAACGAGATCCGACCGAAAGGTAATTGACAAAGTAGAGCAAAATCTTATTGAAAAAGAAAACTAAGAAGTGGCAGAAAATCCTAACCAGATTGCTGGACATCGTCAGGTTTCTTGCCAAGCATAACCTGGCACCACGAGGTCACTGGGAAGACATCTATGATGAAGAAGGAGGTAAAAAAAAGGGAATTTTTTAGAATTTGTAAATTTATTGGGCAAGTATGACCCTATGCTTGTGAACATTTGGGAAAGAAAATCGCTACTTCTTACCTGTAACAAGAAATTCAAAATGAATTTGTGAGCATTTGGGCAAAGCAGGTGAGAAAGAAAATCATCGATCAAATCAAGGAAAGTAAGTATTTTTGTATAACTTTTGATAACACTCCTGATATATCTCACAAGGACAAGATGAGTGAGGTGTTGCACTGCGTAAAAATTGACAAAAATGAAGTGAAGGTGGAGGAGTTTCTCCGCTTACTTAGACAAAGGGTAAAAGCACGGAGAGAAAATTTCTGAACTGATTTTGAGAGAACTAGAGAACGATGGGATTCAGATTGGTGACTTTATTGGCCAAGCATTTGATAATGCTGCTGTTCCAATGGTAGGTTATCGATCGGGTGTGCAGAAATGCATTTTTGAAATCAACCCAAAAGCTCTATTTGTGCCATGCACTAATCATTCACTAAATCTGGCTTGTGTAAATGCAGATTCTGCAGTGGTTTACTCTGTTACCTTTTTTGGCACACTGGACTGGTTATTCTCATTCTTTTCTCCATCTACACATCGCTGTGACGTTTTGATTCAGTTGACTAGTCTAAGTATCAAGCGGGCTGTGGAAACTAGATGAAGTAGTCGAGCAGACGCTGTAAATGTTGTGATAAAAAAATTATTGGAAGTCGTCATTGCCCTGGAACAGCTCACAGAAGGAGAAAATGCAACCACAAAATCTTGCATCATTAATTCTGTCATTTCCATTTCTTTTATTTCTGAGCCTTTGGGAAACTATTCTCCCATAAATCAATGATACTAAAAGTATCTTTAAACAAAAGGGCTGGATCTGCAACAAGGTTCTGTCAGGCTGATGGCATTGAGAGATTGCCTTCTTCAGAATAGAAAAAAAGGTGGTGGACATTGCAATAGACCAGTCAAAAAAACTCTGCTCTGAAATGGGGATAAGAATGCAGTGTCATGTCCACAAAAAGAAACGAATGAATGATGAAGGATTGACTGATGTAGCGCTGGGGTTTGATACTGAGTTGAGACAATAAATGCTGTCTGTCATAGACAGGTTGACTGAAAAAATATCTTGCAGATTTCAACAAATTCAAGATCTTGCAAGTAAATACGCTTTTCTTACAAATCTGCTTGATGATAATTATGATTGTCAGCTTCGTGAAGTTGATGAAGATATAGAAAAAGAGGAATTCTTTGCCGAAAGGAAGAGATTACAGTATTTTGTGAAAGTTTCAGGAAAAGACAAAATCAATGAACTTCATGAACTTTTGAACTTCATACAGAAATACCATCTTGGGGTTTTCATTGTGATCTTGCTGCACATTTTCCTTGCTCGAGCTATTAGCGTTGCGAGCTGTGAGCACACTTTCTCAAAACTGAAGTTCATAAAAAAT
The DNA here is from genome assembly GCF_053919585.1 of Euprymna scolopes. Taxonomy (NCBI): domain Eukaryota; kingdom Metazoa; phylum Mollusca; class Cephalopoda; order Sepiida; family Sepiolidae; genus Euprymna; species Euprymna scolopes. The sequence goes on along the minus strand of NC_136495.1, from coordinate 92,239,091 downwards.
TACCTTTGACTAACAATGGGCCAAACAAGGCTTGGCAATCCTCTCCATTGAGAGGAACTTGTCGATGAAGTGAATTTTGATAGAGTTGATAACTTTGCTCCAAAAAAGTACAAAAAGTCTGTTTGTAAATTTTCAAATGACTTGATGCCTTGTGGCAGTTCTCTCACAAAAAATAAATTAATAGCATTATTTGCAATTTATAAATAAGTTCATTTAAAATTTTAAAAACTATTTTTAAAGGCGTTGAAACATTATTAACAACAACAACAACAACAACAAAAAAGTAAATAAAAATGATTTTATTATTTATAACATTTTCAGATTTTCAAATTTTTTTAATTTAAATTTTTATATAAAAAAATGTTTTCTAAAATGTGTGACTCTCCATTTCTTAAATTTCGCACTTAAACTGAGCGATTAGACACACAAATTTCAAAGAGCACCGATAGAAGATGTTTTTGCTCTTTGGGAGGTTCGACCTCTTAATAACAACATTATGAAGAAAAAGAAAAGAAAACTACATCAGACTTTTCTCTCCTTGATAAAGCCATGTTTTTTATGAAAATTCGGACTTTAACAACAAAAAAATAAAAATGATTTTATCATTTCATAACATTTTCAGGTTTTCAAATGTTCTCATTTAAATTTATTATTATATTTGTTTGTGTAGACAATTTAATTTTACAATTTTTATGATTTATACGCTTTTGTTTTGTTTACATATCCAGTCTTTATTTACTTGTTCTCTTTACAATTTAACGCATTTTTTCAATAATTTGAAGAATACATTTTTGTTTTGAAAAATCTTTTTCTTTGACGACGACTGTATATTTATAGGAGTACCGTAATAAAATGAAAGTCTAGGATTAATAGCAACAGTCCAAAATTAGACTTTTGATTGTAGTTCCATGAAAATAAATATTTTGAGGGCTTTTTGGAATTTTGAAGGTTAGCAGGTTATCAAATGCCAGCACATTGGGGGGGGGGCAAATCTTATGACCGCCCTTGGGGGCAAAAACAGTTGCTACATCACTGCCCAGTACTAAAAGAACTTGTAAACATGGTAATGTCTGGCTGGCCTTCCAATCAAGTTGACTGCGCAAGCTACTTCTGACTTTAGATATGAGATTAGGGTTTAAGATGGTATTTTGCTGAAGAACAACAAAGTCATAATACTGGCATCAGTGCAAAGAAGTATATTGAAAGAACTGCATGCATCGCATCAAGGAGTTGAGAAAACTAAGAGCGCATTCAGTTATATACTGAGTAGGAATGAATAAAGACATTGAAGATATCGTGCTCAATTGTCACACCTGCTTCAAGTATCCCTGCTGAATCGATGCACCAGCATGAAACCACTACTTACCCTTGACAAATTTATTCTTCATGGCTGGGAATATGTGTTTTTACAGCCGAAATCCATTCATATGATGCCTCTACTCTATCTGATCAGCAGCCGTCATCAAAAATGTAAAGAGTGAACGTGTACCAGAAGTTCTATACTTGGACAATTGTTAATGATTTTCTTGAATTATTTCTAACATTTTTTTTTTGTTTATAGAAAAGAACAATCTTCTGTAGCAGAACAACCTTCCGTTTTTTTAGATGAAGGCACTTAAAAACCAACAAGTTATTTCATTGAAAAACAAATTATATTCAATTATAATTACAAATACAATAAAAGGTAATACTTATGTCAGTTTAAAGATTGGTAGTTTCCAAAACGGTTGTTCTGGAGATGGTCTTTTTTTTGTTGAAGAAAATTAGGTAACAGAGGTGAGGAGAAGTGTTTTCATTCCTTTCAGTAAATTCTTTTTGAGCTCTTTCCATCCTTCTAGTAAATTCTTTTTTTGAACTCTGCTTGTCCAAGGTTCTTTTTTAGTGTTTATATATAGCCTCTCCTCAAGGAATAGTGGGTAATTTGCATAAAGTCACTTATGCAAATTGCCCTAAAATGTCTTGTTAAGGATATTTCCAACACAATGGTTTATGAGCAAGAAATTTAAAATGTTTTCCAGATCGTATTGCTTTCTGCACAAGACATTGTATCCACATTACCCGAAATCTAATGGATTTGCCAGGAAGATGGTCAAAAAACGCAAGAAAATACTAAAGGGAAAGAAAACTGGACAAGACAGTTATCTAGTATTGATGGCATACACAGCAACACCAACGTCTGCAAACATCAAATCTCCAGCAGAATTGCTCAATGGCCGACAAATATGGATACCACTAGTATCTAAGCAGCAACTTGAAGACAAGAACAGCAATTCAGCAGTACAAGGAGAGATCAAAGAAATGTCATGACAAGCAGCATTGTAGACAACACTCACCTTTTCATGCAGAGCAGAAAGTCTATATCCAGCATGAGTGAACAAACTATAAGAGCCCGGAATCATTCAGAATTCTGCTGTGGCACCAAGATCTTACATAGTTGAGTCTGAAAGTGGTAATATTTGCTGAAAGAATAGGCAATCTATCAGATCAGCTAGAAGAAACTCGATACTTAAAGGTAGATCTGAAGAATTAGCATCACAAAGCGAATTGCATATCGAAAATGTTCCAACATCACAAACACTCCAGAACAGATCATCAGCAGAACAACCCATGTCAGCAGCATTTGTGGCATAGATTTGGCTTCCATCATTGTTGATTGTCCACTTAATGGCAACGGCAAACTCATCAGTCCAAACAACCAAATAATCAACATAATCACCTTTTGTTTGACAGTGAACTCGTCCTTGTTCTCATATGCCTTTCACTTCCTCCAAATGTCCTTGACCATGACAAACTAAGCCACCATCTCCACAGGTTTCTTTCCAACAAAAAGAAGCTAATAATACTGCTTTGAGTTCATATTCCATCCTAGAAAAGAGTAGAGAATAAAATGTTAGTCGACAAACTCTTGGGTCTCTGCATATACAACTTTTTTTTTATGTATTTCATTTACTTTTTGTCAAGTGTTGGATTTCGGTGAGACATCTGTATAAAGAATTGTAACCAACTGATTTGAAAATCGTTTGCAACAAGATGAATTCTTTATTTGAAAAAAAGTAAAATAGAAGTCACAACAAAAGTTTTGGTGGTTGATGATAATTGATTGCTGTTGTTTTACCAGATTTCTTTTTTTTAATTTTAAATAAAGAAATATTTATTCTTAATTTGTCAAATTTCACAAATAGAAGAATGAGAATTGACACATGTACAAGACATGTGAAAGGAGATTGGCAGACAATGCAAAGGCATTTCGACTGATCCAGGAACCTGTTTACCAATGACTAGTTTTAGCATGAGAATTAAAAAAAATGTCTGCTGTTATCTTCCACTGACCACCCAACACAATTTGAATACTATTATCACAAAAAGACAATCAAAACCCAATCACAATTTCTGTGCAAAAAATTCCAATTCAACAAAATGTCTGCTATTATCTTTCCCTGATCCATCCAACCAAATTTGAATACTATGACCACAAAATGACAATCAAAACCCAATCACAATTTCTGTGCAAAAAATTCCAATGGAACAAAATGTCTGCTGTTATATTTCCCTGGTCCATCCAGCCAAATTTGAATACTATGACCACAAAATGACAATCAAAACCCAATCACCATTTCTGTGCAAAAATTCCAATGGAACAAAATGTCTGCTGTTATATTTCCCTGGTCCATCCAGCCAAATTTGAATACTATGCACAAAATGACAATCAAAACCCAATAACCATTTCTGTGCCAAAAATTCCAATTCAACAAAATGTCTGCTGTTACATTTCCCTGGTCCATCCAGCCAAATTTGAATACTATGACCACAAAATGACAATCAAAACCCAATCACCATTTCTGTGCAAAAATTCCAATGGAACAAAATGTCTGCTGTTATATTTCCCTGGTCCATCCAGCCAAATTTGAATACTATGACCACAAAAAGACAATCAAAACCCAATAACCATTTCTGTGCCAAAAATTCCAATTCAACAAAATGTCTGCTGTTATATTTCCCTGGTCCATCCAGCCAAATTTGAATACTATGACCACAAAATGACAATCAAAACCCAATAACCATTTCTGTGCCAAAAATTCCAATTCAACAAAATGTCTGCTGTTATCTTTCTGTGATCCATCCAACCAAATTTGAATACTATTGTAGGGGACTAAAAATTAGAGGACACGGGGGAGGAGTAATCTGCCCCTGCTGGTTGGTTTTTCCCTTTGGTCACGGGCAGACGTCTTGCCTTTTCCCTGTCAAGAAGAGGAGAACCTTCGTTCCACCACGAGGTGAGCTCTGAGAACTTTTTCCACCAGTCGGTGAGTCTTATCGAACAGTCGCTATTGTATTGTGTTTTATTGTTGTTTAAATGTTTGTCAGTGTATAATCAATGTGTAAACGTAATTGGGCAATTGTGTTTATTCATATATTTTTTGTTAAGTTAAAACTAACAAATTGGTGACTCCGAGAAAATATATATGTGCACGCACATACATAATAATAAGTTCTGTTAAAAAAAAAAGAAGTAAAATAATATTTTTATGAACAATAAGAAAAAGTTCGGATGTAAATTTTATTTCTAGAATTCTAATTATTATTCCCTAAATAAAAATTCGTAGGGTAGCGTAATTAAGATAGCAACACGATTTTTCTTCTATTCTTTACATATTTTTGTCGATAGAATAAGGATAGAACTAGGGTTTTGTTTTAATCGTGCACAACAAATGCAAGAAGTTTTTTTTCGAAACTAAATTATCCCTTATAGGAAAATTTAGTTCCTGAAACGGCTGTCGGGGTTCCTGTCAAATTCGGCGCCTGATACAGGATTGGCTGATATGGGCGAGTACGTTGCGTTCTGTCTCTGTGCCCCCTTACCCTCCGTGTTGTATTATTACTATTCCTTTCTTTCAATGCCCTGCTGCTAGACTGTTGTAGTTTCCAGTGTGGTAAAATAAATAAATAAATAAATAAATATATTTTTTTTTAAAATGGCGACAACTTGTAACGTTAATGCCTCGTTAGTTCATGACGACCCTGCTTTGTTTTTTGCTCAACTCGATTTATTTTTCAAACAAAAATCGATTGAGAACCAGGCAGAGAAATTCTGTCATGTTGTATCCATTTTACCTCAGAATACAATTACTGAGGTAAGAGAGTTAATAATCTCTCCACCTACGGAAAAGCCGTACGATGTACTTAAGGAGAGAGTCACGACTGCTGTAACTGTTTCCACACATAAGCATATTTTGCAGTTGTTGGAACAAGAGACCCTGGGAGATAGCAAGCCGTCCAAATTTCTAAAACGGTTACAAAAATTAGCTGAAGGTGCGATGGATAAAAGCATCGTTAAGCATATTTTCCTCCAACGGATCCCGACGGAGTATAAGGTGGCTATCGCTGCTCAGGACGAGTCCACGCCGGTGGAACAACTTGCCATCATAGCAGATCACATTGCAGACATATTATCCACACAATCGTCTGCAGTATCCAGCGTGAAGACCTCTGGAAGAGACGAGCTTCTGGAAAAATTAATGGAGGAACAAAAACGGTTGGAAGCCCGTATGGACAGAATAGCGGAAGACATCGCCAGACTATCATTAAAACAGAAGCAGGTACATGGCAGCAGAGGAGGTCGCAGCCAGTCCCGGGGACGCAAGCAAGAAGCTATTTGTTGGAAGCACAAGAGATTTGGCGAAAATGCCAACTCTTGTATTCCACCTTGCAACTATAAGGGGCAGGGAAAAGCCTAAACTGACAGACGAGAGTGGCATCAACTGTCGGTGCATCCTGCTCTGGCCGCCTACTTTATGTTTTAGATAAAAATACAGGCATCTCGTTTTTGGTGGACAGTGGGGCACAAGTTTCCCTTATCCCGGCAACATCAGTGGACAAAAGGTCTCCTCCTTGTAAATTTACACTGCGAGCTGTAAACGGTTCGATAATACAGACTTATGGGGAGAGGTGCATGGACCTTAACTTGGGTTTACACAGATCGTTTTTCCACATTTTCATAGTGGCTGACATAAGCAGTGCTATACTGGGTACTGACTTTCTGCAAGCATTTGGCCTGGTAGTAGATATGTCAGGCCAGTGTCTCCGAGATCCAAGCACACAATTTGCAGCATGTGGGGTGGTGGGGACTGGCACACCATTAGGTTCACAGGTAGCACATGTAGACCAGGACGAAGCCTTCCTGAGTCTGTTGAAGGAATATCCTTCAATATCGGTCCCCTCCTTTCACAAGGAAGTGTTACCACACACTGTAACTCATTACATTGAGGCAAAAGGCCCACCCGTCCATTGTAAAGCCAGACGTTTAACACCTGAAAAAATAAAGGCTGCGAAAGCAGAATTTCAGCAGATGATGCAGTTTGGCATAGTTCGTCCTTCAAATAGCGAATGGGCCTCGCCTCTGCATCTTGTTAGTAAGGGTCCAAATGCATGGCAGGCGTGTGGGGACTACCGAGCTTTAAATGCCGCTACGAAATCGGATAGGTACCCAGTACCACATATCCAAGATATAACAGCAGTGGCCCAGAATAATAGGGTCTTTACTAAATTAGACCTTATTCAGGCATACCACCAGATCCCTGTGGAGCCTGAACATATTCCCAAAACGGCAATTACCACATCGTTTGGAATGTTTGAATTTTTGCGTGTTCCATTTTGTTTACGCAACGCAGCTCAAACATTCCAACGTTTTATAGACCAGGTTCTGCGAGACTTGCCATTTGTGTGTGCATACATAGATGACGTCCTCATTGCTAGTAGGAATAGGCAGGAACACATAGATCATGTGCACCAAGTATTCGATCGCCTGAACTAATATGGTGTTGTTTTAAATCCATCGAAATATACTTTTGGTCAATCCGAGGTTATATTTTTGGGGCACCATATTTCAGAGAAGGGAATTTCCCCATCCCCAGAGACAGTCAAGTCCATCTGAGATTTCCCTATCCCTGCTACAATGAGACAGTTGTGGCAATTTTTAGGATTAGTTAACTTCTATCATAGGTTTTTCCCTCATGTTGCCCAAGAACTTTTGCCATTGACAGGTATGCTGACAAATGTGAAGAACTGCAACATTACACTATCGGAGGAAGCAATAGCAGCATTCAACAAAGTGAAGGCCATGTTAGAAGACACCGCAAAGCTGTCCCACATTCAACCCGATAGTGAACTTTGCCTGGCAGTAGATGAATCTGTAACTGGAATTGGAGCGTCCTGCAGCAAAAATGTAATGGGAACTGGCGACCTATTTCTTTCTTCTCCAGGAAATTGACCGACGCAGAAACACGCTATAGCACATTTTCCAGAGAGTTGTTGGCCTCGTTTTCCGCAATAAGACATTATCGGCAGCTCCTAGAGGGACAGCCATTCTACTTGGTGACGGACCACAAGCCTCTATTAGGCGCTCTGCAGTCCTCCTCAGACAAATACTCTCCCCGAGAGGTTCGTCAGTTGGACTATATCCTACAGTTTACGTCGGATGTCAGACACGTGAAGGGAGCTGACAATATACCAGCAGATACACTGTCACGAGGAATAAACTCCTTCACATTGGGACCTTCCATCGAAGCCAACACCTAAGCTATGGAGCAAGAAAAAGACAAGCACCTGCAGAAGCTTCTGCAGAATAATGGAACATCACTGCAGCTGGTGAAAATGGCACACCCCAACAGCCCTAGAAAAATAGTGTGTGATATCAGCACTAACAAACTGCAGCCATATGTTCCAGCATCCTTAAGGAAAGACATATTCAACATGGTACACGGGTTATCACACCCAGGGGCCAATGCGTCGATACGTTTGATGACAGACAGGTATGTCTGGCCGAGGATGAAAGCAGATGTGCGAGAATGGACAAAGAAGTGCGTGCAGTGTCAAAAGGCCAAGGTCGGTCGACATACACATGCGCCACTAGGCACATTTCCAGTACCTGATGAGAGGTTCAAGCACATACACCTCGACATCACCGGTCCATTTCCGACATGTGAAGGCCAATGCTATCTTTTGACATGTGTCGACAGATTTTCAAGGTGGTTTGAAACCTTACCAATGCCGGATATGACAGCATACACAACAGCCAGAACTTTCCTCGCTGGATGGGTAGCAAGATTGGGCGTCCCGGAAAATGTGACAACTGACAGAGGTAAACAGTTTGAGTCCGAACTGTTTCATAAACTCTCAGGACTTTTGGGACCACAAGTATACACACGACAGCATACCATCCACAAGCAAATGGAGAAGTCGAATGTCTACATCGCAGCCTAAAGGCCTCTTTACGCGCAGTGCTTACCAGCAATAAAAAGTGGTTAGAACACCTTCCTCTAATTTTGCTGGGTTTGTGCACAGCAGTGAAGAAGGATATGAATTGCTCAGCAGCAGAAGCGCTGTATGGTACCACACTACGCCTGCCAGCACAATAATTTTGTGATACACCAAATAAAGTTTGGGTTCCTGCATCATTTGTTGATAGACTGACGAGAACCATGGCAAAAATGGCATATTCTCCATCAGGAATTAACAAGTGCGCTAACACATACGTGCCAAAGTCACTAGAGACATGCACACATGTGTTTGTTCGCGATACAGCTAGGTCGCATAACCTGAAACAACCGTACCGCGGACCTTTTAAAGTCAACAAGAAAAACAAGAAATATTTCCGCTTCCTCATTAAGAACGAAGAACAAAATATCTCAATTGACAGGTTGAAACCCGCAACACTCGAGGATGCATATTTAGAAGTAGATCCCTCACAAAGGATGCCAGTCGAAGTGACTTGCAAAAACGCCCTTACAAAAATAACACGTTTGGGCAGACAGGTAAAATGGCCTGCCCATTTAAGAGCCTTTGTCTATACCTAAAATAAACCAAAAAAAACCCAATCCTCTCACAACATTCAATTAAAAGTACTCCGTATTTTGTGGGGCGAGAGGACTAAACATTAGAGGACACCGGGGAGGAGTAATCTGCCCCTGCTCTAACGCTGGTTGGTTTTTCCCTTTGGTCACGGGCAGACGTGTTGCCTTTTCCCTCTCAAGAAGAGCAGAACCTTCGTTCCACCATGAGGTGAGCTCTGAGAACTTTTTCCACCAGTCGGTGAGTCTTATCGAACTGCCCCTATTGTATTGTGTTTTTATTGTTGTTTAAATGTTTGTCAGTGTATAATCAATGTGTAAACGTAATTGGGCAATTGTGTTTATTCATATATTTTTTTTTAGTAAAAACTAACACAATGACCACAAACAGATAATCAAAACCCAATCATCATTTCTGTGCACAAAATTCCAATTCAACAAAATGTCTGTGTTAACTTTCTCCGATCCATCCAACAAAATTTGAATACTATGATCACAAAAAGACGATCAACACCCAAGCATAATTTCTGTGCAAAAAATTCAGATCCAATAAAATGTCTGCTGCTAGCTTTCTGTGATCCACCCAATCCAATTTGAATACAATGACCATAAAAAAACAATCAAAACCCAATCAGAATGTCTGTACAAAAAATTCACATCCAATAAAATGTCTGCTGTTATCTTTCTGTGATCCCCCAACCAAATTTGAATACAATGACCACAAAAAGACAATCAAAACCCAATCACCATTTCTGTGCAAAAAATTCACATCCAATAAAATGTCTGCTGTTATCTTTCTGTGATCCACCAATCCCAATTTGAATACAATGACCACAAAAAGACAATCAAAACCCAATAACCATTTCTGTGCAAAAAATTCACATCCAATAAAATTTCTACTGTTATCTTTCTGTGATCCCCAAACCAAATTTGAATACAATGACTACAAAAAGACAATCAAAACCCAATCACCATTTCTGTACAAATAATTCACATCCAATAAAATGTCTGCTGTTATCTTTCTGTGATCCATCCAACCCAATTTGAATACAATGACCACAAAAAGACAATCAAAACCCAATCACCATTTCTGTGCAAAAAATTCACATCCAATAAAATGTCTGCTGTTATCTTTCTGTGATCCACCCAACCCAATTTGAATACAATGACCACAAAAAGACAATCAAAACCCAATAACCATTTCTGTGCAAAAAATTCACATCCAATAAAATTTCTACTGTTATCTTTCTGTGATCCACCAATCCCAATTTGAATACAATGACCACAAAAAGACAATCAAAACCCAATCACCATTTCTTTTACAAAAAATGCACATCCAATAAAATGTCTCCTGTTATCGTTCTGTGATTCACTCAACCCAATTTGAATACAATGACCACAAAAAGACAATCAAAACCCAATCACCATTTCTGTGCAAAAAATTCACATCCAAAAAAATGTCTGCTGTTACCTTTCTGTGATCCACCAAACCCAATTTGAATACAATGACCACAAAAAGACAATCAAAACCCAATAAATATTACTGTACCAAAAATTCACATCCAACAAAATGTATGCTGTTATCTTTCTGTGATCAATCAAACCCAACTTGAATACAATGACCACAAAAAGACAATATAAAACCCAATAACCATTTCTGTGCAAAAAATTCACATCCAATAAAATGTCTGCTGTTATCTTTCTGTGATCCACCCAACCCAATTTGAATACAATGACCACAAAAAGACAGTCAAAACCCAATACCAATTTCTGTGCAAAAAATTCACATCCAATAAAATGTCTGCTGTTATCTTTCTGTGATCCACCAAACCCAATTTGAATACAATGACCACAAAAAGACAGTCAAAACCCAATAACAATTTCTGTGCAAATAATTCACATCCAATAAAATGTCTGCTGTTATCTTTCTGTGATCCACCCAACCCAATTTGAATACAATGACCACAAAAAGACAGTCAAAACCCAATAACAATTTCTGTGCAAATAATTCACCTCCAATAAAATGTCTGCTGTTATCTTTCTGTGAACCACCCAACCCAATTTGAATACAATGACCACAAAAAGACAATCAAAACCCAATAACAATTTCTGTGCAAATAATTCACATCCAATAAAATGTCTGCTGTTATCTTTCTGTGATCCACCAAACCCAATTTGAATACAATGACCACAAAAAGACAGTCAAAACCCAATACCAATTTCTGTGCAAATAATTCACATCCAATAAAATGTCTGCTGTTATCTTTCTGTGATCCACCCAACCCAATTTGAATACAATGACCACAAAAAGACAGTCAAAACCCAATACCAATTTCTGTGCAAAAAATTCACATCCAATAAAATGTCTGCTGTTATCTTTCTGTGATCCACCCAACCCAATTTGAATACAATGACCACAAAAAGACAGTCAAAACCCAATAACAATTTCTGTGCAAATAATTCACATCCAATAAAATGTCTGCTGTTATCTTTCTGTGATCCACCAAACCCAATTTGAATACAATGACCACAAAAAGACAATCAAAACCCAATAACAATTTCTGTGCAAAAAATTCACATCCAATAAAATGTCTGCTGTTATCTTTCTGTGATCCATCCAACCCAATTTGAATACTATGACTACAAAAAGACAATCAAAACCCAATAACAATTTCTGTGCAAATAATTCACATCCAATAAAATGTCTGCTGTTATCTTTCTGTGATCCACCAAACCCAATTTGAATACAATGACCACAAAAAGACAATCAAAACCCAATAACAATTTCTGTGCAAAAAATTCACATCCAATAAAATTTCTGCTGTTATCTTTCTGTGATCCACCAACCCAATTTGAATACAATGACCACAAAAAGACAATCAAAACCCAATAACCATTTCTGTGCAAAAAAATTCACATCCAATAAAATGTCTGCTGTTATCGTTCTGTGATCCATCCAACCAAATTTGAATACAATGACCACAAAAAAAACAATCAAAACCCAATAACCATTTCTGTACAAAAAATTCACATCCAATAAAATGTCTGCTGTTATTTTTCTGTGAACCACCCAACCCAATTTGAATAGAATGACCACAAAAGGACAATCAAAACCCAATAAATATTACGGTGCAAAAAATTCACATCCAACAAAATGTCTGCTGTTATCTTTCTGTGATCCATCAAACCCAACTTGAATACAATGACCAGAAAAAGAAAATATAAAACCCAATAACCATTTCTGTGCAAAAAATTCACATCCAATAAAATGTCTGCTGTTTTCTTTCTGTGATCCACCCAACCCAATTTGAATACAATGATCACAAAAAGACAATCAAAACCCAATAACCATTTTTGTGCAAAAAATTCACATCCAATAAAATTTCTGCTGTTATCTTTCTGTGATCCACCCAACCCAATTTGAATACAATGACCACAAAAAGACAATCAAATCCCAATAACCATTTCTGTGCAAAAAATTCACATCCAATAAAATGTCTGCTGTTATCTTTCTGTGATCCACCCAACCAAATTTGAATAGAATGACCACAAAAAGACAATCAAAACCCAATAACCATTTCTGTACAAATAATTCACATCCAAAAAAATGTCTGCTGTTATCTTTCTGTGATCCACCAAACCCAATTTGAATACAATGACCACAAAAAGATAATCAAAACCCAATAACTATTTCTGTACAAATAATTCACATCCAAAACAATGTCTTCTGTTATCTTTCTGTGATCCACCAAACCCAATTTGAATACAATGACCACAAAAAGACAATCAAAACCCAATCACCATTTCTTTTTCAAAAAATGCACATCCAATAAAATGTCTCCTGTTATCGTTCTGTGATTCACCCAACCCAATTTGAATACAATGACCACAAAAAGACAATCAAAACCCAATCACCATTTCTGTACAAATAATTCACATCCAATAAAATGTCTGCTGTTATTTTTCTGTGAACCACCCAACCCAATTTGAATACAATGACCACAAAAAGACAATCAAATCCCAATAACCATTTCTGTGCAAAAAATTCACATCCAACAAAATGTCTGCTGTTATCTTTCTGTGATTCACCCAACTCAATTTGAATACAATGACCACAAAAAGACAATCAAAACCCAACAACCATTTCTGTGCAAAAAATTCACATCCAATAAAATGTCTGCTCTTATCTTTCTGTGATCCATCCGAACCAATTTGAATAAAATGACCACAAAAAGACAATCAAAACCCAATAACCATTTCTGTGCAAAAAAATTCACATCCAATAAAATGTCTGCTGTTATCATTCTGTGATCCATCCAACCAAATTTGAATACAATGACCACAAAAAGACAATCAAAACCCAATCACCATTTCTGCAAAAAATTCACATCCAATAAAATGTCTGCTGTTATCTTTCTGTGATCCACCCAACCCAATTTGAATACAATGACCACAAAAAGACAATCAAAACTCAATAACCATTTCTGCACAAATAATTCACATCCAATAAAATGTCTGCTGTTATCTTTCTGTGATCAATCCAACCCAATTTGAATACAATGACCACAAAAAGACAATCAAAACCCAATAACCATTACTGTGCAAAAAATTCACATCCAATAAAATGTATGCTGTTATCTTTCTGTGATCCACCAAACCCAATTTGAATACAATGACCACAAAAAGACAATCAAAACCCAATAACCATTTCTGTGCAAAAAATTCACATCCAATAAAATGTCTCCTGTAATATTTCTGTGATCCACCAAACCCAATTTGAATACAATGACCACAAAAAGACAATCAAAACCCAATAACCATTTCTGTGCAAAAAATTCACATCCAATAAAATGTCTCCTGTAATATTTCTGTGATCCACCAAACCCAATTTGAATACAATGACCACAAAAAGACAATCAAATCCCAATAACCATTTCTGTGCAAAAAATTCACATCCAATAAAATGTCTGCTGTTATCTTTCTGTGATCCACCAAACCCAATTTGAATACAATGACCACAAAAAGACAATCAAAACCCAATCACCATTTCTTTTTCAAAAAATGCACATCCAATAAAATGTCTCCTGTTATCGTTCTGTGATTCACCCAACCCAATTTGAATACAATGACCACAAAAAGACAATCAAAACCCAATCACCATTTCTGTGCAAAAAATTCACATCCAATAAAATGTCTGCTGTTATCTTTCTGTGATCCATCCGAACCAATTTGAATACAATGACCACAAAAAGACAATCAAAACCCAATAACCATTTCTGTACAAATAATTCACATCCAATAAAATGTCTGCTGTTATCTTTCTGTGATCCATCCAACAAAATTTGAATACAATGACCACAAAAAGACAATCAAAACCCAATAAATATTACTGTGCCAAAAATTCACATCCAACAAAATGTATGCTGTTATCTTTCTGTGATCAATCAAACCCAACTTGAATACAATGACCACAAAAAGACAAAATAAAACCCAATAACCATTTCTGTGCAAAAAATTCACATCCAATAAAATGTCTGCTGTTATCTTTCTGTGATCCACCCAACCCAATTTGAATACAATGACCACAAAAAGACAATCAAAACCCAATAACAATTTCTGTGCAAATAATTCACATCCAATAAGATGTCTGCTGTTATCTTTCTGTGATACACCCAACCCAATTTGAATACAATGACCACAAAAAGACAATCAAGATCCAATAACGATTTCTGTGCAAAAAACTCACATCCAATAAAATGTCTGCTGTTATCTTTCTGTGATCCACCAACCCAATTTGAATACAATGACCACAAAAAGACAATCAAAACCCAATCACCATTTCTGTGCAAAAAATTCACATCCAACAAAATGTCTGCTGTTATCTTTCTGTGATCCATCCGAACCAATTTGAATACAATGACCACAAAAAGACAATCAAAACCCAATAACCATTTCTGTGCAAAAAAATTCACATCCAATAAAATGTCTGCTGTTATCGTTCTGTGATCCATCCAACCCAATTTGAATACAATGACCACAAAAAGACAATCAAAACACAATCACCATTTCTGTACAAAAAATTCACATCCAATAAAATGTCTGCTGTTATTTTTCTGTGAACCACCCAACCCAATTTGAATAGAATGACCACAAAAGGACAATCAAAACCCAATAAATATTACTGTGCAAAAAATTCACATCCAACAAAATGTATGCTGTTATCTTTCTGTAATCCATCAAACCCAACTTGAATACAATGACCAGAAAAAGACAATATAAAACCCAATAACCATTTCTGTGCCAAAAATTCACATCCAATAAAATGTCTGCTGTTTTCTTTCTGTGATCCACCCACCCAATTTGAATACAATGATCACAAAAAGACAATCAAAACCCAATAACCATTTTTGTGCAAAAAATTCACATCCAATAAAATTTCTGCTGTTATCTTTCTGTGATCCACCCAAACCAATTTGAATACAATGACCACAAAAAGACAATCAAAACCCAATAACCATTTCTGTACAAATAATTCACATCCAATAAAATGTCTGCTGTTATTTTTCTGTGAACCACCCAACCCAATTTGAATACAATGACCACAAAAAGACAATCAAATCCCAATAACCATTTCTGTGCAAAAAATTCACATCCAACAAAATGTCTTCTCTTATCTTTCTGTGAACCACCCAACCCAATTTGAATACAATGACCACAAAAAGACAATCAAAACCCAATAACCATTTTTGTGCAAAAAATTCACATCCAACAAAATGTCTGCTGTTATCTTTCTGTGATCCACCCAACCCAATTTGAATACAATGACCACAAAAAGACAATCAAAACCTAATAACCATTTCTGTACAAATAATTCACATCCAATAAAATGTCTGCTGTTATCTTTCTGTGATCCATCCAACCCAATTTGAATACAATGACCACAAAAAGACAATCAAAACCCAATAACCATTTCTGTGCAAAAAAATTCACATCCAATAAAATGTCTGCTGTTATCGTTCTGTGATCCATCCAACCAAATTTGAATACAATGACCACAAAAAGACAATCAAAACCCAATCACCATTTCTGTGCAAAAAAACTCACATCCAATAAAATGTCTGCTGTTATCTTTCTGTGATCCACCCAACCCAATTTGAATACAATGACCACAAAAAGACAATCAAAACTCAATAACCATTTCTGCACAAATAATTCACATCCAATAAAATGTCTGCTGTTATCTTTCTGTGATTCATCCAACCCAATTTGAATACAATGACCACAAAAAGACAATCAAAACCTAATAACAATTTCTGTACAAATAATTCACATCCAATAAAATGTCTGCTGTTATCTTTCTGTGATCCATCCAACCAAATTTGAATACAATGACCACAAAAAGATAATCAAAACTCAATAACCATTTCTGCAAAAAATTCACATCCAATAAAATGTCTGCTGTTATCTTTCTGTGATCCACCCAACCAAATTTGAATACAATGACCACAAAAAGACAATCAAAACCCAATCACCATTTCTGCAAAAAATTCACATCCAATAAAATGTCTGCTGTTATTTTTCTGTGATCCACCCAACCCAATTTGAATACAATGACCACAAAAAGACAATCAAAACTCAATAACCATTTCTGCACAAATAATTCACATCCAATAAAATGTCTGCTGTTATCTTTCTGTGATCAATCAAACCCAATTTGAATACAATGACCACAAAAAGACAATCAAAACCTAATAACCATTACTGTGCAAAAAATTCACATCCAACAAAATGTATGCTGTTATCTTTCTGTGATCCACCAAACCCAATTTGAATACAATGACCACAAAAAGACAATCAAAACCCAATAACCATTTCTGTGCAAAAAATTCACATCCAATAAAATGTCTCCTGTAATATTTCTGTGATCCACCAAACCCAATTTGAATACAATGACCACAAAAAGACAATCAAAACCTAATAACCATTTCTGTACAAATAATTCACATCCAATAAAATGTCTGCTGTTATCTTTCTGTGATCCATCCAACCAAATTTGAATACAATGACCACAAAAAGACAATCAAAACTCAATAACCATTTCTGCAAAAAATTCACATCCAATAAAATGTCTGCTGTTATCTTTCTGTGATCCACCCAACCAAATTTGAATACAATGACCACAAAAAGACAATCAAAACCCAATCACCATTTCTGCAAAAAATTCACATCCAATAAAATGTCTGCTGTTATCTTTCTGTGATCCACCCAACCCAATTTGAATACAATGACCACAAAAAGACAATCAAAACTCAATAACCATTTCTGCACAAATAATTCACATCCAATAAAATGTCTGCTGTTATCTTTCTGTGATCAATCAAACCCAATTTGAATACAATGACCACAAAAAGACAATCAAAACCTAATAACCATTACTGTGCAAAAAATTCACATCCAACAAAATGTATGCTGTTATCTTTCTGTGATCCACCAAACCCAATTTGAATACAATGACCACAAAAAGACAATCAAAACCCAATAACCATTTTTGTGCAAAAAATTCACATCCAATAAAATTTCTGCTGTTATCTTTCTGTGATCCACCCAACCCAATTTGAATACAATGACCACAAAAAGACAATCAAAACCCAATAACCATTTCTGTACAAATAATTCACATCCAATAAAATGTCTGCTGTTATTTTTCTGTGAACCACCCAACCCAATTTGAATACAATGACCACAAAAAGACAATCAAATCCCAATAACCATTTCTGTGCAAAAAATTCACATCCAACAAAATGTCTGCTCTTATCTTTCTGTGAACCACCCAACCCAATTTGAATACAATGACCACAAAAAGACAATCAAAACCCAATAACCATTTTTGTGCAAAAAATTCACATCCAACAAAATGTCTGCTGTTATCTTTCTGTGATCCACCCAACCCAATTTGAATACAATGACCACAAAAAGACAATCAAAACCTAATAACCATTTCTGTACAAATAATTCACATCCAATAAAATGTCTGCTGTTATCTTTCTGTGATCCATCCAACCCAATTTGAATACAATGACCACAAAAAGACAATCAAAACCCAATAACCATTTCTGTGCAAAAAAATTCACATCCAATAAAATGTCTGCTGTTATCGTTCTGTGATCCATCCAACCAAATTTGAATACAATGTCCACAAAAAGACAATCAAAACCCAATAACCATTTCTGTGCAAAAAAATTCACATCCAATAAAATGTCTGCTGTTATCGTTCTGTGATCCATCCAACCAAATTTGAATACAATGACCACAAAAAGACAATCAAAACTCAATAACCATTTCTGCAAAAAATTCACATCCAATAAAATGTCTGCTGTTATCTTTCTGTGATCCACCCAACCCAATTTGAATACAATGACCACAAAAAGACAATCAAAACTCAATAACCATTTCTGCACAAATAATTCACATCCAATAAAATGTCTGCTGTTATCTTTCTGTGATTCATCCAACCCAATTTGAATACAATGACCACAAAAAGACAATCAAAACCTAATAACCATTTCTGTACAAATAATTCACATCCAATAAAATGTCTGCTGTTATCTTTCTGTGATCCATCCAACCAAATTTGAATACAATGACCACAAAAAGACAATCAAAACTCAATAACCATTTCTGCAAAAAATTCACATCCAATAAAATGTCTGCTGTTATCTTTCTGTGATCCACCCAACCAAATTTGAATACAATGACCACAAAAAAACCAACCAAAACCCAATCACCATTTCTGCAAAAAATTCACATCCAATAAAATGTCTGCTGTTATCTTTCTGTGATCCACCCAACAAAATTTGAATACAATGACCACAAAAAGACAATGAAAACTCAATAACCATTTCTGCACAAATAATTCACATCCAATAAAATGTCTGCTGTTATCTTTCTGTGATCAATCAAACCCAATTTGAATACAATGACCACAAAAAGACAATCAAAACCTAATAACCATTTCTGTACAAAAAATTCACATCCAACAAAATGTATGCTGTTATCTTTCTGTGATCCACCAAACCCAATTTGAATACAATGACCACAAAAAGACAATCAAAACCTAATAACCATTACTGTGCAAAAAATTCACATCCAACAAAATGTATGCTGTTATCTTTCTGTGATCCACCAAACCCAATTTGAATACAATGACCACAAAAAGACAATCAAAACCCAATAACCATTTCTGTGCAAAAAATTCACATCCAATAAAATGTCTCCTGTAATATTTCTGTGATCCACCAAACCCAATTTGAATACAATGACCACAAAAAGACAATCAAATCCCAATAACCATTTCTGTGCAAAAAATTCACATCCAATAAAATGTCTGCTGTTATCTTTCTGTGATCCACCCAACCAAATTTGAATAGAATGACCACAAAAAGACAGTCAAAACCCAATCACTATTTCTGTACAAATAATTCACATCCAATAAAATGTCTGCTGTTATATTTCTGTGATCCATCCAACCCAATTTGAATACAATGACCACAAAAAGACAATCAAAACCCAATAACTATTTCTGTACAAATAATTCACATCCAAAACAATGTCTTCTGTTATCTTTCTGTGATCCACCCAACCCAATTTGAATAGAATGACCACAAAAAGACAATCAAAAAACCCAATAACCATTTCTGTGCAAAAAATTCACATCCAACAAAATGTCTGCTGGTATCTTTTTCTGATCCACCCAACCCAATTTGAATACAATGACCACAAAAAGACAATCAAAACCCAATAACCATTTCTGTACAAAAAATTCACATCCAATAAAATGTCTGCTCTTATCTTTCTGTGATCCACCCAACCCAATTTGAATACAATGACCACAAAAGGACAATCAAAACCCAATAACCATTTTTGTGCAAAAAATTCACATCCAATAAAATGTCTGCTGTTATCTTTCTGTGATCCACCCAACCCAATTTGAATAGAATGACCACAAAAAGACAATCAAAACCCAATAACCATTTCTGTGCAAAAAATTCACATCCAACAAAATGTCTGCTGGTATCTTTTTCTGATCCACCCAACCCAATTTGAATACAATGACCACAAAAAGACAATCAAAACCCAATAACCATTTCTGTACAAAAAATTCACATCCAATAAAATGTCTGCTCTTATCTTTCTGTGATCCACCCAACCCAATTTGAATACAATGACCACAAAAGGACAATCAAAACCCAATAACCATTTTTGTGCAAAAAATTCACATCCAATAAAATGTCTGCTGTTATCTTTCTGTGATCCACCCAACCCAATTTGAATACAATGACCACAAAAAGACAATCAAAACCCAATAACCATTTCTGTGCAAAAAATTCACATCCAACAAAATGTCTGCTCTTATCATTCTGTGATCCACCCAACCCAATTTGAATACAATGACCACAAAAAGACAATCAAACCCTAATAACCATTTCTGTACAAATAATTCACATCCAATAAAATGTCTGCTGTTATCTTTCTGTGATTCACCCAACCCAATTTGAATACAATGACCACAAAAAGACAATCAAAACCCAACAACCATTTCTGTGCAAAAAATTCACATCCAACAAAATGTCTGCTGTTATCTTCTGTGATTCATCCGAACCAATTTGAATACAATGACCACAAAAAGACAATCAAAACCCAATAACCATTTCTGTGCAAAAAAATTCACATCCAATAAAATGTCTGCTGTTACCGTTCTGTGATCCATCCAACCCAATTTGAATACAATGACAACAAAAAGACAATCAAAACCCAATCACAATGTCTGTACAAATAATTCACATCCAATAAAATGTCTGCTGTTTTCTTTCTGTGATCCACCAAACCCAATTTGAATACAATGACCACAAAAAGACAATCAAAACACAATCACCATTTCTGTACAAAAAATTCACATCCAATAAAATGTCTGCTGTTATCTTTCTGTGATCCATCCAACCCAATTTGAATACAATGACCACAAAAAGACAATCAAAACCCAATAACCATTTGTGTGCAAATAATTCACATCCAACAAAATGTCTGCTCTTATCATTCTGTGATCCACCCAACCCAATTTGAATACAATGACCACAAAAAGACAATCAAACCCAATAACCATTTCTGTACAAATAATTCACATCCAACAAAATGTCTGCTGTTATCTTTCTGTGATCCATCCGAACCAATTTGAATACAATGACCACAAAAAGACAATCAAAACCTAATAACCATTTCTGTACAAATAATTCACATCCAATAAAATGTCTGCTGTTATCGTTCTGTGATTCACCCAACCCAATTTGAATACAATGACCACAAAAAGACAATCAAAACCTAATAACCATTTGTGTGCAAATAATTCACATCCAATAAAATGTCTGCTGTTATCTTTCTGTGATCCACCCAACCCAATTTTAATACAATGACCACAAAAAGACAATCAAATCCCAATAACTATTTCTGTGCAAAAAACTCACATCCAACAAAATGTATGCTGTTATCTTTCTGTGATCCCCCAACCCAATTTGAATACAATGACCACAAAAAGACAATCTAAACCCAATAACCATTTCTGTGCAAAAAACTCACATCCAACAAAAGGTCTGCTGTTATCTTTCTGTGATGCACCCAACCCAATTTGAATACAATGACCACAAAAAGACAATCAAAACCCAATAACCATTTGTGTGCAAAAAATTCACATCCAACAAAATGTCTGCTCTTATCTTTCTGTGATCCACCCAACCCAATTTGCATACAATGACCACAAAAAGACAATCAAAACCCAACAACCATTTCCGTACAAATAATTCACATCCAATAAAATGTCTGCTGTTATCTTTCTGTGAGTCACCCAACAAAATTTGAATACAATGACCACAAAAAGACAATCTAAACCCAATAACCATTTCTGTGCAAAAAACTCACATCCAACAAAAGGTCTGCTGTTATCTTTCTGTGATGCACCCAACCCAATTTGAATACAATGACCACAAAAAGACAATCAAAACCCAATAACCATTTGTGTGCAAAAAATTCACATCCAACAAAATGTCTGCTCTTATCTTTCTGTGATCCACCCAACCCAATTTGCATACAATGACCACAAAAAGACAATCAAAACCCAACAACCATTTCCATACAAATAATTCACATCCAATAAAATGTCTGCTGTTATCTTTCTGTGATCCACCCAACCCAATTTGAATACAATGACCACAAAAAGACAATCAAAACCCAACAACCATTTCTGTACAAATAATTCACATCCAATGAAATGTCTGCTGTTATCTTTCTGTGATCCACCCAACCCAATTGGAATACAATGACCACAAAAAGACAATCAAAACCCAACAACCATTTCTGTGCAAAAAATTCACATCCAACAAAATGTCTGCTGTTATCTTCTGTGATTCATCCGAACCAATTTGAATACAATGACCACAAAAAGACAATCAAAACCCAATAACCATTTCTGTGCAAAAAAATTCACATCCAATAAAATGTCTGCTGTTACCGTTCTGTGATCCATCCAACCCAATTTGAATACAATGACCACAAAAAGACAATCAAAACCCAATCACAATGTCTGTACAAATAATTCACATCCAATAAAATGTCTGCTGTTTTCTTTCTGTGATCCACCAAACCCAATTTGAATACAATGACCACAAAAAGACAATCAAAACACAATCACCATTTCTGTACAAAAAATTCACATCCAATAAAATGTCTGCTGTTATCTTTCTGTGATCCATCCAACCCAATTTGAATACAATGACCACAAAAAGACAATCAAAACCCAATAACCATTTCTGTGCAAAAAATTCACATCCAACAAAATGTCTGCTCTTATCATTCTGTGATCCACCCAACCCAATTTGAATACAATGACCACAAAAAGACAATCAAACCCAATAACCATTTCTGTACAAATAATTCACATCCAACAAAATGTCTGCTGTTATCTTTCTGTGATCCATCCGAACCAATTTGAATACAATGACCACAAAAAGACAATCAAAACCTAATAACCATTTCTGTACAAATAATTCACATCCAATAAAATGTCTGCTGTTATCTTTCTGTGATCCACCCAACCCAATTTGAATACAATGACCACAAAAAGACAATCAAAACCCAACAACCATTTCTGTGCAAAAAATTCACATCCAACAAAATGTCTGCTGTTATCTTCTGTCATTCATCCGAACCAATTTGAATACAATGACCACAAAAAGACAATCAAAACCCAATAACCATTTCTGTGCAAAAAACTCACATCCAACAAAAGGTCTGCTGTTATCTTTCTGTGATGCACCCAACCCAATTTGAATACAGTGACCACAAAAAGACAATCAAAACCCAATAACCATTTGTGTGCAAAAAATTCACATCCAACAAAATGTCTGCTCTTATCTTTCTGTGATCCACCCAACCCAATTTGCATACAATGACCACAAAAAGACAATCAAAACCCAACAACCATTTCCGTACAAATAATTCACATCCAATAAAATGTCTGCTGTTATCTTTCTGTGATTCACCCAACAAAATTTGAATACAATGACCACAAAAAGACAATCTAAACCCAATAACCATTTCTGTGCAAAAAACTCACATCCAACAAAAGGTCTGCTGTTATCTTTCTGTGATGCACCCAACCCAATTTGAATACAATGACCACAAAAAGACAATCAAAACCCAATAACCATTTGTGTGCAAAAAATTCACATCCAACAAAATGTCTGCTCTTATCTTTCTGTGATCCACCCAACCCAATTTGCATACAATGACCACAAAAAGACAATCGAAACCCAACAACCATTTCCGTACAAATAATTCACATCCAATAAAATGTCTGCTGTTATCTTTCTGTGATCCACCCAAAAAAATTTGAATACTATGACCACAAAAAGACAATCAAAACCCAATAACCATTTCTGTACAAATAATTCACATCCAATAAAATGTCTGCTGTTATTTTTCTGTGAACCACCCAACCCAATTTGAATACAATGACCACAAAAAGACAATCAAAACCCAATAACTATTTCTGTACAAATAATTCACATCCAATAAAATGTCTGCTGTTATTTTTCTGTGAACCACCCAACCCAATTTGAATACAATGACCACAAAAAGACAATCAAAACCCAATAACTATTTCTGTACAAATAATTCACATCCAATAAAATGTCTGCTGTTATTTTTCTGTGAACCACCCAACCCAATTTGAATACAATGACCACAAAAAGACAATCAAAACCCAATAACTATTTCTGTACAAATAATTCACATCCAATAAAATGTCTGCTGTTATTTTTCTGTGAACCACCCAACCCAATTTGAATACAATGACCACAAAAAGACAATCAAAACCCAATAACCATTTCCGTACAAATAATTCACATCCAATAAAATGTCTGCTGTTATCTTTCTGTGAACCACCCAACCCAATTTGAATACAATGACCACAAAAAGACAATAAAAACCCAATAACCATTTCCGTACAAATAATTCACATCCAATAAAATGTCTGCTGTTATTTTTCTGTGAACCACCCAACCCAATTTGAATACAATGACCACAAAAAGACAATCAAAACCCAATAACCATTTCCGTACAAATAATTCACATCCAATAAAATGTCTGCTGTTATCTTTCTGTGAACCACCCAACCCAATTTGAATACAATGACCACAAAAAGACAATAAAAACCCAATAACCATTTCCGTACAAATAATTCACATCCAATAAAATGTCTGCTGTTATCTTTCTGTGAACCACCCAACCCAATTTGAATACAATGACCACAAAAAGACAATAAAAACCCAACAACCATTTCCGTACAAATAATTCACATCCAATAAAATGTCTGCTGTTATCTTTCTGTGATCCACCCAACCCAATTTGAATACAATGACCACAAAAAGACAATAAAAACCCAATAACCATTTCCGTACAAATAATTCACATCCAATAAAATGTCTGCTGTTATCTTTCTGTGAACCACCCAACCCAATTTGAATACAATGACCACAAAAAGACAATCAAAACCCAATCACCATTTCCGTACAAATAATTCACATCCAATAAAATGTCTGCTGTTATCTTTCTGTGAACCACCCAACCCAATTTGAATACAATGACCAAAAAAAGACAATCAAAACCCAATCACCATTTCCGTACAAATAATTCACATCCAATAAAATGTCTGCTGTTATTTTTCTGTGAACCACCCAACCCAATTTGAATACAATGACCACAAAAAGACAATCAAAACCCAATAACCATTTCCGTACAAATAATTCACATCCAATAAAATGTCTGCTGTTATCTTTCTGTGAACCACCCAACCCAATTTGAATACAATGACCACAAAAAGACAATAAAAACCCAATAACCATTTCTGTACAAATAATTCACATCCAACAAAATGTCTGCTGTTATCTTTCTGTGATCCATCCGAACCAATTTGAATACAATGACCACAAAAAGACAATCAAAACCTAATAACCATTTCCGTACAAATAATTCACATCCAACAAAATGTCTGCTGTTATCTTTCTGTGATCCATCCAACCCAATTTGAATACAATGACCACAAAAAGACAATCAAAACCCAACAACCATTTCTGTGCAAAAAATTCACATCCAACAAAATGTCCGCTGTTATCTTTCTGTGATCCATCCGAACCAATTTGAATACAATGACCACAAAAAGACAATCAAAACCCAATAACCATTTCTGTGCAATAAAATTCACATCCAATAAGATGTCTGCTGGTATCGTTCTGTGATCCATCCAACCCAATTTGAATACAATGACCACAAAAAGACAATCAAAACCCAATAACCATTTCTGTGCAAAAAATTCATATCCAATAAAATGTCTGCTGTTATCTTTCTGTGATCCACCCAACCCAATTTGAATACAATGACCACAAAAAAACAATCAAAACCCAATCACAATTTCTGTACAAATAATTCACATCCAATAAAATGTCTGCTGTTATCTTTCTGTGATCCACCCAACCAAATTTGAATACTATGACCACAAAAAGACAACCCAACCACCATTTCTGTGCAAAAAATTCCAATTCAAAAAAATTCCTGCTGTTATCTTTCTGTGATCCACCCAACCAAATTTGAATACTATAACCATAAAAAGGCAATCAAAACCCAATCACCATTTCTGTGCAAAAATTCCAATTCAAGAAAATGTCTGCTGTTATCTGTCTGTGATCCACTCAACCAAATTCGAATACTATGACCACAAAAAGACAATCAAACCCCAATCATCATTTCTCTGCAAAGAATTCCAATTCAACAAAATTTCTGCTGTTATCTTTCTCTGATCCACCCAACCAAATATGAATACTATGACCACAAAAAGACAATAAAAACCAATCTACATTGCGGTTCAAGATATTCCAATTCAATTAATTTTATTGCCGCTATTTTACTCTGATCCACCCAACCAAATTTGAATACTATGACCACAAAAAGACAATCAAAACCCAATCACAATTGTTGTGCAAAAAATTCCAATTGAAAAAAATGCTTGCTGTTATCTTTCTTCGATCCACCCAACCAAATTTGAATACAATGACCACAAAAAGACAATAAAAACCTAATCACCATTTATGTGCAAAAACTTCCATTTCAAGAAAATTCCTGCTGTTATCTTTCTCTGATCCACCCAACCAAATTTGAATTCTATGACCACAAAAAGACAATCACGACCCAATCACCATTTCTGTGCAAAAAATTCTAATTGAAAAAAATGCCTGCTGTTATCTTTCTCTGATCCACCCAACCAAATATGAATACTATGACCACAAAAAGACAATCACAACCCAATCACCATTTCTGTGCAAAAAATTCCAATTCAAAAAAATTCCTGCTGTTATCTTTCTGTGATCCACCCAACCAAATTTGAATACTATAACCACAAAAAGACAATCAAAACCCAATCACCATTTCTGTGCAAAAAATTCCAATTGAAAAAAATGCCTGCTGTTATCTTTCTCTGATCCATCCAACCAAATTCGAATACTATGACCACAAAAAGACACTCAAAACCCAATCATCATTTCTCTGCAAAAAATTCCAATTCAACAAAATTTCTGCTGTTATCTTTCTCTGATCCACCCAACCAAATATGAATACTATGACCACAAAAAGACAATAAAAACCAATCTACATTGCGGTTCAAGATATTCCAATTCAATTAATTTTATTGCCGCTATTTTACTCTGATCCACCCAACCAAATTTGAATACTATGACCACAAAAAGACAATCAAAACCCAATCACAATTGTTGTGCAAAAAATTCCAATTGAAAAAAATGCCTGCTGTTATCTTTCTTCGATCCACCCAACCAAATTTGAATACAATGACCACAAAAATTCAATCAAAACCTAATCACCATTTCTGTGCAAAAAATTCCAATTCAAGAAAATTCCTGCTGTTATCTTTCTCTGATCCACCCAACCAAATTTGAATTCTATGACCACAAAAAGACAATCAAAACCCAATCATCATTTCTGTGCAAAAAATTCCAATTCAAGAAAATGTCTTCTATCATCTTTCTCTGATCCATCCAACCAAATTCGAATATTATGATCACAAAAAGACAATCACAACCCAATCACCATTCCTGTGCAAAAAATTCTAATTGAAAAAAATGCCTGCTGTTATTTTTCTCTGATCCACCCAACCAAATATGAATACTATGACCACAAAAAGACAATCAAACCCAATCACCATTTCTGTTCAAATCTTCTAATTCAACGAAATGTCTGCTGTAATCTTTCTGTGATCCACCCAACCAAATTTGAGGACTATGACCACCATAAGACAATCAAAACCCAATCTCCATTTCGGGTCAAAACATTTCAATTCAACACAATGTCTGCTGTTATTTTCTCTGATCCACCCAACCAAATTTTAATACTATGACCACAAAAAACAATCAAAACCCAATCTACATTGCGGTTCAAAATATTCCAATTCAATTAATTTTATTGCCGCTATTTTACTCTTATCCACCCAACCAAATTTGAATACTATGACCACAAAATGACAATCAAAACCCAATCATCATTTCTGTTCAAAAAAGTCCAAGTTAACAAAATGTCTTTTGTTATATTTCCCTGATCCACCAACCAAATTTGAATACTATGACCACAAAAAGCCAATCAAAACCCAATCACCATTTCTGTTCAAAAAATTCCAATTCAACAAAATGTCTACTGTTATCTTTCTCTGATCCATCCAACCAAATTTGAATACTATTACCAGAAAAAGACAAATAAAACCCAATCACCATTTTTCTGCAAAAAATTCCAATTCGACAAAATGTCTGCTGTATCTTTCTCTGATTCACAAAACCAAATTTTAATACTAAGATAATAAATAGACAATAAAAACCCAATCACAATTTCGGTGCAGAAATTCCAATTCAACAAAATGTCTGTTGTTATCTGTCTCTGATCCACCCAACCATATTTGAATACTATGACTACAAAAAGACAATCAAAACCCAATCACCATTTCTGTGCAAAAAATTCCAATGCAACAAAATGTCTGTTGTTATCTGTCTCTGATCCACCCAACCATATTTGAATTCTATAACCACAAAAAGACAATCAAAACCCAATCACCATTTCTGTGCAAAAAATCCAATGTAACAAAATGTCTGTTGTTATCTGTCTCTGATCCACCCAACCATATTTGAATACTATAACCACAAAAAGACAATCAAAACCCAATCACCATTTCTGTGCAAAAAATTCCAATGCAACAAAATGTCTTGTATTATTTTCTCTGATTCACCCAACTAAAATAAACAAATATAAAAGAAAATGTGAGATTCGACTAAATAACATGACATTGACAGGGGCAGCTTCATAGTGACAGTGTTGTCTTCATAAGCTTTTATTTTATTTCTCCAACAGTGAACGCTTACCCCTCCCACTTACACTCCCACAATCAAGGAAATATAAAGTTGAGTGGTTTAAGTCTCAATATTAAAAACAAACTTATTTTTCATGCAGAGAAAAAAAGGCGGAAAGGTGGCATATACAATTGGCAGCAATTGACAGTTTCAAAACACGTCACTGAAAATCTGAAACCATTTACAAGTAGTAATTTTGCTTAGAATGTTTATTGGCATTTTTAGATATTGTTTGTCCAGAAAAAGATATGTCTTTAAAACTATCAGTTCTTCTCCGAGGACGATTATGTGCCACATTGAAGAAATGTTGGAAATTAAAAATCACCTGGAGTGAATTGAAATATTTTCCATTGCTGTTGATGAGAGCACAGTCTCAAGTGACATTACACAACTTGCTTGTGTGAGG
Source organism: Euprymna scolopes (assembly GCF_053919585.1). NCBI lineage: Eukaryota > Metazoa > Mollusca > Cephalopoda > Sepiida > Sepiolidae > Euprymna > Euprymna scolopes. Next base: position 92,209,833 of record NC_136495.1, on the reverse strand, counting down.
GGTTGCTTCCACTTTTCATATTTTTGAAGAATTTATTCAGTTATTTTCCAGGAAGCGAACCATGACTAAAGCAGATATTTTTGAAACTTCGTTAAAAATGATGACTGAAATGAAATTTGATTCCTTGAAGATTAATAGAATCACAACTGATGAAGGCCAGCGATGGTAGGAAAAAATGGTGTTGTTACACTCCTACAGGAACATGTGAGAAGCGTTGGAATTGCTCATAAACTTTTAAAAATTCATTGCATTATCCATCAAGAGACATTATGTTCAAAGTCCTTAAAGTATCAAAATGTTATGGATGTTGTGTAAACTGTGAATCTGATTTTATCTCATCTGAATCATCAACAATTTAAACAATTTTCGTTTGATACTCAGGCAGATTATGGTGACCCTGAATATTTCTGTGATCAAGGCTGGCTTAATTGAGGATCGATATTAAAATGAGTATTTTCTTACATAAAACTGTGACGATATTTCTGAAAGTAAATATATGAATAGTTCACTTTTTCAAGATCCTAATTGACTCCCAACTTTAGCATTAATTGTGATTATAGTGACTCATTTGGATGATTTAAATTTACTATTTCAAGGTAGAATTATTAGGGCTGGGACAAAAGAATATGTACAACACAGTTTGACACAATGAATGAAGCACATTACTCTATATAAAAACGCATAAGATATCAACGGATATATACTTTAGTCAAAACAATGAAAAGAATATTCTGTTCTCCTAGCCCTAATAATCATATTGCAGCCTTTGAAAAAAAACTTGTTGGAAAATCAACTTGGAAATAAAAATTTTGCTCATTTCCTATCATTCCAACGATTTATGAATGGAATTCAAAATTTGTATCGTGTTTTGCTGACTTTCATCCACATCAAAATAATTTTAACTTATTTGCTACACAATTTGATGTGGAAGTAAAGACAGAATCAGAATGTTTTCAAATGTAATTGATAAGAATGCATTTATTAAGATCAAAATTTAATTTCAAAGATATTTCATTAATTGATATTTATGCCAAATATCTTTTTCCAAGAGGAAAGTCTTTCAAATTTGTGGCCCACACCAAAAAGATGGCACCTATAACAACTTTAAAATTGAAGCAAACTAAGTAAAATTTGAGAACCAGATTGACTGATGGCCATCTTGATATGCTTACTCCCAGCATTGACAAATTTGAAACCAAATGAGACATTCTCAATGAAAATCACCAAATTTTTCATTAATTATTTGGTTGTTAGTGATAGCATAACACCACTGCTGTTTATTTATAAACAAATGATGCCAATAATGTTTCCAATTGAATAGATAATTAAAGCCGTTTCACAAGTAAGTCGGATTCTACCTTTTTAGGCGACTATGTGTGAAAAGAAAGAAGAGGCTTGAAGTTTTGTTCCAAGTTCTGCAGAAGGGCAGGTCCTGTAGAATCAGCAGAAAAGAAAGTCCTGTAAAGTCAGCAGACGAGCAAGTCCCAAAAAATCATACACACACTAAGGTACTCTTAAAGCTGCAGCAGTTCACCGATACGATCACACTGACGTCGATCCTAGAAAAGACACCCCCATGTTCCAAACACACTCCCTTTATCCTTCCGGCGTTCGTCCTCGGCCAATCAGCAGCCAAAGAACGGTCACGTGGGACCCAGTGATGATCGCACAATCTACAAGATGAGGACGGCGCCATTTTGGAATTTCTTTCATGTTTCGGCCATGCACGTACGCACACCGTAGGAGCGTTCCAAGGTAAGGCATGACGCGCAGACACGTGGGCGCTTCCTCCCTTCATTTTCTTCGACTCTACACCCCCCCTGGTCTCAAGATCACACATGTGGCATTGCGGCCGCGGTCGTTTGATGTGGGCGCTCCTACGGAGGGAGATTAGCTGGGCTTCTTCATCTCCACCAGTGCCACCCGGGTCAGTGTCCACAGTCCTACCATCCGGCTGCACTTCATCTTCATCCGAGCTACCTGGGTCAGTGTCCACAGTCCTACCATCCGGCTGCGCTTCATCTTCATCTTCATCCGAGCTCTCAGAAGTGGTGCTGGAGCTATCGCCATCCGTGCTGAGGTTCTCAGCCATAGGCCGGATCCACATTTCATCACTGGATGATTCATTACTTTCACTGTTAATCATTTGGTTTATATCAAGGGCGGGCCGGACATCCCTTACATGGCGTGGGACACCATCAACCAGCACAGCCTGCTCACCGATTATGCCGGTGATCCGTCCCTGTCTGAACCTGGTCGTGCATCGGTTATTGGGAGGCCTTACCCAGACGGTGTCCCCTGACTTGTACCGTCCTTGCGTCTTCTTCTGATTAGGCGGGCAGGTGTCAATGCCCTTAACACGCACTCGATAGCGATGTATCACATTAGCAGGTGAACTTTCAGCAGTCGCGTCATCCTTTGGCGTTGTATTGTACTTATATACCGCCTCCGCAATCGTGCATTGCTTCCTTGCTGCTATCCGTTTCACACTTCGGTGGCACCGCTCTGCTATACCGTTGCCACTCGGCACATACGCACACCTGTGTCTAAGTCGGGTCCCCCACTCGTCCATCAAACGCCTGAATTCCCCGCTGCAAAAGGCTGTGTCATTGTCCGTGAGAATCTCTTTGGGTGGCCCCCGCTCGTAAAATATAGACTCTAATTGGCGGATGACACTAGCCGAGTCCTGTTAACAGTCGCCAGATCGCAAACCTCGTCCGCAATCGATTAGTGTGAGGAAGTGCTGACCACTATAGTGGGTTATGTCCATGCCCAGCCGGCTCCAAGTCCCGTCGACTTCCAGCCGACCTTTCTGCCATTTGGTGGGAGCCGGGTCGATTGACTGGCATATTTGGCATTCCTTGACCACTGATTCTACTCTGTTTTTGGACACTGACGGGTTGGTTAAGTGTGCGAAATAATATGTCCATCTCACTCCGGGGTGTCCAGTGTCGTGGTGTACCCTCTTGATTTCATCCGTCTCCTCAATAGAGGCAGCACATAACGATCCTGGTTCGGCTTCTTTCTTCATTGTGTCGAACCACCTCTGGGGCACACGGGTGAGTTTATCTGCAAGATTGCGAGTGGAAGCGACAAGCACCGCGTTCACCAATAGGTTGTACTCTTCCACCAACTTCCTTAGAGTCTCCAACCTTCGTCTGATTAGCATTTCGGTAGCCGCCTTGGTGCGCACTCTCGCTTTGCCTGTTAGTGTGTCAACTATCCAGTGGTACACGCACAGCGAATCTGTGTGTAAGCACAATTCTTTAACCTTCCACTGGAGTGCCATATTTACTCCCTTTATCGCCGCATCCAACTCCGCTAGGTTGATGTGAGTGGCATCATCCAGTGGTCGCAACCAGCAGGCGTCCTCAATCACAGACCCGTTCATCTCCAATAGTGCCCCGATCGCGAGGGAGCTCGCATCCACCCACACATTTAGTCTGTCTCCCTGGATGCACCAATCTCCTTTATAGTCCAGTCAAATTGTGGCTGAACCTCAAACAAATTGCTAACAAAGGTTTTTAAATTGCATTGTGCGAGAGAATATCTCCTCTTTCAGATAAAAAAAGTTTACCAAAATTGACCTTGCGGAAAGGGGTCAACGACCGCCATCTTTAAAGGGTCCCCCCGATTCTAGTTTCCCTCTCTCAACTCAATTATTTTAAGGATATCTTCAAAAATTACAAATATATCAATGTGAAATTTGATAAACCAACAGTTTCCATGAAGTTAAATATAATTATAAACTCATAGGTTTGATTTTATTTGATTTTGGTTTACGGCATATCAACCCTGTTAGATTATTTGTCCAGTCAATCTAGCTGTTCTTTTTTTGTCTCAACCTCATATAAATTGCTAACAGAGGTTTTTAAATTGCATTGTGGGCAGGAATAACTCCTCTTTCAGATAAAAAAAAGTTTATTGAAATTAACCTCGGAGAAAGGGGTCAACGGACGCCATCTTTAAAGGGTCCCTCCGATTCTAGTCTCAATTACTGTAAGTATTCTTTTTTTTATTAGCCGCACCTGCTTGCCGTCCCTGGCCGAAAACAAGCAATAAAATATTTTAATATTCTGGTGGTCATAAACCTGGCGCATGTAGGCTGTGGTGCTGAAACTGAATTTGTGCAGTTCGTAGCTGATAATGTGGACCATAATGTAAGGAGTATTGATGGATTCAACACATTCCATGGTATGGGCATCATAGCATCTGTTACCCCCGGGAAAGTTAAAGCAAAATCAATTCCAAGGATTCAGGTATTTTCAGAAGAGATAATAAAGGTTGGAAGGATCAAAATAAAGTTCCTAGATTCACGGCACACCAAAAAAACCCCAGTTACATTTAAAAAGCTCCTGGCCAAGAAAGTTGTCGATTCTACTGCCTATGTTGACATCCTTTGGGAGGTTTCACTAATTTTACATCCATCCAGACCCGCATGGTCAGGCCTTATGCAGTCAGTGTACAAAGGAACATATCCTGGAAAATCAGCAACAGTTTTTTTGCCAATGATTGACATGGACCCTGGTAACCCAACCTGTGTGTACTCAACTTTATGTTACATTAGTGATTTAGCCAGAAAAAACAACATAACACCAATTCTAACATTTGATTAGCCACTTTGGTACAAAGCAATGATGATAGTCTAGTCACAGCCTAGTTCCAGTCCCCTGAAATCATTTGTCTTGCGACTTGGTGGGCTCCATACACAGATGAGCTTTCTGGGGTCAATTGGTCATTTGATGAAAGGTTCTGGTTTGCAAGAACTTTTTGAACTTGTGTATGCTGAAAACACAGTCAACCACATGCTAAGTGGCAAAGCAATTGCAAGAGCCATTCGTGCTCACTTTTTAGTTGCTGCTGCTCTGAATGCTATTTTATTAGCAAAAGCCTATGATTTGCCAGTTTCACATGTCACTGAGCATGATCAACCCAACACTGATGCAGAAGAGTCATTTCATCAAAATGAAGACCTTAAAGAAGCTCAGGGGCTATTGATAGGTCTCCTTGGTGGGACTGAGAGATTGAATAATGTTCTGTCTTCAGAGTCTGTAACCAGGATTACCCAGAAAATCAACCATGTGAAGGATGCGATGGTTGAGCAGCAAACAGCAAAATTGTGGATTCAATACCTTGATATGGTGAAGAGCCTGCAACTGTTTATCAAAGCAGAGCGCACCGGGAACTGGAAATTGCACCTTGACGCTGTTAGGAAAATGCTGCCAATATTCGCTGCAGCAGGACACATCCTATATGCAAAGTCGGTGTATCTGTATTTGCAACAAATGGAGGGTCTGCCAAAAACCCACCCTGAAGTATACCAGAAATTTTCGGAAGGATTCCATGTGATTAGACGGAGTGATCGCTACTGGGCTGGCTTGTCAACGGATCTGGTTATTGAACAGGTGCTAATGAGAAGCCTGAAGACGTCTGGAGGCCTTACTCATGGCAGAGGAATGGATGAAATTCAACGATTGGTTTGGATGCTATCACTGCCAGCATGCGCGGAAATCAAGTTTACAATGCAAGAACTAGCAGGCATTCATTATGCCACTAGTGACCAGCATCAGGAGGCTACTTCAGCAAGAAAAGAGCGTGATGTGAGGGATACATGGAAGGTCCTCGCGTTTCTCCAGACATATGACCCTTTCACGGAAGATCCGTCCATTCACAGCATTTCAAGTGGAGTAACTGGAGACAAAAAGGTGAATGTGGACAGAGTAAACTCCATAGGAGAGGCAATCATAACTTCAATGGCTGGAGAAAATGTACAAGAGTACACTTTTAAAAAAAAGGATCAAGCAATTACACTTGGATCAAAAGTTTCACTCAGCAAAGATGAAACTGTTGAGACTGATCCACAACTCCTATTCCAGAGACTGTGTGTGCTATCTAATAATGAACCCTCAACCCAGGAGCAGCAAGAACATTTTCAATATGAGCTGTGTGGTTACCCACCTGCTCTTTTTGATTATTTTGGATTACTGCGACAAGCAAAAAATCTGCTTTGGCGGATGCTATATGGGAACTGACTTCTCATGTACAATCAGCTCCACAGTCATCAGATCCACAGTATCTCTTAGATGGTGGAGCACTACTTCAGCGTCTCCCTTGGCAAAAAGGTCGCACATTTAATGAGATCTGTGACCAATACTGTAGATATGTCACAAATAGATATGGAAAAGTATGTGTTGTCTTTGATGGATATGAAAGTGGCCCATCCATTAAGGATTCGACTCACCGACGCCGAGCAGGGGGGTTTGTTGGAGTTAATGTGTCACTGAATCCTTTCATGGTGTTCAAATTAAAAAAGGATGTTTTCCTTGCTAATCGACAAAACAAACAATTGTTTATCAACTTGCTGGGAAAGAGTTTGAAGGAAGCAGGTTGTAAAGTAATCCATGCATCTGGAGACGCTGACGTATTGATTGTGAAGACTACTCTAGAACTGGCACAGACAGGAGAAACCATTTTGATAGCAGATGGCACTGACCTATTGGTCCTTCTGTGTTATCATACCAATAGCGATGATATTTACAACATCTTTACGCCACAACCAAAAGCTAGTGAAAAAAGAGTGAAAGTCTGGAACATCAAAGAGGTGAGGAAATCATTGGGAGATGCGGCCTGTTCCAACATTCTTTTCATTCATGCACTACTGGGTTGTGATTCTACATCCAGTGTTCACGGAATTGGGAAGGCAGCATCCCTCCGAAAGGTGATGAACAATAGAAACTTCCTCGAACTAGCTAAAGTGTTTGGCAAAGACAGCAGTGCAGAAGAGGTTATTGAAGCTGGGGAGAAGGCTTTAGTGTGCCTATACAATGGTAATGATGGGGAAAACATCAATCATCTTCGACTGAGGCGCTTTAAGGAAAAGGTTGCAAATAGTTCAAAGTATGTTGAGGCCAAATCATTGCCACCGACAAGAGCAGCTACGAAATTCCACAGCTTTTGAGTTTACTTCCAAATTCAGGAATGGAAAGGTAGAAACCAGCTAAAACCTGACGAGTGGGGATGGACACTTTCAGATGGTAAATTACAACCAGTTAAGACTGACTTACCACCTGGCCCTGTAAATGTACTTCAGGGTGTACTACAGGAAGATGTAGTTGCAGGAAAATAGCATTCACTGTTCAAACTTGTGTGGATATTGCAAAGGCCTCCATTGCACCAACTCATCACAGCCAGATCTTGATGATGATGATGATGATGATGAAGTGATCTTTGACTAGTTCTTGACAAGAAATGTTCTTTGGTCCGTTCATAAACTTGTTCTGTGTAATTTAATAAAGGTTTTTGTCAGCAAAAATGATTATTTTTGTAATTAATTGTTTTAATGGACATACTTGTCAGGAATTTTATGCATCGAAATTTTAATACTGTTAAGTTGAATTTTAACCCTTTAGACTCAGGCCAATATATCGGCCTTGGCGATTTAGCAAAAAAGATGACACAGTCGATATTTTGTCCTTTTACATTATGGTAATTGTTAATTTTGCGTATCATCCTTTTCGCTAGTTATCGCATTTTACGACAGGGCCCAAATGATTTAAAAGTGGTGGCCGTTGACCCCTTTCCCCAAGGCTAATTTTGGTAAACTTTTTTTATATGAAAGCGGAGATATTCCTGCCCACAATGCAAGTTAAAAACCTTTGTTAGCAATTTGTTTGAGGTTCAGCCACAACACCAAAGACTGGACTATACAGTAATTGAGTTAAGAGAGGAAGACTAGAATCGGAGGGACCCTTTAAATATGGCGGCCGTTGACCCCTTTATCCAAGGTTAATTTTAATAAATTTTTTTTTATGGGACAGAGAGTTTGCTCAGACTTGACCAGTACCACAGCCTACAGACGCCAGGTTTATGACCACCAGAATATTAAAATAATTTATTGCTTGTTTTCGGCCAGGGACGGCAAGCAGGTGCGGCTAATAAAAAAAAAGAATACTTACAGTAATTGAGACTAGAATCGGAGGGACCCTTTAAAGATGGCGTCCGTTGACCCCTTTCTCCGAGGTTAATTTCAATAAACTTTTTTTTATCTGAAAGAAAAGTTATTCCTGCCCACAATGCAATTTAAAAACCTCTGTTAGCAATTTATATGAGGTTGAGACAAAAAAAACCCAGCTAGATTGACTGGACTAGTATCAAATAATCTAAAAGGGTTGATATGCCGTAAACCAAAATCAAATAAAACCAAACCTATGAGTTTATAATTATATTCAACTTCATAAAAACTGTTGATTTATAAAATGTCACATTGATACATTTGTAATTTTTGAAGATATACTTACAATAATTGAGTTGAGAGAGGGAAACTAGAATCGGGGGGGGGGGGACCCTTTAAAGATGGCGGTCGTTGACCCCTTTCCGCAAGGTCAATTTTGGTAAACTTCTTTTTATCTGAAAGAGGAGATATTCTTGCCCACAATGCAATTTAAAAACCTTTGTTAGCAATTTGTTTGAGGTTGAGCCAAAAATGAGCTAGATTGACTGGACTATTAGCGGGGTCCTCCTGCTTGACTCTTGTGATGGTTTCTTTTACCATGCGAAGCAACAGATTGTCCACCGTCTCGTCATCCCAGCCTTTGGTAACTGCACTCGCCCTCCTCTTCATGCTGGCTGTTGCGACCCGGGTCCATCCACATACTGGCAAGTGTCCTACCAGTTTTCCACACAGGGAAAATATGGCCCGCCTCGTGAGGATATGGGGCACTTCGGGGACTGCAGTTCCGCGCCCCCACCTCAAGGTCCCTCGCTCCTGTTGAACACTCAACCCCAAAACACGAGCGCCATCCTCCAAGCGTTCTGGATCCTTACAAATCAGTCCAAGTTCGGCAAGCTTAGCCCTCACACGTGATGATGGCACAACGTCTTCATTCACGTATATGTCGTCAAGGTATGCTGATGTCCCCTCTTTTACGGTCTTATCCTGTGACAATACAGCATTGACGATCATTTTCATGATTTGGGGCGCAACGTTCAGCCCAAAGCCCAGTCGCGTGAGGCAATACCTCCTACCAGAAAACACTACCGTCTGAAACGGCCACAGTGTCTCGCTAACCCGGACCTGCAGATATGCCCTTCTAAGGTCCAACAGGGACACATTAGAACCCAGCTGGCGCCATTCTCGCAGTTTGCTAGCACACATGTCGGCCTCGCCTGTGAACGCATCAACATATGAGTTCAGTTCTCGGTAATCCATCACCGGCCTGACTTTTGCTTTGTTCTGTTGAGCAACTGCCATTAATGGGATCAGACTTGGGGGGTCCAAGTTTTTTGTAGGGGTAGGGAATCAACTAGCCATCCTCGATCCATCTGCGAAGTTCTTCTTCGTACGCGGGCCTCATGTGGTCGGGCACATGGTATTCCGTTATGCCATTTTGCAGTTTGGCCGGTTCTCGGTCTTCCAACCACTTCCATGAGGCAGTCCAGGCCCTCTTTTGCTCGTCAAATTCGACGCTGAAGTCTGGTTGGTCGATCTTTAGTGCAGCACACACTGGGGCTTTCTCCTGAAAATGTACCGCCTCCGTCGCCAAGAGCTCTGATGGCATCATATCCTAGGAGCAGGTCAAAACTCAGGGGGTTTTCTGGTACCACCAGCGCCTCTAGGTTAGCGGAGATTCCATTTTTTGTCCAAATGTTTACGCTGCCCACCCCGCAACATGTGCGTGTCTCTCCACTGATGGTAGTCACTTGGACGTTCTTCTTTCTCCAAGTGTGACAGAGATCTGCACATATGATAGTGCGGGAGCACCCAGAGTCGAGGAGTGCTGAGCGCAGTGTTTCGTTGACATATATCGAAACGATCGGCAGCGTCTCATTTAATTTCTGCGTGGGGAAGAGGTTGACGCTGACACCTTGTCCCCGGTTCCGTTTCCCGGACAGTCTTGAGCTATATGGCCGGCTTCCTTACACCGGTAGCAGCGAACGGCCGTTGATTGCTGCCGGCAGTTCCTTGCAATATGGCCCTGTCCATTGCATTTGTAGCATATGATTCCACCACGTGGACCGGGTCCCTGATACGGTTTCTTATCATTCGGCGTGGACCGGGCAGCAGCAATTACCGGTTCCCTCATCTCGGGATAATTCTTCATTACAGTCCTGGCCCGATCCACTAGGTCATTAAGGGGCAACGAATCCGCACTTGAGCTGGCTCGTAATAGTCGCTTTGCTTCTGTCGGGAGTCCTGCTAGGAATTTGCATGCTAAGGCCCGCTCGGGCAGTCCACCAAACAAGACTGTTAACTTGGTCAGTTCTGCCAAGTATACATCGACCGTTTCGCCCGGACGTAGGGTCCTTGCCTCAAGTTGCTCCCAAGTAGTGGCGGGGTCAATCGCAAACACCTTGAACAGCACCGCCTTAATTGTCTCGTAGTCCTGTTTGCCCTCATGGCTGAGCTGTTGATACACGGCAAAGGCGCTGCCGGACAAGCGCAGAGGGACAACACGTTCGAAGTTCTTTACGCCAGACAAAACACAATGTAACTCCAACTTTTCCACCCAGTCAAGTACCGGGGTTGATCCATCGAACTCCGGTATTAATTTGAGGTCAATTTTTTCCCCCATTTTGCCGAAATAACTTAAAGCCGTTTCAAAAGTAAGTCGGATTCTACCTTTTTAGGCGACTACATGTGAAAAGAAAGAAGAGGCTTGAAGTTTTGTTCCAAGTTCTGCAGAAGGGCAGGTCCTGTAGAATCAGCAGAAAAGAAAGTCCTGTAAAGTCAGCAGACGAGCAAGTCCCAAAAAATCATACACACACTAAGGTACTCTTAAAGCTGCAGCAGTTCACCGATACGATCACACTGACGTCGATCCTAGAAAAGACACCCCCATGTTCCAAACACACTCCCTTTATCCTTCCGGCGTTCGTCCTCGGCCAATCAGCAGCCAAAGAACGGTCACGTGGGGCCCAGTGATGATCGCACAATCTACAAGATGAGGACGGCGCCATTTTGGAATTTCTTTCATGTTTCGGCCATGCACGTACGCACACCGTAGGAGCGTTCCAAGGTAAGGCATAACGCGCAGACACGTGGGCGCTTCCTCCCTTCATTTTCTTCGACTCTACAATAATATTTTTTGCTTGCCGTATTCATATGCTGTTAATATGAATTATTTTCATGTATATTCAACTCTTATGATTAAATGTGAATATGCAGATGTGTCAACACTTTGCAATTTTACTATATCGTCGACCTTCAAATGAAATTTGTTATGTCATTTTCCATAGAACAACTATACAATGCACTAAAAATATGAAATTATTTGTCAGTTATTTTTCATGAAACTTATTTCACTGAGTAATTGTGCTTATGTTTAATGTTAAATATACATATTTTTTTGAGACCATTACATAACAGAATAAGGAAAAGGAATGATTAAGGGAAAGACTAGCATGCGATGTCGCAGAAACTTAAAGACAGTGAAACATACGTGCATTATAGATGCCTCATGAATGTGTGGATGTATGTAAGTGTATATGTTTGCAACTATTTGTATTCATACGTATGGGTATATATGTTTCGTTTTTATTTGTGTGTGGTTTGTTTGTGATTTAATTCTCAATAGTCGTTTCAAACATAATTTCATCCATTTCACTTCGGTAGATTTTTTTCATTTTGAAATATTTTGACGTTCTTTGCAGAAAACTAATTTTTGTTAGGTGTTATTTAATTTTAGATTTTTTTTTGTTTTCTGATTTTTTATTTCTGATATTCATTCTCATTATGGCTTTAATATTTAGGTTGACGGGAGAGTCTGCATATGTAATTTTTCTTAATTTTTCATTTATGGCCTTCATTCGGCCTGCAACCCATCATTATAACACAGTTCAGCCTGCGAGGTTAAATGAGTTGCCGACCTCTGTTCTAGCATAACTCTAAAAAATTGGTAGAGAATTTAGTGCAATTTTCAAAGATAAATTCCAATCAAAGAACTTGATTGAATTTTTAGTGCACACATTTTATGTGGAAAAATTTTTGTTACATACAAATTGTCAGCATTTGCATATAAAAATATCGACTGTTACTCTGTTGTGTTGATATTTTTCTTCATTGTTTATACTTGATGACTGACATAAACTGAACATGGTTACCGTCTTTCTCAACTGTGTCTCACATATGGTTCATGGATTTGGGGAGAGGAGTAGATGTTGAAACTGATGAAGTTGTGGAAATTCTCACACAACCACACGTGGAGCTGAGTTCAGTTTCTGCATATATGGCCTTTTCACAGGTGTCCTATCCACCCAATGCTTGACAACAATGGACAGCAACTTGATATAGCCATCTGAATGTAGTCTTGAGTTCCATTTTGTAAATGTGGAGTTACTTGACGTGGCCTTCACTAGAAACGCACTTTGCACTTGTGTCCCCAATGTTTCAAAATATCAAGAAAAATTGAGTTGCTCTTAACTTCCTTTCCACAAACTGAACAAAGAATGTTCCACTTTCTCTGGACTTTCCAAAACTACAACCACTGATTTATTAGGGCTCTGACAAGAAAATGTTCTTTTCATTGTTTTTACTCTCGAGTATACATCAGTTAATATCTTATATGTTTTTAGATACAGTGATGTGGTTCTCAATTGATTAACTGTGTCTAACTGTGCCGGATATATACTCGAGTATCAAAACAATGAAAAGAATATTCTCTTGTCATAGCCTTACTGATTATCACTTTGATCTTGGTAACATTTACTCTCAGATCTTTACTTTCAATAGAAATTTTCCAATCATGTAACTTAACAAATAAATTATTTCAACAAAAATGCACCTATTGTTTTAAAAGCTAATTATAAGACCTTCTATTGTGCCACGATCAAGTATTAAATTATAAACATACAATATCCATTCCAAATTCAATGGGAAAATAAAGCTAACTTTTTGCATAAATAATTGTTGATCAGGGTTCAAAAATGTAAATATAAAACATATGATCAACCCAGGCAGTAATTCCTTACGTTCTTGTGTGTTTATTATTTGTCAATTTTTAGTATCACAGATGTTGTTGTGATTTCATGTTTAACTATTTCTATGGGACATTTTTTTTTATTCATTTGTTCAATCCATTTCAAGCAGACAATAGACACTATTGCAATTTTTTAGTTTTTTTTGCTGTGCCATTGTTTTTTTTTTCTTCTTTCATTTTTTGTACTACACATCTATTTCTTATGCATTTCAATTGCTGTTTTATTTTATTTGTCAGCTGCATTATTTTATTTTATTTGTCAGCTGCATTATTTTATTTTATTTGTCAGCTGCATTATTTTATTTTATTTGTCAGCTGCATTATTTTATTTTATTTGTCAGCTGCATTATTTTATTTTATTTGTCAGCTGCATTATTTTATTTTATTTGTCAGCTGCATTATTTTATTTTATTTGTCAGCTGCATTATTTTATTTTATTTGTCAGCTGCATTATTTTATTTTATTTGTCAGCTGCATTGTTTTATTTTATTTGTCAGCTGCATTATTTTATTTTATTTGTCAGCTGCATTATTTTATTTTATTTGTCAGCTGCATTATTTTATTTTATTTGTCAGCTGCATTATTTTATTTTATTTGTCAGCTGCATTATTTTATTTTATTTGTCAGCTGCATTATTTTATTTTATTTGTCAGCTGCATTATTTTATTTTATTTGTCAGCTGCATTATTTTATTTTATTTGTCAGCTGCATTATTTTATTTTATTTGTCAGCTGCATTATTTTATTTTATTTGTCAGCTGCATTATTTTATTTTATTTGTCAGCTGCATTATTTTATTTTATTTGTCAGCTGCATTATTTTATTTTATTTGTCAGCTGCATTATTTTATTTTATTTGTCAGCTGCATTATTTTATTTTATTTGTCAGCTGCATTATTTTATTTTATTTGTCAGCTGCATTATTTTATTTTATTTGTCAGCTGCATTATTTTATTTTATTTGTCAGCTGCATTATTTTATTTTATTTGTCAGCTGCATTATTTTATTTTATTTGTCAGCTGCATTATTTTATTTTATTTGTCAGCTGCATTATTTTATTTTATTTGTCAGCTGCATTATTTTATTTTATTTGTCAGCTGCATTATTTTATTTTATTTGTCAGCTGCATTATTTTATTTTATTTGTCAGCTGCATTATTTTATTTTATTTGTCAGCTGCATTATTTTATTTTATTTGTCAGCTGCATTATTTTATTTTATTTGTCAGCTGCATTATTTTATTTTATTTGTCAGCTGCATTATTTTATTTTATTTGTCAGCTGCATTATTTTATTTTATTTGTCAGCTGCATTATTTTATTTTATTTGTCAGCTGCATTATTTTATTTTATTTGTCAGCTGCATTATTTTATTTTATTTGTCAGCTGCATTATTTTATTTTATTTGTCAGCTGCATTATTTTATTTTATTTGTCAGCTGCATTATTTTATTTTATTTGTCAGCTGCATTATTTTATTTTATTTGTCAGCTGCATTATTTTATTTTATTTGTCAGCTGCATTATTTTATTTTATTTGTCAGCTGCATTATTTTATTTTATTTGTCAGCTGCATTATTTTATTTTATTTGTCAGCTGCATTATTTTATTTTATTTGTCAGCTGCATTATTTTATTTTATTTGTCAGCTGCATTGTTTTATTTTATTTGTCAGCTGCATTATTTTATTTTATTTGTCAGCTGCATTATTTTATTTTATTTGTCAGCTGCATTATTTTATTTTATTTGTCAGCTGCATTATTTTATTTTATTTGTCAGCTGCATTATTTTATTTTATTTGTCAGCTGCATTATTTTATTTTATTTGTCAGCTGCATTATTTTATTTTATTTGTCAGCTGCATTATTTTATTTTATTTGTCAGCTGCATTGTTTTATTTTATTTGTCAGCTGCATTATTTTATTTTATTTGTCAGCTGCATTATTTTATTTTATTTGTCAGCTGCATTATTTTATTTTATTTGTCAGCTGCATTATTTTATTTTATTTGTCAGCTGCATTATTTTATTTTATTTGTCAGCTGCATTATTTTATTTTATTTGTCAGCTGCATTATTTTATTTTATTTGTCAGCTGCATTATTTTATTTTATTTGTCAGCTGCATTATTTTATTTTATTTGTCAGCTGCATTATTTTATTTTATTTGTCAGCTGCATTATTTTATTTTATTTGTCAGCTGCATTGTTTTATTTTATTTGTCAGCATCATTATTTTATTTTATTTGTCAGCTGCATTATTTTATTTTATTTGTCAGCTGCATTATTTTATTTTATTTGTCAGCTGCATTATTTTATTTTATTTGTCAGCTGCATTGTTTTATTTTATTTGTCAGCTGCATTGTTTTATTTTATTTGTCAGCTGCATTGTTTTATTTTATTTGTCAGCTGCATTATTTTATTTTATTTGTCAGCTGCATTATTTTATTTTATTTGTCAGCTGCATTATTTTATTTTATTTGTCAGCTGCATTATTTTATTTTATTTGTCAGCTGCATTATTTTATTTTATTTGTCAGCTGCATTATTTTATTTTATTTGTCAGCTGCATTATTTTATTTTATTTGTCAGCTGCATTATTTTATTTTATTTGTCAGCTGCATTATTTTATTTTATTTGTCAGCTGCATTATTTTATTTTATTTGTCAGCTGCATTATTTTATTTTATTTGTCAGCTGCATTGTTTTATTTTATTTGTCAGCTGCATTATTTTATTTTATTTGTCAGCTGCATTATTTTATTTTATTTGTCAGCTGCATTATTTTATTTTATTTGTCAGCTGCATTATTTTATTTTATTTGTCAGCTGCATTATTTTATTTTATTTGTCAGCTGCATTATTTTATTTTATTTGTCAGCTGCATTATTTTATTTTATTTGTCAGCTGCATTATTTTATTTTATTTGTCAGCTGCATTATTTTATTTTATTTGTCAGCTGCATTATTTTATTTTATTTGTCAGCTGCATTATTTTATTTTATTTGTCAGCTGCATTATTTTATTTTATTTGTCAGCTGCATTGTTTTATTTTATTTGTCAGCTGCATTATTTTATTTTATTTGTCAGCTGCATTATTTTATTTTATTTGTCAGCTGCATTATTTTATTTTATTTGTCAGCTGCATTATTTTATTTTATTTGTCAGCTGCATTATTTTATTTTATTTGTCAGCTGCATTATTTTATTTTATTTGTCAGCTGCATTATTTTATTTTATTTGTCAGCTGCATTATTTTATTTTATTTGTCAGCTGCATTATTTTATTTTATTTGTCAGCTGCATTGTTTTATTTTATTTGTCAGCTGCATTATTTTATTTTATTTGTCATCTGCATTGTTTTATTTTATTTGTCAGCTGTATTATTTTATTTCATTTGTCAGCTGCATTATTTTATTTCATTTGTCAGCTGCATTATTCTATTTTATTTGTCAGCTGCATTATTTTATTTTATTTGTCAGCTGCATTATTTTATTTTATTTGTCAGCTGCATTATTTTATTTTATTTGTCAGCTGCATTATTTTATTTTATTTGTCAGCTGAATTATTTTATTTTATTTGTCAGCTGCATTGTTTTATTTTATTTGTCAGCTGCATTATTTTATTTTATTTGTCAGCTGCATTATTTTATTTTATTTGTCAGCTGCATTGTTTTATTTTATTTGTCAGCTGCATTATTTTATTTTATTTGTCAGCTGCATTGTTTTATTTTATTTGTCAGCTGCATTATTTTATTTTATTTGTCAGCTGCATTATTTTATTTTATTTGTCAGCTGCATTATTTTATTTTATTTGTCAGCTGCATTATTTTATTTTATTTGTCAGCTGCATTGTTTTATTTTATTTGTCAGCTGCATTATTTTATTTTATTTGTCAGCTGCATTATTTTATTTTATTTGTCAGCTGCATTATTTTATTTTATTTGTCAGCTGCATTATTTTATTTTATTTGTCAGCTGCATTATTTTATTTTATTTGTCAGCTGCATTATTTTATTTTATTTGTAAGCTGCATTATTTTATTTTATTTGTCAGCTGCATTATTTTATTTTATTTGTCAGCTGCATTATTTTATTTTATTTGTCAGCTGCATTATTTTATTTTATTTGTCAGCTGCATTATTTTATTTTATTTGTCAGCTGCATTATTTTATTTTATTTGTCAGCTGCATTATTTTATTTTATTTGTCAGCTGCATTATTTTATTTTATTTGTCAGCTGCATTATTTTATTTTATTTGTCAGCTGCATTATTTTATTTTATTTGTCAGCTGCATTATTTTATTTTATTTGTCAGCTGCATTATTTTATTTTATTTGTCAGCTGCATTATTTTATTTTATTTGTCAGCTGCATTATTTTATTTTATTTGTCAGCTGCATTATTTTATTTTATTTGTCAGCTGCATTATTTTATTTTATTTGTCAGCTGCATTATTTTATTTTATTTGTCAGCTGCATTATTTTATTTTATTTGTCAGCTGCATTATTTTATTTTATTTGTCAGCTGCATTATTTTATTTTATTTGTCAGCTGCATTATTTTATTTTATTTGTCAGCTGCATTATTTTATTTTATTTGTCAGCTGCATTATTTTATTTTATTTGTCAGCTGCATTATTTTATTTTATTTGTCAGCTGCATTATTTTATTTTATTTGTCAGCTGCATTATTTTATTTTATTTGTCAGCTGCATTATTTTATTTTATTTGTCAGCTGCATTATTTTATTTTATTTGTCAGCTGCATTATTTTATTTTATTTGTCAGCTGCATTATTTTATTTTATTTGTCAGCTGCATTATTTTATTTTATTTGTCAGCTGCATTATTTTATTTTATTTGTCAGCTGCATTATTTTATTTTATTTGTCAGCTGCATTATTTTATTTTATTTGTCAGCTGCATTATTTTATTTTATTTGTCAGCTGCATTATTTTATTTTATTTGTCAGCTGCATTATTTTATTTTATTTGTCAGCTGCATTATTTTATTTTATTTGTCAGCTGCATTATTTTATTTTATTTGTCAGCTGCATTATTTTATTTTATTTGTCAGCTGCATTATTTTATTTTATTTGTCAGCTGCATTATTTTATTTTATTTGTCAGCTGCATTATTTTATTTTATTTGTCAGCTGCATTGTTTTATTTTATTTGTCAGCTGCATTATTTTATTTTATTTGTCAGCTGCATTATTTTATTTTATTTGTCAGCTGCATTATTTTATTTTATTTGTCAGCTGCATTATTTTATTTTATTTGTCAGCTGCATTATTTTATTTTATTTGTCAGCTGCATTATTTTATTTTATTTGTCAGCTGCATTATTTTATTTTATTTGTCAGCTGCATTATTTTATTTTATTTGTAAGCTGCATTGTTTTATTTTATTTGTCAGCTGCATTATTTTATTTTATTTGTCAGCTGCATTATTTTATTTTATTTGTCAGCTGCATTATTTTATTTTATTTGTCAGCTGCATTATTTTATTTTATTTGTCAGCTGCATTATTTTATTTTATTTGTCAGCTGCATTATTTTATTTTATTTGTCAGCTGCATTATTTTATTTTATTTGTCAGCTGCATTATTTTATTTTATTTGTCAGCTGCATTATTTTATTTTATTTGTCAGCTGCATTATTTTATTTTATTTGTCAGCTGCATTATTTTATTTTATTTGTCAGCTGCATTGTTTTATTTTATTTGTCAGCATCATTATTTTATTTTATTTGTCAGCTGCATTATTTTATTTTATTTGTCAGCTGCATTATTTTATTTTATTTGTCAGCTGCATTATTTTATTTTATTTGTCAGCTGCATTGTTTTATTTTATTTGTCAGCTGCATTGTTTTATTTTATTTGTCAGCTGCATTGTTTTATTTTATTTGTCAGCTGCATTATTTTATTTTATTTGTCAGCTGCATTATTTTATTTTATTTGTCAGCTGCATTATTTTATTTTATTTGTCAGCTGCATTATTTTATTTTATTTGTCAGCTGCATTATTTTATTTTATTTGTCAGCTGCATTATTTTATTTTATTTGTCAGCTGCATTATTTTATTTTATTTGTCAGCTGCATTATTTTATTTTATTTGTCAGCTGCATTATTTTATTTTATTTGTCAGCTGCATTATTTTATTTTATTTGTCAGCTGCATTATTTTATTTTATTTGTCAGCTGCATTATTTTATTTTATTTGTCAGCTGCATTATTTTATTTTATTTGTCAGCTGCATTGTTTTATTTTATTTGTCAGCTGCATTATTTTATTTTATTTGTCAGCTGCATTATTTTATTTTATTTGTCAGCTGCATTATTTTATTTTATTTGTCAGCTGCATTATTTTATTTTATTTGTCAGCTGCATTATTTTATTTTATTTGTCAGCTGCATTATTTTATTTTATTTGTCAGCTGCATTATTTTATTTTATTTGTCAGCTGCATTATTTTATTTTATTTGTCAGCTGCATTATTTTATTTTATTTGTCAGCTGCATTATTTTATTTTATTTGTCAGCTGCATTATTTTATTTTATTTGTCAGCTGCATTGTTTTATTTTATTTGTCAGCTGCATTATTTTATTTTATTTGTCATCTGCATTGTTTTATTTTATTTGTCAGCTGCATTATTTTATTTTATTTGTCAGCTGCATTATTTTATTTTATTTGTCAGCTGCATTATTCTATTTTATTTGTCAGCTGCATTATTTTATTTTATTTGTCAGCTGCATTATTTTATTTTATTTGTCAGCTGCATTATTTTATTTTATTTGTCAGCTGCATTATTTTATTTTATTTGTCAGCTGCATTATTTTATTTTATTTGTCAGCTGAATTATTTTATTTTATTTGTCAGCTGCATTGTTTTATTTTATTTGTCAGCTGCATTATTTTATTTTATTTGTCAGCTGCATTATTTTATTTTATTTGTCAGCTGCATTGTTTTATTTTATTTGTCAGCTGCATTATTTTATTTTATTTGTCAGCTGCATTGTTTTATTTTATTTGTCAGCTGCATTATTTTATTTTATTTGTCAGCTGCATTATTTTATTTTATTTGTCAGCTGCATTATTTTATTTTATTTGTCAGCTGCATTATTTTATTTTATTTGTCAGCTGCATTGTTTTATTTTATTTGTCAGCTGCATTATTTTATTTTATTTGTCAGCTGCATTATTTTATTTTATTTGTCAGCTGCATTATTTTATTTTATTTGTCAGCTGCATTATTTTATTTTATTTGTCAGCTGCATTATTTTATTTTATTTGTCAGCTGCATTATTTTATTTTATTTGTCAGCTGCATTATTTTATTTTATTTGTCAGCTGCATTATTTTATTTTATTTGTCAGCTGCATTATTTTATTTTATTTGTCAGCTGCATTATTTTATTTTATTTGTCAGCTGCATTATTTTATTTTATTTGTCAGCTGCATTATTTTATTTTATTTGTCAGCTGCATTATTTTATTTTATTTGTCAGCTGCATTGTTTTATTTTATTTGTCAGCTGCATTATTTTATTTTATTTGTCATCTGCATTATTTTATTTTATTTGTCAGCTGCATTATTTTATTTTATTTGTCAGCTGCATTATTTTATTTTATTTGTCAGCTGCATTATTTTATTTTATTTGTCAGCTGCATTATTTTATTTTATTTGTCAGCTGCATTGTTTTATTTTATTTGTCAGCTGCATTATTTTATTTTATTTGTCAGCTGCATTGTTTTATTTTATTTGTCAGCTGCATTATTTTATTTTATTTGTCAGCTGCATTATTTTATTTTATTTGTCAGCTGCATTATTTTATTTTATTTGTCAGCTGCATTATTTTATTTTATTTGTCAGCTGCATTATTTTATTTTATTTGTCAGCTGCATTATTTTATTTTATTTGTCAGCTGCATTATTTTATTTTATTTGTCAGCTGCATTATTTTATTTTATTTGTCAGCTGCATTGTTTTATTTTATTTGTCAGCTGCATTATTTTATTTTATTTGTCAGCTGCATTATTTTATTTTATTTGTCAGCTGCATTATTTTATTTTATTTGTCAGCTGCATTATTTTATTTTATTTGTCAGCTGCATTATTTTATTTTATTTGTCATCTGCATTATTTTATTTTATTTGTCAGCTGCATTATTTTATTTTATTTGTCAGCTGCATTGTTTTATTTTATTTGTCAGCTGCATTATTTTATTTTATTTGTCAGCTGCATTATTTTATTTTATTTGTCAGCTGCATTATTTTATTTTATTTGTCAGCTGCATTATTTTATTTTATTTGTCAGCTGCATTGTTTTATTTTATTTGTCAGCTGCATTATTTTATTTCATTTGTCAGCTGCATTATTTTATTTTATTTGTCAGCTGCATTATTTTATTTTATTTGTCAGCTGCATTGTTTTATTTTATTTGTCAGCTGCATTATTTTATTTTATTTGTCAGCTGCATTATTTTATTTTATTTGTCAGCTGCATTATTTTATTTTATTTGTCAGCTGCATTATTTTATTTTATTTGTCAGCTGCATTATTTTATTTTATTTGTCAGCTGCATTATTTTATTTTATTTGTCAGCTGCATTATTTTATTTTATTTGTCAGCTGCATTATTTTATTTTATTTGTCAGCTGCATTATTTTATTTTATTTGTCAGCTGCATTGTTTTATTTTATTTGTCAGCTGCATTATTTTATTTTATTTGTCAGCTGCATTATTTTATTTTATTTGTCAGCTGCATTATTTTATTTTATTTGTCAGCTGCATTATTTTATTTTATTTGTCAGCTGCATTATTTTATTTTATTTGTCAGCTGCATTATTTTATTTTATTTGTCAGCTGCATTATTTTATTTTATTTGTCAGCTGCATTATTTTATTTTATTTGTCAGCTGCATTATTTTATTTTATTTGTCAGCTGCATTATTTTATTTTATTTGTCATCTGCATTGTTTTATTTTATTTGTCAGCTGTATTATTTTATTTTATTTGTCAGCTGTATTATTTTATTTTATTTGTCAGCTGCATTATTTTATTTTATTTGTCAGCTGCATTCTTCTATTTTATTTGTCAGCTGAATTATTTTATTTTATTTGTCAGCTGCATTATTTTATTTTATTTGTCAGCTGCATTATTTTATTTTATTTGTCAGCTGAATTATTTTATTTTATTTGTCAGCTGCATTGTTTTATTTTATTTGTCAGCTGCATTATTTTATTTTATTTGTCAGCTGCATTATTTTATTTTATTTGTCAGCTGCATTGTTTTATTTTATTTGTCAGCTGCATTATTCTATTTTATTTGTCAGCTGCATTGTTTTATTTTATTTGTCAGCTGCATTATTTTATTTTATTTGTCAGCTGCATTATTTTATTTTATTTGTCAGCTGCATTATTTTATTTTATTTGTCAGCTGCATTATTTTATTTTATTTGTCAGCTGCATTGTTTTATTTTATTTGTCAGCTGCATTGTTTTATTTTATTTGTCAGCTGCATTATTTTATTTTATTTGTCAGCTGCATTATTTTATTTTATTTGTCAGCTGCATTATTTTATTTTATTTGTCAGCTGCATTATTTTATTTTATTTGTCAGCTGCATTATTTTATTTTATTTGTCAGCTGCATTATTTTATTTTATTTGTCAGCTGCATTATTTTATTTTATTTGTCAGCTGCATTATTTTATTTTATTTGTCAGCTGCATTATTTTATTTTATTTGTCAGCTGCATTATTTTATTTTATTTGTCAGCTGCATTATTTTATTTTATTTGTCAGCTGCATTGTTTTATTTTATTTGTCAGCTGCATTATTTTATTTTATTTGTCATCTGCATTATTTTATTTTATTTGTCAGCTGCATTATTTTATTTTATTTGTCAGCTGCATTATTTTATTTTATTTGTCAGCTGCATTATTTTATTTTATTTGTCAGCTGCATTATTTTATTTTATTTGTCAGCTGCATTATTTTATTTTATTTGTCAGCTGCATTGTTTTATTTTATTTGTCAGCTGCATTATTTTATTTTATTTGTCAGCTGCATTGTTTTATTTTATTTGTCAGCTGCATTATTTTATTTTATTTGTCAGCTGCATTATTTTATTTTATTTGTCAGCTGCATTATTTTATTTTATTTGTCAGCTGCATTATTTTATTTTATTTGTCAGCTGCATTATTTTATTTTATTTGTCAGCTGCATTATTTTATTTTATTTGTCAGCTGCATTATTTTATTTTATTTGTCAGCTGCATTATTTTATTTTATTTGTCAGCTGCATTGTTTTATTTTATTTGTCAGCTGCATTATTTTATTTTATTTGTCAGCTGCATTATTTTATTTTATTTGTCAGCTGCATTATTTTATTTTATTTGTCAGCTGCATTATTTTATTTTATTTGTCAGCTGCATTATTTTATTTTATTTGTCAGCTGCATTATTTTATTTTATTTGTCAGCTGCATTATTTTATTTTATTTGTCAGCTGCATTGTTTTATTTTATTTGTCAGCTGCATTATTTTATTTTATTTGTCAGCTGCATTATTTTATTTTATTTGTCAGCTGCATTATTTTATTTTATTTGTCAGCTGCATTGTTTTATTTTATTTGTCAGCTGCATTATTTTATTTCATTTGTCAGCTGCATTATTTTATTTTATTTGTAAGCTGCATTATTTTATTTTATTTGTCAGCTGCATTATTTTATTTTATTTGTCAGCTGCATTATTTTATTTTATTTGTCAGCTGCATTATTTTATTTTATTTGTCAGCTGCATTATTTTATTTTATTTGTCAGCTGCATTATTTTATTTTATTTGTCAGCTGCATTGTTTTATTTTATTTGTCAGCTGCATTATTTTATTTTATTTGTCAGCTGCATTATTTTATTTTATTTGTCAGCTGCATTATTTTATTTTATTTGTCAGCTGCATTGTTTTATTTTATTTGTCAGCTGCATTGTTTTATTTTATTTGTCAGCTGCATTATTTTATTTTATTTGTCAGCTGCATTATTTTATTTTATTTGTCAGCTGCATTATTTTATTTTATTTGTCAGCTGCATTATTTTATTTTATTTGTCAGCTGCATTGTTTTATTTTATTTGTCAGCTGCATTATTTTATTTTATTTGTCAGATGCATTATTTTATTTTATTTGTCAGCTGCATTATTTTATTTTATTTGTCAGCTGCATTATTTTATTTTATTTGTCAGCTGCATTATTTTATTTTATTTGTCAGCTGCATTATTTTATTTTATTTGTCAGCTGCATTATTTTATTTTATTTGTCAGCTGCATTATTTTATTTTATTTGTCAGCTGCATTGTTTTATTTTATTTGTCAGCTGCATTATTTTATTTTATTTGTCAGCTGCATTATTTTATTTTATTTGTCAGCTGCATTATTTTATTTTATTTGTCAGCTGCATTATTTTATTTTATTTGTCAGCTGCATTGTTTTATTTTATTTGTCAGCTGCATTGTTTTATTTTATTTGTCAGCTGCATTATTTTATTTTATTTGTCAGCTGCATTATTTTATTTTATTTGTCAGCTGCATTATTTTATTTTATTTGTCAGCTGCATTATTTTATTTTATTTGTCAGCTGCATTGTTTTATTTTATTTGTCAGCTGCATTATTTTATTTTATTTGTCAGCTGCATTATTTTATTTTATTTGTCAGCTGCATTATTTTATTTTATTTGTCAGCTGCATTATTTTATTTTATTTGTCAGCTGCATTATTTTATTTTATTTGTCAGCTGCATTATTTTATTTTATTTGTCAGCTGCATTATTTTATTTTATTTGTCAGCTGCATTATTTTATTTTATTTGTCAGCTGCATTATTTTATTTTATTTGTCAGCTGCATTATTTTATTTTATTTGTCAGCTGCATTGTTTTATTTTATTTGTCAGCTGCATTATTTTATTTTATTTGTCAGCTGCATTATTTTATTTTATTTGTCAGCTGCATTATTTTATTTTATTTGTCAGCTGCATTATTTTATTTTATTTGTCAGCTGCATTATTTTATTTTATTTGTCAGCTGCATTATTTTATTTTATTTGTCAGCTGCATTATTTTATTTTATTTGTCAGCTGCATTATTTTATTTTATTTGTCAGCTGCATTATTTTATTTTATTTGTCAGCTGCATTATTTTATTTTATTTGTCAGCTGCATTATTTTATTTTATTTGTCAGCTGCATTATTTTATTTTATTTGTCAGCTGCATTATTTTATTTTATTTGTCAGCTGCATTATTTTATTTTATTTGTCAGCTGCATTATTTTATTTTATTTGTCAGCTGCATTATTTTATTTTATTTGTCAGCTGCATTATTTTATTTTATTTGTCAGCTGCATTGTTTTATTTTATTTGTCAGCTGTATTATTTTATTTTATTTGTCAGCTGCATTGTTTTATTTTATTTGTCAGCTGCATTATTTTATTTTATTTGTCAGCTGCATTATTTTATTTTATTTGTCAGCTGCATTATTTTATTTTATTTGTCAGCTGCATTATTTTATTTTATTTGTCAGCTGCATTATTTTATTTTATTTGTCAGCTGCATTATTTTATTTTATTTGTCAGCTGCATTATTTTATTTTATTTGTCAGCTGCATTGTTTTATTTTATTTGTCAGCTGCATTATTTTATTTTATTTGTCAGCTGCATTATTTTATTTTATTTGTCAGCTGCATTATTTTATTTTATTTGTCAGCTGCATTATTTTATTTTATTTGTCAGCTGCATTATTTTATTTTATTTGTCAGCTGCATTATTTTATTTTATTTGTCAGCTGCATTATTTTATTTTATTTGTCAGCTGCATTATTTTATTTTATTTGTCAGCTGCATTGTTTTATTTTATTTGTCAGCTGCATTATTTTATTTTATTTGTCAGCTGCATTATTTTATTTTATTTGTCAGCTGCACTATTTTATTTTATTTGTCAGCTGCATTATTTTATTTTATTTGTCAGCTGCATTGTTTTATTTTATTTGTCAGCTGCATTATTTTATTTTATGGGTCAGCTGCATTATTTTATTTTATTTGTCAGCTGCATTGTTTTATTTTATTTGTCAGCTGCATTATTTTATTTTATTTGTCAGCTGCATTATTTTATTTTATTTGTCAGCTGCATTATTTTATTTTATTTGTCAGCTGCATTATTTTATTTTATTTATCAGCTGCATTATTTTATTTTATTTGTCAGCTGCATTATTTTATTTTATTTGTCAGCTGCATTATTTTATTTTATTTGTCAGCTGCATTATTTTATTTTATTTGTCAGCTGCATTATTTTATTTTATTTGTCAGCTGCATTATTTTATTTTATTTGTCAGCTGCATTATTTTATTTTATTTGTCAGCTGCATTATTTTATTTTATTTGTCAGCTGCATTATTTTATTTTATTTGTCAGCTGCATTATTTTATTTTATTTGTCAGCTGCATTATTTTATTTTATTTGTCAGCTGCATTATTTTATTTTATTTGTCAGCTGCATTATTTTATTTTATTTGTCAGCTGCATTATTTTATTTTATTTGTCAGCTGCATTATTTTATTTTATTTGTCAGCTGCATTGTTTTATTTTATTTGTCAGCTGCATTATTTTATTTTATTTGTCAGCTGCATTATTTTATTTTATTTGTCAGCTGCATTATTTTATTTTATTTGTCAGCTGCATTATTTTATTTTATTTGTCAGCTGCATTATTTTATTTTATTTGTCAGCTGCATTATTTTATTTTATTTGTCAGCTGCATTATTTTATTTTATTTGTCAGCTGCATTATTTTATTTTATTTGTCAGCTGCATTATTTTATTTTATTTGTCAGCTGCATTATTTTATTTTATTTGTCAGCTGCATTATTTTATTTTATTTGTCAGCTGCATTATTTTATTTTATTTGTCAGCTGCATTATTTTATTTTATTTGTCAGCTGCATTATTTTATTTTATTTGTCAGCTGCATTATTTTATTTTATTTGTCAGCTGCATTATTTTATTTTATTTGTCAGCTGCATTATTTTATTTTATTTGTCAGCTGCATTATTTTATTTTATTTGTCAGCTGCATTATTTTATTTTATTTGTCAGCTGCATTATTTTATTTTATTTGTCAGCTGCATTATTTTATTTTATTTGTCAGCTGCATTATTTTATTTTATTTGTCAGCTGCATTATTTTATTTTATTTGTCAGCTGCATTATTTTATTTTATTTGTCAGCTGCATTATTTTATTTTATTTGTCAGCTGCATTATTTTATTTTATTTGTCAGCTGCATTATTTTATTTTATTTGTCAGCTGCATTATTTTATTTTATTTGTCAGCTGCATTATTTTATTTTATTTGTCAGCTGCATTATTTTATTTTATTTGTCAGCTGCATTATTTTATTTTATTTGTCAGCTGCATTATTTTATTTTATTTGTCAGCTGCATTATTTTATTTTATTTGTCAGCTGCATTATTTTATTTTATTTGTCAGCTGCATTATTTTATTTTATTTGTCAGCTGCATTATTTTATTTTATTTGTCAGCTGCATTATTTTATTTTATTTGTCAGCTGCATTATTTTATTTTATTTGTCAGCTGCATTATTTTATTTTATTTGTCAGCTGCATTGTTTTATTTTATTTGTCAGCTGCATCGTTTTATTTTATTTGTCAGCTGCATCATTTTATTTTATTTGTCAGCTGCATTATTTTATTTTATTTGTCAGCTGCATTATTTTATTTTATTTGTCAGCTGCATTATTTTATTTTATTTGTCAGCTGCATTATTTTATTTTATTTGTCAGCTGCATTATTTTATTTTATTTGTCAGCTGCATTATTTTATTTTATTTGTCAGCTGCATTGTTTTATTTTATTTGTCAGCTGCATTATTTTATTTTATTTGTCAGCTGCATTATTTTATTTTATTTGTCAGCTGCATTATTTTATTTTATTTGTAAGCTGCATTATTTTATTTTATTTGTAAGCTGCATTATTTTATTTTATTTGTCAGCTGCATTATTTTATTTTATTTGTCAGCTGCATTATTTTATTTTATTTGTCAGCTGCATTATTTTATTTTATTTGTCAGCTGCATTATTTTATTTTATTTGTCAGCTGCATTATTTTATTTTATTTGTCAGCTGCATTATTTTATTTTATTTGTCAGCTGCATTGTTTTATTTTATTTGTCAGCTGCATTATTTTATTTTATTTGTCAGCTGCATTATTTTATTTTATTTGTCAGCTGCATTATTTTATTTTATTTGTCAGCTGCATTATTTTATTTTATTTGTCAGCTGCATTGTTTTATTTTATTTGTAAGCTGCATTATTTTATTTTATTTGTCAGCTGCATTATTTTATTTTATTTGTCAGCTGCATTATATTATTTTATTTGTCAGCTGCATTATTTTATTTTATTTGTCAGCTGCATTATTTTATTTTATTTGTCAGCTGCATTATTTTATTTTATTTGTCAGCTGCATTATTTTATTTTATTTGTCAGCTGCATTATTTTATTTTATTTGTCAGCTGCATTATTTTATTTTATTTGTCAGCTGCATTATTTTATTTTATTTGTCAGCTGCATTATTTTATTTTATTTGTCAGCTGCATTATTTTATTTTATTTGTCAGCTGCATTGTTTTATTTTATTTGTCAGCTGCATTATTTTATTTTATTTGTCAGCTGCATTATTTTATTTTATTTGTCAGCTGCATTATTTTATTTTATTTGTCAGCTGCATTATTTTATTTTATTTGTCAGCTGCATTGTTTTATTTTATTTGTCAGCTGCATTATTTTATTTTATTTGTCAGCTGCATTATTTTATTTTATTTGTCAGCTGCATTATTTTATTTTATTTGTCAGCTGCATTGTTTTATTTTATTTGTCAGCTGCATTATTTTATTTTATTTGTCAGCTGCATTATTTTATTTTATTTGTCAGCTGCATTGTTTTATTTTATTTGTCAGCTGCATTATTTTATTTTATTTGTCAGCTGCATTGTTTTATTTTATTTGTCAGCTGCATTATTTTATTTTATTTGTCAGCTGCATTGTTTTATTTTATTTGTCAGCTGCATTATTTTATTTTATTTGTCAGCTGCATTATTTTATTTTATTTGTCAGCTGCATTATTTTATTTTATTTGTCAGCTGCATTATTTTATTTTATTTGTCAGCTGCATTGTTTTATTTTATTTGTCAGCTGCATTATTTTATTTTATTTGTCAGCTGCATTATTTTATTTTATTTGTCAGCTGCATTGTTTTTTTTATTTGTCAGCTGCATTATTTTATTTTATTTGTCAGCTGCATTATTTTATTTTATTTGTCAGCTGCATTATTTTATTTTATGGGTCAGCTGCATTATTTTATTTTATTTGTCAGCTGCATTGTTTTATTTTATTTGTCAGCTGCATTATTTTATTTTATTTGTCAGCTGCATTATTTTATTTTATTTGTCAGCTGCATTATTTTATTTTATTTGTCAGCTGCATTATTTTATTTTATTTGTCAGCTGCATTATTTTATTTTATTTGTCAGCTGCATTATTTTATTTTATTTGTCAGCTGCATTATTTTATTTTATTTGTCAGCTGCATTATTTTATTTTATTTGTCAGCTGCATTATTTTATTTTATTTGTCAGCTGCATTATTTTATTTTATTTGTCAGCTGCATTATTTTATTTTATTTGTCAGCTGCATTATTTTATTTTATTTGTCAGCTGCATTATTTTATTTTATTTGTCAGCTGCATTATTTTATTTTATTTGTCAGCTGCATTATTTTATTTGTCAGCTGCATTATTTTATTTTATTTGTCAGCTGCATTATTTTATTTTATTTGTCAGCTGCATTATTTTATTTTATTTGTCAGCTGCATTATTTTATTTTATTTGTCAGCTGCATTATTTTATTTTATTTGTCAGCTGCATTATTTTATTTTATTTGTCAGCTGCATTATTTTATTTTATTTGTCAGCTGCATTATTTTATTTTATTTGTCAGCTGCATTATTTTATTTTATTTGTCAGCTGCATTATTTTATTTTATTTGTCAGCTGCATTATTTTATTTTATTTGTCAGCTGCATAATTTTATTTTATTTGTCAGCTGCATTATTTTATTTTATTTGTCAGCTGCATTATTTTATTTTATTTGTCAGCTGCATTATTTTATTTTATTTGTCAGCTGCATTATTTTATTTTATTTGTCAGCTGCATTATTTTATTTTATTTGTCAGCTGCATTATTTTATTTTATTTGTCAGCTGCATTATTTTATTTTATTTGTCAGCTGCATTATTTTATTTTATTTGTCAGCTGCATTATTTTATTTTATTTGTCAGATGCATTATTTTATTTTATTTGTCATCTGCATTATTTTATTTTATTTGTCATCTGCATTATTTTATTTTATTTGTCATCTGCATTATTTTATTTTATTTGTCAGATGCATTATTTTATTGTATTTGTCATCTGCATTATTTTATTTTATTTGTCAGATGCATTATTTTATTTTATTTGTCATCTGCATTATTTTATTTTATTTGTCATCTGCATTATTTTATTTTATTTGTCATCTGCATTATTTTATTTTATTTGTCAGATGCATTATTTTATTTTATTTGTCAGCTGCATTATTTTATTTTATTTGTCATCTGCATTATTTTATTTTATTTGTCAGCTGCATTATTTTATTTTATTTGTCAGCTGCATTGTTTTATTTTATTTGTCAGCTGCATTATTTTATTTTATTTGTCAGATGCATTATTTTATTTTATTTGTCATCTGCATTATTTTATTTTATTTGTCAGCTGCATTATTTTATTTTATTTGTCAGCTGCATTATTTTATTTTATTTGTCAGCTGCATTGTTTTATTTTATTTGTCAGCTGCATTGTTTTATTTTATGTTTCAGATGCATTATTTTATTTTATTTGTCATCTGCATTATTTTATTTTATTTGTCAGCTGCATTATTTTATTTTATTTGTCAGATGCATTATTTTATTTTATTTGTCAGCTGCATTATTTTATTTTATTTGTCATCTGCATTATTTTATTTTATTTGTCAGCTGCATTATTTTATTTTATTTGTCAGATGCATTATTTTATTTTATGTTTCAGATGCATTATTTTATTTTATTTGTCATCTGCATTATTTTATTTTATTTGTCAGATGCATTATTTTATTTTATTTGTCAGCTGCATTATTTTATTTTATTTGTCAGCTGCATTATTTTATTTTATTTGTCAGCTGCATTATTTTATTTTATTTGTCAGATGCATTATTTTATTTTATTTGTCAGCTGCATTATTTTATTTTATTTGTCATCTGCATTATTTTATTTTATTTGTCATCTGCATTATTTTATTTTATTTGTCAGCTGCATTATTTTATTTTATTTGTCAGATGCATTATTTTATTTTATTTGTCATCTGCATTATTTTATTTTATTTGTCAGATGCATTATTTTATTTTATTTGTCATCTGCATTATTTTATTTTATTTGTCAGCTGCATTATTTTATTTTATTTGTCAGATGCATTATTTTATTTTATTTGTCAGATGCATTATTTTATTTTATTTGTCATCTGCATTATTTTATTTTATTTGTCATCTGCATTATTTTATTTTATTTGTCATCTGCATTATTTTATTTTATTTGTCAGATGCATTATTTTATTTTATTTGTCATCTGCATTATTTTATTTTATTTGTCAGCTGCATTATTTTATTTTATTTGTCAGATGCATTATTTTATTTTATTTGTCATCTGCATTATTTTATTTTATTTGTCATCTGCATTATTTTATTTTATTTGTCATCTGCATTATTTTATTTTATTTGTCAGATGCATTATTTTATTTTATTTGTCATCTGCATTATTTTATTTTATTTGTCAGCTGCATTATTTTATTTTATTTGTCAGATGCATTATTTTATTTTATTTGTCAGCTGCATTATTTTATTTTATTTGTCATCTGCATTATTTTATTTTATTTGTCAGCTGCATTATTTTATTTTATTTGTCAGCTGCATTATTTTATTTTATTTGTCATCTGCATTATTTTATTTTATTTGTCATCTGCATTATTTTATTTTATTTGTCAGCTGCATTATTTTATTTTATTTGTCATCTGCATTATTTTATTTTATTTGTCATCTGCATTACGCACAAAAATATTTTAAACTCTTATTTTACATCTCTCATCCCGTACCTGAGCAATGTCGAATATGACGACTAATTATGATAATATGATAAGCATAATCTTACCGCCCATTAATTTCGACAACTTTTTCCTTTTTATAGAAAAAGGAAAAAGTTGTCGAAATTAATGGGCGGGCGGTACATTAAACTAAAAATACGAAAAGGAAAAAATGGGAAATCCAGAAAATCATCTTTATTTAAAAAAAAGTTTTCACTTTATTGCAAAATAGCAAATTCACACGAAAGCACATGACAAACTAGATGCTGAAATGCAAATTTTAAAGATCAATAACGATCAAGAAAAAAAGGTCCATCGGATGAATTGCTGGTGTAAAACCATAATGATATTTGTGAAGACCTGAACATATTTTATTCTGTACATTTATTGAAAACAATAAGATTTCTTTTTTGTTAATTAATTTGCACAACATTTGTACTTTTAATTAAGTGAAGTAAATTTGAAGATTTGAAATTTAGAAAACATTTTCTAATGTTGTTTAAATGTTTCCTCTTTGGCCAAAGAATTTCCACATTTCTCTAACTTGTTATTTGCCATTGCCATAGAAATTTCTTTAATGGATTATTTTTCATTTCATTATTTGAAAAACTAAACGTTGCAATAAATGATAAATTGAAAATCACCCTTGTTTTACAATTTTGCTAACAGGGCTATCAGGTGTTGCCCAGGAGATATGAAAGACTTAAAAT
Source organism: Euprymna scolopes (assembly GCF_053919585.1). NCBI lineage: Eukaryota > Metazoa > Mollusca > Cephalopoda > Sepiida > Sepiolidae > Euprymna > Euprymna scolopes. The sequence continues at coordinate 92,176,973 of NC_136495.1, read as the reverse complement.
ATGCATGTGAAATATGACTAAAATAAAACTTTAATTCAAGTACATGAGTTAAAGAAAGTGGTGGTGGTGGTGATCATGATCATCATCATCATCATCATCTGTCTACTGATTATTTTACATACTGGCACATGTTAAGTAACTTTAAAAAATTGACTTCCAAACTAGTATATCTCTGGTCAGATTTTTATTTATCTTTTTTTTTTCTTAAGTCCATTTTTATCACTTCCTCCCATGCTTTTCTTATTTTTCTTTTTTCTGAGAACTGGATCACCTTAAGTGTTTTATATCTACTAACCGAAGCTCTCATCCATTCTTTCAACATGTCCATTAAAGTCGCTTTCCAACATTACAACTACTGATCATCACTTTTGGTCATTCACTCTCAGACATTTACTTTCCATAGCATTCATCCAAATCTTTAATTTAACAAATATGCCTTCCATTGTTTCACAACTACTTGAATATCATATAGAGAAAAAAGAAAGAAAGAGAATCAGAGCAGTCGATAATTGAACAAATTCAAAGTTCTATTTCAAAACAAGCAACATTAAGTCTGGTGAATATTTAATCAGCAATCATTTAGGAATAGCAATTCCTAAATTATTCTGACATTGACGTTTCTCCTGGACTTTTACTTGTTAGTGGACTCAAGCACTGCTTCTTCAAGAGAGGTGGGCAACTCGCTTCATGACAAACTCCCTGCAACGATACAAATATTATTCATTGTCCTTTGAAACTGAACGAAGGCTCAAGAGGAATTTCGTGTACCTAATGTAAGAAAAAAATGTAAGGAAAAATTCAAGATGGCGCCCGACTCTCTCTTTAACACGGTAAGATATCCTCAACACGGCACAAGAAGCAACAGCCACACGATTCCCCAGCCAACTCAATCGTCACTCCCCCACGTCTTTCCCCTCACCCGCTTTTATCGTCGTTCTAGGCCGGCTAAATTTGCATATTCCGAGAATTCGTGTGACTTTGCGAGACATCATACTTTACAAAAGACGGCGGTCGCCATCTTGGTCCTTCTTTTCTATTTTTGGTTGGTAATGCTGAGCTGGTCTCGAGGTAAGTCTTTTTCCCCTCATCCGTCTCTCCCACGTACCCACACAACACGCAAACACGCGGGCGCTTATCTCCTGGATGCACGTTACACTCCCCCCTGATCTGATGATCACATAGAGAGCACTGGGGGGGGTGGCCTTTTAGTGCGTGTGCTTCTGCGAAGAGGTACATTCACTGTTTCAGATTCGGGCTCTGGATCTGGTTCTGCCTCATCAGATGAAGTATCGCTATCAGTCTCTGGAAGGGGCTCACTGAATCCGTGCATCGGCAGCTCATCGCTAGACGCTTCACTGCTTTCTTCTGTAGTTGTATGACGCACCTCGGTAGCTGGGCGAAGATCTCGCACATGTCGTGGGGTTCCATCGACCAAAACAGACTGCTGGCTAATCACTCCAGATATGTGTCCTCGCTTAAACTTGTCGGTGCACCGATTTCCTGGAGGCCGCACCCACACTGGATCTCCCACTTCATATCTGTTATATGTTCCCTTGTCGGTTGGCTGCGTAGTGTTGATTCCCTTCACTCCGACTCGGTACGTGTAAATAGCATTCGCAGGTGCGGTTGAAGGGGACGTCCCGTCCTTTGGCGTAATGTTGTACCAATATGTTGCTTCCGCAATAGTACATCGCTTCCTGGCAGCAATTCTCTTGATGCTGCGATGGCTTCTTTCAGCAATGCCATTTCCTGATGGCACATGCGCACATCGCAACCGTAGACGGACGCCCCACTCATCTAACAACTGCCGGACTTGCTGGCTACAAAACGCTGCATCATTGTCAGTCAGGAGCTCTTCCGGCGCACCTCGCTCAAAAAAAATGGATGATAGGTGGCGAACAACATTTGCTGAATCCTGTCTGGTCATCTGCCGCCACACCGCAAATCTCGTAGGCCCGCAATCAATGAGAGTTAGAAAGGGCTTGCCACTGTAATGGGTAATATCCATGGCCAGCCGCTGCCACACACTCTCAACTTCCAAGCGACCCTTCTGCCATCGCTCTGGTGCAGGATCAATAGACTGGCAAGCCTCACAATTTCTGACGATCTGTCTGACATCCATCTTGGTCACTGCTGGGTATGCACGCCTCACAAAATAAAGGGTCCTCTTGATACCCGGATGTCCGCTCTGTGCATGAATTTTTTGTATTTGACATGGGTCGATTGCAACTGCACAAGATCGAGCAGTAATCTCCATTCCCATCTTCGCGGCTTCATACCATTTGTGAGGTACACGGGTCAGTTGGTCAGCACGATTACAATGTGATGGCACCAGAGTGATGCTCAGTGATAGCCCATACTCAGATACCAGGTTTTTTAGCGTGTCTAGCCTTCTCCGTATTAACATTTCGCTTGCTGCCTTGGTACGGATTCGTGTCCGTCCTGAAAGTGCGTCAGACACCCAGTGGTAGACACAGAGAGAATCTGTGTACAAGGTCAACTTCTTAGACTGCCACTGCAGGGGCCAGATTTACCCCCTTTACAACAGCGTCCAGCTCTGCCAGGTTGATATGCTGAGAATCTGTTACGGGCCGCAGCCAACACGCATCCTCAAACACGTTTCCTCCTTGCTCCAACGATACTCCCAACGCCAAAGAACTGGCATCAACCCACACACCTACGTTGTCTCCGTTAACACACCACCGCCCACAGGCAGGGTCCTTCTTGTTCACTCTCTCCAGTGTCTCTTTAATCATCAGAGTTAGTAGGACATCATCGGATATGTCATCCCAACCCGTGGTTGTTAAATTTGCTCTGCGTTTAATCACACCAACAGCTGCGCGGAGCCAGCCACAGACCGGTAAGTGACCAACAAGTTTTCCACACCAAGAAAAAACGGTCCGCCTTGTAACGAGGTTGGGGATGCTTGGAATTTCACTGCCACGCCTCCATTATAGGGTGCCATCTTCTTCATAAACATCCAATCCCAATACACGTGCTCCTTCCCTTAAACGTTCGGGATTCTTGCATTCCAGACCAAACTGAGCCAACTTTTCTTTGACACACGACGCAGACTGTACATCTTCATTGACATATACGTCATCAATGTAAGCTGACGTTGAGTCCCTCATGGGCTTTTCTTGGGACAATACTGTGTTGACAATAGTCTTCATGATCTGTGGTGCCACATTTAGGCCAAAGCCAAGGCGTGTAAGGCAGTACCTCTGCCCCTGGAACCAAACTGTCTGGAACGGTCACAACGTCTCATCAACTCGCACCTGTAAATAGGCTTTTCGTAAATCCAATATTGAGACATTAGTGCCTTTCTGACGCCATTCCCTCAACTTACTGGCGCATACATCAGCATCGGCAGTGTAGGCTTCAATATGCTTGTTAAGCTCCCTATAGTCCAGCACGGGCCGTACTTTCGACTTGTTATGCTGGACTACTGCCATCAAGGGTATTAGACCCTTCGGAGGCCCAAGCTTGTCGTCAGGGTAGGGGATTAACCAGCCATCTTGGATCCACGCCTTTAGTTCCCTTTCGTATTCTACTCGGGCCTCACTGGGTATAGGGTACTCTGCAACCCCATTCTTGAGTTTAGTCGGTGCCATTCCCTCGGTCCACTTCCAAGATGCAATCCAGGCCCTCTTGCGCGAGTCGTAGTCCACTGTAAAATCCGGCCGATCGATATGGAGCGCTACACACACTGGGGCCTCTAAGAATCGCACCTTTCCATCCCGATGAATTGCGACTCCCCCCAGCGCCTTGATGGCATCGTATCCGAGCAACAGGTCAAACCCCAGGAGATTTCCTTGGGTCACGAGCACATTGATCTTAGTGGCTGCACCGGTGTCCGTGTAGATCTTGACAGTTCCAGCTCCACAGCATGTCTGGGTCTCGCCTCCTATCGTGGTGACTTTGATCTTCCTCTTAGTCCAACTTGGACACAGCCTGGTGCTCACTATAGTATGCGAACAGCCTGAGTCGAGAAGTGCTGAGCACGGTATCCTGTTTACGTAAACGGTTATTACTGGTTGCGCCTTGTTCAAATTTTGCTCGGGGAGCAGGGCGGCGCTGACGTCCTCTCCCCTGATACGTTTCCTGCACAGTTTTGGGCTAGATGCCCCAAACCGCCACACTTAAAACAGCGCACACGCCCCCTCTTGGTGCAATTCCTTGCAAAATGTCCGCGTCGGCCGCAGCGAAAACATTTCCCATTGCTTGCAGGGTTCTGATTCGGAATCTCCCGAGCGCCAATCTGGCCTGTCTGTGTCGCCATCACAACTGGTTCCCCCAGGTCCTCCTCATCTTTGATGATGGCTCGAGCACGTTCCATCAAGTGTTCCATGGTCGTTGTTGAAACGCTGGTTGAGGCTCTCAGTAGCTGCTTCACCCGAGTGGGAAGGCCCACCACAAACGCGTACGCGAGCGTCCGCTCCGACACCCCTCCACTGAACAGAACTGCGAGTTTCTTTAACTCAGCGAAGAAAACGTCCACGCTTTCCTCCGGTAGAAGTTTTCGGGAAGCAAATTTTTCATAGGCCGTACAAGGATCCATGGCAAATGCCTTGTACAGCGCAGCTTTAATTGCGGTGACATCTCCCTTTTCGGCAGCACTGAGTTGTTGATATACACTCAAGGCACCCCCAGCCAATCTCAGGGGAATTACAGTGTGTACCCTTTTCACTTCACAAAGGTCGCACGTCAGCTCGACCCTTTCAACCCAGTCGACGATGGACGTGGACCCGTCAAACTCGGGTATGAGCTTTAAGTCAAATTTCGACTCGGTCATAGTCCTAGAGGCCAAATGGCCGAAATAGCTTGTAAGAAAAAAATGTAAGGAAAAATTCAAGATGGCGCCCGACTCTCTCTTTAACACGGTAAGATATCCTCAACACGGCACAAGAAGCAACAGCCACACGATTCCCCAGCCAACTCAATCGTCACTCCCCCACGTCTTTCCCCTCACCCGCTTTTATCGTCGTTCTAGGCCGGCTAAATTTGCATATTCCGAGAATTCGTGTGACTTTGCGAGACATCATACTTTACAAAAGACGGCGGTCGCCATCTTGGTCCTTCTTTTCTATTTTTGGTTGGTAACGCTGAGCTGGTCTCGAGGTAAGTCTTTTTCCCCTCATCCGTCTCTCCCACGTACCCACACAACACGCAAACACGCGGGCGCTTATCTCCTGGATGCACGTTACACCTAATTGATAAAAAATTTGCTGTTGTTCACACTGGAATATTATTATATATTATTAATATAGTAATTCCATGTAAGTTGAACATGTGAATTCCTTCTTCGTATTGTTTATTTTTTTGAAGCAATTGAAATTTTAAGAAGTTTGCTTATTATTATGTCATTTGAAGAATCGTGGACTTAAATGTCAAGCAAATCGAAAATATTTGCTTTGATATTTTTATTTAATTTTTATAACGCTCAAAATACATGAAAACGTCGCATGATGCTTAAAAATAAGTTATGGCATTTGCTAGGAGATGCACGTACATTTTTGCTATAAATTTTTTTTGTCTTATTCGAATGTTCACTTTTTCGTATTATTTGGATTATTCCAACCATTGTTCTCATCTTTAGTGTTATTTTCACAACGGTTTTGGCTGATATAACCTCCGACCTTCTTCACATGAAAAGCTAATAGAAACAAGAATAACAAAGAATTTCTTGTTGAATGAAAAAAAATGAAGACATCCATTATTAAATATATGGATATACTAGCAGGGAGACCCGATGTTGTCCGGAATTGAATGATGATCAACTAATGCTTCACACTTCCATATTATTATTGTCGATGATTGCCTGTTCTAGTTGGGGCCCCATCGCGGTGCGCCATGAAGATGCTTCACATGCCTCCACGCAATGACTTAGTCCACAATGCATTGTAGTCTACATTGCACTGTAGAGAAACTACTGTTGATTTTATAAAATTATTTTTATACATAATGGCTTGAATTAAAGTTTAAAATGCAAAAGTCAAATATCAATCGTGCTTTAAAGAGAAACACTCATTTCGAAGGCGCCTCTGTCATATCAATGTATATTTTATATGTCTGACTTGTACGGTGATAATGACTTGACTTTAAGTTTAAAAAGAAAAAGTAAAATATCATGGTTCAGTTGTGCTCTAGATAGAAACTTTCATATTAATGAAGCTACTGTTGATTTTATATGCTTTGCCTTTCAGCTTATGCGGTAATAAAACTTTTCAAATGCACTTGTAATGTAAAGCTGTATATAGTGTAAACTTTGGTAAAAATCGCCCGTTCCTTCTGTCAGCGTTTTTTTTTGATTATCGATAATCGATACTATCGTAAAGATTCTGATACAAAACCTATCAAAGAACACTGCCAGATGCATAAAGTACATTTGTGTTCACGCATTCATTCTTTTGCAGACCGTTATTCGCATATTCTCATCTTTATAATTATTGTTGTTTCACTACGTTTCGGCCACCTCATCCTCTGGCCTTCTTTAGGTGGTATAAAATAATATATAATACATTTGTGTTATATTTCATAAAAATCGGTCCAGCTGTTTCGGAATCCATAGGGAACTCTCTCTCTCTCTCTCTCACACACACACACACACACACACACACACACACACACACACACACACACACACACACACACAAAAGTTCTTTTTATATAATAATAGATAGCTTATTATAATAATGTTGAACTAATCAACGTTTGTTTCCATACGGCTTTTAAGCTAAAATATTCCTCAGTTTTTAAATTGTATTATATTTGCAAAAAAACTTTCATTTTAATTATTCGAATTGCTGCAATCTGCAATCAACTCACCAAGTGACTCATCTCTTAGTTTTTATCATTCTCACCATTCTATACGTTGTTTTACTCTCCGCTCTTATTTTGTACAATTTCTCTCACTCTCTCTCTCTCTCTCTCTCTCTCTCTCTCTCTCTCTCTCTCTCTCTGCTTATTAACAGTCAATAGAATTTTTTAAACTAAAGTTATGAATTAAAAAACGTTTGATTTAAATTTAGATTAAAAAATGGTCAAAATTGATCTTATTAAAATTAGGCGTCAACATTTTTTCAGTGTCTGATTGTTTTATAAGAAAAAAACTTGATAATTTACATAGATTATTTCTATTAAATTTCACATTCCTACGTCAAAAGTCTAAAAATTGTTTTCCGAATTTTTAAACATTAAAAGCTTTATGCACCGTTTTCCAAATTCTTCTCTGATTCAGTTCGCACCTAGACTATAGAGGGAGCTGTTTTTAAATTGTTCAAATCGAACAGTGAGCGCATCAATTCTGAGACGAGAAGCCAGAAAGAGGTTCATCACATGATAGACTGTGACAGTCAGACGCTCTACTCTCTGAGCCATTAAGCAATTTGCTATCAGTTGACGGAATATACATTGTTTTAAATGGGTTTTTATTTGTTTATCCTTTTATAACCTACAGGATTCAATTGAAAATAGAAAAATCTACTTTTATACTTGGTTCAAATCATTATTTCCTCCACCAGACTACTTCACCCGTATTGATAAAAAAAATATATAGTCATCTATATATACAGGGTAATCGAAAAATCTCTCTGCACCTCGTTTACTGTTTGATTCTTAAAAACAACAAAAATTCATATTATTTTATTTCAGATTTTAATAATGAGTTCCTTTAGTGTCGTATTTTTCCGGTTGAAAAAACTTTTCAAACCCGAGAAAATATTTTCACAGCGCTCAACAAACATTTAAACTGATGTATTTTGTAGTGTCGTTGCGAAAATACGTTTCTGGTGTAAAAAATATAAAAGAAAAAGAATAAGTGAAAAAAAAAAAAAAATTCTAAATCTCTTGAATGAAGACAAAGAGACAATAAACAAAAGGGAGGCAAAATATAAAAAAGAAGCAAATGAAAATCACACTCGAAGAGAATATCAATTTAGTCAAATTTTATTGAAAGAAATAAAATGCTGTTGCTTTTATTTCTTAAAGTAAGGGTTAACAATTAACCTTAAGTACAAATTGTAAAAAATTAAAAAATAAAACAGAAAAAAGTGGTCTTTAATTGAGAGACTAATTCTAGCATTAATTCTGTCGAATGTAACGACAAAGTTAAATTTATTGTTCAAACGATAGCAACAAATAAAATGGGAAAATATACTTTGTCCCTTTTCAAAATAATGATACAGAAAAAACAATTTCACTTGATGTGTCAAACCTGAAAGGCAGGAAACATGCAAAAGTATTCTTACAAATGTTTTCTTTCAATCCTTTTCTTTGAGAAGCACTTTCTCAATCTTCTAAAACCTCGTTCTAAGGTATTTTTTTCACTTTTAAAATAAAACTTTTCTGATGAGAAGGGGATTTCGGTAGAATTAGCTTCCAAGATGGTTTCTTTCCTTAAGTTCCTAGAGAACACGTGTGCCGATAATTTGCCTGTCCTCTTGTCTAATAGGCCGGCAAATTTAATTTCTGTTTCTTACAGAAAAATATCTAAAAAAAAAAAAAACAACCGATTTCTTCCGTTAGTCCTTTGAGACTAATAATTTCCCAGCTGATAAGGCTTCATTTCCTTATAATTAACTGGGACTAAAATTGTAACGTTAGCATTATGTTTAACGTAAAGAGTTTTTGATGGAGTTCGAAGCCTAGCACCTTCTGGCAATCCCGACTAACTGAAAACTGAAGAAAACCGGCAAAGGGCCCTTCCTCCCTCATCTCCTCACTCCTGACAGGACAAGTGGAGGTGACTGCTGGAAAGTAATAATAATAATGATGATGATGATGATGATGCCAGTCAGGCTAGGTCAAGAAGTGTAAGCATTCTACTTAACACAGGCAAAAAAAGGGATGAACACCACCCTGCCTCTTGGCACCACTTGATGGTTGCTGGGATTAAAAAACAAAATTCTCAAAAAACAAAGATTTCCAAGTATTCCTGTCTACATTGTCACACAGTTTAAAAGCTTAGAGAAATGGGATTCAGTTATTGATTCTTCAGGAATTGATCGACCAAAGGTCATAACTGACAAAAATATAACTGAAATTGTAGCGAAAATGGAAGATGTCTCTAAAAAGTCTATTTTAAGATTGTCCCAATGATCCGAGGTTTTCTGTGAAAGTTGTTAGGAAATAGTTGCATCTTAAACCTGATATGGTTATGGTAGTCGATGAGCGAAAAGAACCAGACAATTGCAAAAGCTCAGAAATTTTGTGGAAGAACATAGTTAAGATACTTTTTTTTTTTTTTTTTTTTTTTTTTTTTTTTACAAAGGCATCACCACATTATCAAGGCCCAGAGGCCACTCAAGGATAAGGGTTAAAGAGTGTACAGTAGAAGTTGGTCAATTTAGTAATCATTAGTAATGAAAATTTGGTAAATTTAATAACTTATATGGAACGGCTCATCAAGAACTTATTTACTTTAGACTTGAACAAAACCATATTGTAGTCAGCCGGAAAGCAGGAAAACGGAAGACAATTCCACAGGCGTGCAGTTCTAAGAAAGAAGCTTTGTTCATGGAATCTACGTTTAGGTTTAGGCACAGATAAAGAGTGGGGGAAATTATTGATAGTGTTTACAGCTAGACGAGTGTTTCTTGTGAAAGTTTGGCGAGGGGGGACCATAGATTGAAGCTCAGTTGAACACTTTCCATGAAAATAACGATACATCAGAGACAAACTCGCAACATCTCTTCTGTGAGATAGAGGTTGCAAGGAGGAGAAAAGGACATCTCCTACGAGGCTACGAAGTCTATTTTGAACTCTATCAAGGCAGGACAAGTTCTTTCTAGCAGCTCCTGCCCAGATGTGGCAACAGTATTCCATCCTTGGACGTACCTGGCTCTTATATAGATAGAGAATAGCATCAGCAGTGAGATATCTACTGGATCGATAGAAAGATCCCACCATTTTTCCAGCGGCCTTGGCAACAGATTTGATATACGTGTTCCATTTAAGATCAGGAGTAATGGTCAAGCCCAGAAGCTTGTCAAAACTTGAGGCCTCCTGAAGACGAGAGCCATTCATTTCAATTGATGACAAATGTGGATTAGAATGTTGATGATGTAAAGAGAGAAGCTTGGTTTTAGATGCATTAAAAGTAACCAGCCACTCCTTTCCCCATTGTACTACGTGCTCAAGATCAGAGGAGAGAGAATTGGAGAGAACTTGCTCGTTTACTGTCTTAGATGTGGTACCATAAATGGTAGTGTCGTCAGCATAAATGTCTACAAATGATGTAAGGATATGATTTGGAAGATCATTAATGTAGATCAGGAAAAGAGTTGGGCCCAGGATGGATCCCTGAGGGACACCGGCATTAATATTGTGAGCTTCTGATTTTTGCCCCTCAACTACTACTCTTATGAATCTATCAGAAAGAAATGATTTAATAATTGAGAAGACTTTTCCAGCTATACCATAGCTAGCGATCTTATGAAGTAAACCTTTATGCCATACCCTATCAAAGGCTTTAGATATGTCAAGAGCAATTGCCCTAGAAAGATTTCCACCGTCGAGAGATTTGCTAATCCTATGCGATATAACTGTAAGGACATCTGCTGTAGATCTAGCAGAACGGAAACCATATTGAGTGTCACTAAGAAGGTTATTTTTGTTGAGATGTTTGATTACTTCTGTATTTAATACAGATTCTAGCAACTTACTCATGACGCACAGGAGACTTATTGGCCTGTACTGAGAGGGGGATGAGCGATCACCTGAATTCTTAAATACAGGGCATACTGATGAGATTTTCCAGGGAGATGGGAAACTATTCTCCTTAAGACAACGTTTAAACAGTTTTGTAAGTATGGGCGCTAGTTCAGGTTGAAGTTTTTTGAGTACTATAATTGGAATACCATCAGGGCCAGTTGCTTTACTGGAATCAAGGTTTTTGATTAGTTTGGCAACATCACGTACAGATATACGTATATCACATAGCGTGTTTTCTGATACAAGAGGAAATATTGGGGGTTGGCGGTCTTGGTCGCAAAGGGTAGAATTAGCTGCAAAGTTCTTGACAAAGAGTTTGGCTTTGTCTGATGCTGACGAGATTACCTCAGATCCATTGATAATAGTTGGGATGGAGCACACGCTTCTGTTCAGGATTCTGTTTGCTATTTGCCAAAACTGGTGGGAACCAAGCCGCTGCTCAGCTACTTTGGACTTAACAGATTGAGCATACAACTCTCTTGCGTTCCTTATTACTTTCTTACAATGGTTGCTGGCAGTCCTGAAAACGGCTTTAGTTTCCATACATCTATTACGTTTGAAGCAGTGGAAAAAGTGATTTCTGTGCGCAATGGCAGCAGCACATTCTGGAGAGAACCATGGCTGGCTGTTAGGTTTTTGCTGAAACTTTTTAGAGGGTATGAAATGGTCAATACCTACAATTAACCATTCAGTTAGGTCTAATACTATAGAGGACACATCCTTTTTAAACATGGAATGCAGAGGTAGATCAGATATAAATGTACGGAAGCTATCCCAGTCAGCCTTAGTGTATCGATATACTGTACGATGAAGAGGTACGTCTGGGGACTTATTACATTTCATTTTTATCTTAATTGATACAACAGAGTGGTCAGAAGATCCAAGAGGCGACAGAACAGAAACTGAACATAGTTCAGGGCAAGTTGTGAGAAAAAGGTCTAGTAGGCTCGCATACTGGCCGTCATTATCGGGCACACGGGTAGGTTCCTGAACAATCTGAGTGAGGTCATAGGCAATGGAGAAATCATGACAGAACCTCCCCTCATCATCGGTCTTGTTTGAGTGGGTCAACCATTCGACGTTGTGAACATTGAAGTCTCCACATACGTGAATGTTAGCTGAAGGATAAGTAGAAAGGACTTGGTCAATTTTCTCAGATATGCTTTGAAAGATAGTAACTCCGCTGTTGTGGGGGCGATAGAGAGTAAATATAAATGCAGTAGTGTGAGCTAAAGCAACCCGGAAGCACATATAAGGTAAGTTAGGATCTTCCCTGGAGATGTCCCTCCCACATGGAAAGCTATCTTTAATATAGGCACATATTCCATGCCCATGGCGATCTTGGGGGTCAGATTTAGAAGTTAAGTTAGAGTATCCTGTAATTGCAAACTCATCAAGGGAAATAGCCTGTCCAATGCCAGTTTCACTTAAAAATAAAAGGTCTGGTTTAGTCTCCTGTAATTGGGTTTCAACCTCTGGAAGGTTAGAACGTAGACCCCTGATGTTGGAGAAGGAGACATGGTAGTAGGGGTCTACGTTGGAAGTTGGAGAACCGGGTTTAATCGTGTATTTTTTCTTGAAACTTGTCATGATGAAATTTTGGAATTTGTGGACTAGGTCGACAGATTTACTTAGAGCAGGACAGAGAGGGGAAACTAAGAGAGAAAAAGAAACGAAGAATTTTTTTTTTTTTTTTTTTTTTTGTACCACATGATAAGGTAAAGCCGTAACAATTACCCACTAGTATGGCATCGAGAGGCCCCACCAGAAGCTACTGCATGGTCCAGATTCCATTCACCAAATGGCAATACAGCAGCCCAAGTACTTTGCACCTGCTGATAGGACAGCCTCCTTAGTGGTTAATCCAAGGTTCGGGTCCCTGACTATCAGGCGGATAACGTCAGCCCAGACAAAACGTTTACCTCCAGCACCCTTACTAGTGACATGGCTACAAGGATAGACATAGAAACAGAAAATTTCCACCAACTCTGCCAACTGTTCGCGCAAAAATACTGCCAACCTAGAAAACAGCTTTTTCTTCTCCCTTTGTCAGAAAAATCACTCATTTAAAAATGAGGACTGAGGGACAAATAAGAAGAAGCGAGAGTAACAGGAGCTGCCGATAACGCATCCACAATGCGTTTTCTACTCTCCATTAAAAAAAAAAAAAAAAAAAAAAAAAAAAAAAAAAAAAAAAAACTATTAAGTATTGTACTTAAAGTCCAACGGACCTGTTTAAGGGAAAGTATGGTGATAGATTCCCCTCCCACGAACTAAAAATGAGTACAATTAGGTAATCTATTTTTGCAATCAACTCGGTAGATAAATAAACATTTATGGACGCGAAAAAAAAAAAAAAAAAAAAAAAAAAAAAAAAAAAAATTAAAGCTAGCATTTAATACAACAGAAATACATAAATTAAATACTGAAATAAAATGTTATTAATATTTGAATCTTAAAATAAAAAGTGCGAATTAATAGAGAAAATCACTTATCACAACAACGCATTCCGTCTCCAAACTAGTGAAGAATTTAACTTTTAATAGCGTTCAGAAGATTTTTTTTTTAAATTAACCGTTAAGAGAAAGCGTGATTTTATTCTGAACTTTAACTAATCACGTTTTAAGTAACTTATGATATAAAACAAAATCGGATGGGGGGGGGGTTCTTCCGAAGTTCGTTGGTGACGTTATAAGTAATTGCGAGATAAGATGGGAGCCAGAAATTAGGGGTGGGGGACTGAAAATGATAATATAATGGATTGATTATACAATATTTAAGATCAACTTGGTAGATAAACATTTATGGACGAGAAAAAAAAAAAAAAAAAAAAAAAAAAAAAAAAAAATTAAAGCTAGCATTTAATACAACAGAAATACATAAATTAAATACTGAAATAAAATGTTATTAATATTTGAATCTTAAAATAAAAAGTGCGAATTAATAGAGAAAATCACTTATCACAACAACGCATTCCGTCTCCAAACTAGTGAAGAATTTAACTTTTAATAGCGTTCAGAAGATTTTTTTTTTTAAATTAACCGTTAAGAGAAAGCGTGATTTTATTCTGAACTTTAACTAATCACGTTTTAAGTAACTTATGATATAAAACAAAATCGGATGGGGGGGGGTTCTTCCGAAGTTCGTTGGTGACGTTATAAGTAATTGCGAGATAAGATGGGAGCCAGAAATTAGGGGTGGGGGACTGAAAATGATAATATAATGGATTGATTATACAATATTTAAGATCAACTTGGTAGATAAACATTTATGGACTGGTGATGCCTGGTTCGATTTGCCTGGTTCGATTTGCCTGGTTATGTGAACAATCAAAATCAAATCGAATAGATAGAAAATCATGTATTAAGTATGAGAGCCAACTGCACAATGAAAAGATTAGAGTTTGGTGTGCATTCTTGCTTTTAACATTTGTTGACCAGTTTTTCTTATGGGCGCAATTATTTCTCATCACTACGTCACTGTCATTGTGAAGATGACAGTTTTGACAAGATTTTCTGACAAAAGGATTGATTACTTTTAACAAAATAATACCACAGCGTAGACGTCAAATGCTTCACTGAGATTTAGGGGCAATTTTTGGTAAACATTATTTTGAGAGATGTCTAACCAGCAAGATTGGATTTTTTAGCCTTGAGACTTTTACATATGAGGCACTATAAAAAAGAACGTTGTTTGCAGTGAACTCCACATAATAAATTAATTGAAGAAAACCATTACAAATAATATTCAACAAGTTGATGACTCTCAGAAAAATGATGACGTGCCACAAAATGTGTTAAAGCAGATCCTGGTCATTTCCAGCATCTGCATCAAAGTTCGCCAAGTAAGATGCTATTTTTGCTTTTTTACTCAAATAACAGATTATTGTTGATTGTTTGCTAGAATATGATTGCTTTTAGTATATTTTTTTACAAACTATGTTCATAAAACGTTAGGTGTACACGGACTTTTTGATCACCCTGTGTGTGTGTGTGTGTGCGCTAATGGGTTTTTATTTGTGAACTTAAAAATCATTTCCTTGCAGCATTGAATTCCTCACCAAGCAAAATTTTCCATTTGTGAATTTCTAATTTTGTGAAATAAAATTAATTTTCAGTTTTTTTAATTTCATTTCGTTCCATGTTCTTCTTTCTTTCCATTTCTTCTCCTTTTCTTCTTTTCTTAATAACTCGCTTTCTTTCTTTTTCAAAACAATATTCCTTATTTCCTTTCCTTGTACAAATCATTTGAAATCGACTTTCATCAATTAATTTGCATATACAGCTGCGACTGCTACCCTCCGCACACACGTACGCTCCTCTGCATTTTGACAAAACGAAAACGAAAAAAAAAAAAAAGAGAAAAGATCAACGCCTCAAAACCTCTTCAAATCCTGCCATTTCAATATTTGCCTCATTAATTTCGAAATGGTTGACATAATTGAAAAATCTAATTTTATTTCCCTTTCTTTACATTCAATATTACATTCCTGTATTTTTAGATTTTAAAGGATATTTCTTCTTCTTCTTCTTCTTCTTCTTCTTCTTCTTTTATATAAAATGTGAATTAATTGAAAAGCAATCATATTCTAGTAAACAATCAACAATAATCTCTTATTTGAGTAAAAAAGTAAATTACTGCTGATCAAAATTAGATGGAACATCTTTCATATTTTCTTTAAAAAATTCATCAATTTCTTAAAATCCAAGTAATTTATAAATTTAAAGCTTTGCTTGAACAACGTTTTACCAAATCAGTTCCAAAATGGTGGCACGTGGATTCTTGGAACACTATGACATTATGCACGTCCAAACTATCATGGACATCTATTTTATACGTTATAACTTCTCTCTCTTTCTCTATTGGTCACTTATACGACCCAAAACTATTCAACAAAATTGCACTAAATATGGCATTTTGAGAAAGTGAGGGTGTAATGGGATGGGGAATAAAACTACTACTACTACTACTACTACTACTACTACTACTACTAAATAATAATAATAATAATAATAATAATAATAATAAAAACGTATTGATGAATTACAATACATTTCAGTATGAAGAGCTCTTGAACACCATCACCAAAAGACAAGGCCTGTTAACTGAAAAATAACGTCATACACAGTAGGTAAAGCAAGCAAAATCTGTCGAGCAGTCCAACTGTCGATAATAAATAAGAACTTTAAAAAAGGGATGAAAAGCTTTTTTTTGAATATATTGAAAAAGAAAAAAGCAACAAACACAATTTATACTTAAATTTCATTTTATTCAATATTAATAAAAGAAAAAGCAAGAATTTTTTCAAAAAGAAAAAAATGTACATTCTACCAATGTTAAAAGATAAACATCTCGGTTTATCATGTATTCCAAAGACTAGAATTCGTTTATTATTATTTATTTATTATTTTTATTGAAAATAATTTATAAACAAGTTTTGCATATTTATTCAAAATTTTCTTTTTGAATTAATTCTTGTTTTTTTTTCTTTTTTAATTTATTTAATTTCATTTATTTTAATAAAGTTAAATTCAAGTATAAATCATGTTCGTTATTTTTCTCTTTTTTGATATGCTTTTAAAAAAATTATTTTCATCTTTTCTTTTCAAAAACCTGTCATTCATTATCAACCGTCTTACTGCTCGACAGATTTTGCTTGCTTTGCCTACTACGCATGACGTCACTTTCTCTCTCGGTAGTGGTGACTTAAGACAGTGTCAACGATAATATACCGAAGTGCATTGATTTTAGTATGAAACATCATTAAAATGCCGGGTATGTAACACCTTAATACTATTGACATACGTCGATGTCAGAATACCCTGTCCGTGCATATAAAACTTAAAAATTGAATCATAAACTCGAAAACAAAATGAAACGAACTTCAAGACAAAATTATAATAAAATTATGTTTGTTAATATTGTTTATCAATTCTTATATCCACCGTTAGAAAGAGAGTAGCAAGTTTTTCAACTTGTTCAAGATGGTAAAAATTTGTTTATACTCCACGACACTTTTTCTCATTTTGTCAATTCTGGTTTTTGTAATTTCATCCAAATATTTATTTTTCTCTTTGAGTGATATATAATATTAAGTGTTAAGATAAATTTAGCAGCTCAGGTACTAATCCCGGAAAAAAATGAAAAGATCTAATATTAATAAAATTACTTGCAAACAATTGGTCACACTAACAGGGTTACGCCTCGCTGACAGACGCGACAATTTTGAAGATGGGAAACAATATAAGCTAAGTTAAATTAACAAATCCTAATATTACCAAAATGGCAACTGCTTTTTTTTTTTTTTTTTTTTTTCTTTTCTTAATTTTGACAAATGTATTTTAACTATATGCGCATATATTGTCTTTAACTCTTTGCTTCCATGCGAGTCGTTTTTTCTATTACTTTATTTTTTATTTATTTATTCACTTTGTTTATTTATTTCTCTTTTTGCTTTTACCAACTGTATACCTTCTCTTTAAATGTATTTATTTAATGCATTTTAATTACATATGCGTAAAAATGGTCTCTAACACTTAGTTCCACGCGAGCCGTTTTTATGGTCAGAAGAACTCTACTCGATAACGAATAGCCTATGCAAGAATATAGAAGAGCTAGGACCACCTTTCTTTCTACTATAGAAGACAGAAGTTTAACCTAAAAAAAAAAAGAAAGAATAAAATAAAAAAATAAAAAAGTAAAATTACCATACACATGTGCGCACTATAAATAGATATAAAATCCGGGGAAAGGAAGGGAAGCCGTCACACTAACAGGGTTATGCTCGCTGACAGACGCGACAATTTTGAAGATGGGCAAACAATATAAGCTAAGTTAATTTAACAAATCCTAATATTACCAAAATGGCAACTGCTTTTTTTTTTTTTCTCTTTTGACTAATTTTAACTATATGCGCATATATTGTCTTTAACTCTTTGCTTCCATGCGAGTCGTTTCTTCTATTTATTTTTTATTTATTTATTCACTTTGTTTATTTATATCTCTTTTTGCTTTTACAACTGTATACCTTCTCTTTAAATGTATTTATTTAATGCATTTTAATTACATATGTGTAAAAATGGTCTCTAACACTTAGTCCCACGCGAGCCGTTTTTATGGTCAGAGGAACTCTACTCGATAACGAATAGCCTATGCAAGAATATAGAAGAGCTAGGACCACCTTTCTTTCTACTATAGAAGACAGAACTTTATTTAAGTAGTATACTTAATATATGCAATCACCGTACGCTTGCTTGTATTTAAGTGTCCTCCATGATACCCATACCATACCAAACCACTGCACGTTGCTCATAATTTTACTGACACTATATTTGTAACTGCAATATACATAATCCCAGCTGTGATACTAGGGCTAATTTTCTGAATAGATGCAACACTCTGCGCCTGACCTTAATGACTACAATTCCAAATCCCAACGAACTAGCTGTCCCTATAACTGGGAGGGAAAAACCTAATAGCTAGCTACGAAATCTTATACATTTTACCTCCAAGACGATTGCGTTTGTCTTACCTGCATGCATAAAAAAAAAAAAATTTCCTCCCTTCTTCAAACTAAACCTTACCTGTAACTCAAAAATCCTAATGGAAATCCATCTATAAATAAATAACCCCTCTTCTCTTGAACGCTAACAATCTACTCCTTCCAACCTATCCGCCACTAAACTCCCACATTGCTCCGCATCTGTAGTGGAATCGCTAACTTCCAGCCCCTAATCCTTCACATGCAAACTGATTTAATAGCCATCACTAAACATCTATACATTTCTACCTCTAAGGCATGCATTACAGCTCATTCCTATCCAGTAAGGGACTTAACAGCCTATGCACATAAAGGCAGGTACTTAACAGCCAAAGTACTCAAAAACAAAGCGATATGCACTACACAACTGTCTCCTCGAGTTTTGCAACGACTAATTACGTTATTGAAACGACACTCCTTGTTATGCAAAACGCCCCATGACTCTTACTAAAAAATACCTACAACTTCAACTCTATTCGCACCTACTGAAAACCTGCCCATATATCTATTCACCTAATTACGCATGACTCAAAACTTGCTGTCTTATCCATGCTATATTGCCCTTACATCTTAACCCTCCTATCATCTAAAATAGCTCGGGCACAACTCGTAGCTCAATTCTTAATACCTACTCATACTGTAACACTATACTAGACCTAAGCTAACATTAATAAAATAAAAAAAGGGTAAGACTAAAATCACATTATCTCCTCCCTAACAAGCCCTCTTACAAACATAGACGCTTACACTGCATGAACTTCACCCCCCCCCTTTATCCATTAACAAGTAAATAGCATGTCCCTAAATCACTTTGAGGAGTGTAACTAATCAGTAGAGATAAAATCCCTCACAAACTAACCCATTAACACTAACAACGCGGGGTCGCAGAAATACCTGGATTAGAACCTAGGCGCGGAGAAAACCCTCTCAGGGCTGACGGACCCAGTAGGTCTTCCCAGATCATCCGTCTAGGAGAAGGAAAACTCTGAAACTAAACCAAAGGGGAGAGAGGCCTCTTCAGTCTTGGATGACAACCTTCCTAGAGCTGGTGACTCAAACAAATTCACCGGTTTGCAAACCTAAATTGCTTAAGGAGTAGATAGGCTCTGTCTATCGCCCGGCTTCCATACTCCTTCTTTGCCTATTAGTCAAGCGCAGAGACACTATCTCAGTGATTCGACAGAAACACCCAGCGGTAGATCTTGTTTCCTGGCTAGGGCAATGAACGCCGTTCTTCCCCATTCCCAGCATGCCCCACCCCTAAAACTGAACATTTGGGAGTGCTTGAGTATAAGATATGCCTGAGCGATTAGATTGGGTTGACCTTCTTCTAAAGGGTTGAGGGTACCGGATTGACAGTTCCTGGCTGCTGTTCCCGACTGGTAGTACAGGAGCCCTAACTCTTTGGTAGCGCTTAGAGCGGCTGCTCCATCAACAGTTGAATAATATCGGGTTGTTTGCAGTGCCATGACGCGCATGGAAAGGGACCCTGCACTCATCCCCGGTGGGCTTTCCTGAGGCCACAATCCTAATTGGAGAAAGGTCAGCTGATGGTCTACTTGTGATGCATGTCTGAAGCTCCGCATAACCTCTTGTTTAGCTCCCCCTTACCGAAACTCTTAAAAAAAAAATATGACGACAGTACAATCTAAAAATAAGCTTAAACCAGGATTAGGGACAAACAAATTCAACTTGCCTCCTCCCTTGAGGCTCTCATTCACAAATATCCATGGGCTTAGAACTAACTTAGCTGATGTTGAAGCATTTCTCTTAACAAATACCCCGGATATCTTAGCACTAAGTGAGACTAACCTACACTCCTCCATTCCCTCTAACCACTTTAACATGCCTGGATATCTCCCACTCTGCCGTAAGGACTCTGACAGACATATGCACGAACTTGGAGTTTACATTCGTAATACCCTTCCCTTGACTAGAGAAACAAACCTAGAAACAGATGATCAAGCCTTTATGTGCTTTAGACTAAACATGCAACACAGTATTAGCTACTATTATTTTCTCTACCGCTCTCCCTCGACTCAGGACTGCTCCATAATAAACAAAGTATCTGACAGCATAGACACGGCACTGTCCCTCGACACTAGCGCACAAATACATGTGTTTGGTGACTTTAATGTCCACCACAAAAACTGGCTTGGATTCTCTACTCACACAGATGCAGCGGGCAGCACAACCCATAGCTTCGCTATATCTCACTCCCTATCACAAATTGTTACGTTTCCAACCCGTTTCCCTGACCAGGAAGAACAACACGCATCACTTCTAGATCTGTTTTTGACGACAGTTCCCGATGACTGCATAACGAAGGCCCACAGCCCACTCGGGAACGCTGACCATGCAGTGATAATGGTTGAAATCGCCCTAAACTCTAGACCCAAAACTGAAGAGCCAGTGCTCAAAACAACGAGATATTATAATAAGGCTGACTGGGAAGCCATCAGGGAACTAATTAGAGATGCTCCATGGAAAAATATTTTCTCTCTCCCTGCTGAACAATGTGCAAACGAGACCACTGACTGGTTCAAAACTGCAATCGAAGCGCATGTTCCCATGCGGAAATTTTATAGTAAGCCCCACTCTCCCCAATGGTTTACGTCGACTTGTGCAACTGCCATTACACAAAAGCAGCATGCATACCGTAGGTTTAACCGACATAAGTCCAGTTCAAACAGACTGAAGTATATAGAAGCTAGAAATAACGTTAAGAAAGAAATAGCGACAGCTAAGAGAGAATTTATGGAAACCACTAAAAAGCGCATCGAAGCACAAAAACTAGGAACTCGAGACTTCTGGAAAATCTACAACAGTGTAGTAAATAATGGGCAATCAACAATTCCCCCACTAACCAACAATCACGAGGTTGTCTCCTCAGCAACCGACAAGGCTAACATGCTTGCCAGTCGGTTTGCCTCAAACTCCACACTGGACCCTTCCAACCACCCTCTACCTGACTTTCCTATGCGGACAGACGCCACACTAGACGATCTGAAAACCACCCCTGCTCAGGTGCATGCTATCATAAAAAACCTTGACACCTCAAAAGCATGTGGACCCGATCTTATCCCAGCTGTGCTATTAAAAAAGTGCTCAGCCGAAGTAGCTCCAGTTCTCTCCAAACTCTACAACAAATGTCTTAATGAAGCTTGCTTTCCGGGCTGTTGGAAAACTGCTTCTGTTGTACCAGTATTCAAGAATTCTGGCGAAAGGACAGACCCATCAAATTATCGCCCCATTAGCCTCCTCCCACTTTTGCCAAAATATTTGAGACCATAATTAACCATGCTCTAGTCCATCATCTTACAGATGCTAAACTACTGACTGACAAACAATATGGATTTAGACGAGCCCGTTCCACAGCAGACATCCTCACTGTGATCTCTGAACGTATATACCATTCACTGGACAAAGCGGGGGAAGGCAGAGCGGTAGCTCTAGATATATCTAAGGCTTTTGACAGGGTATGGCATGAGGGTCTCCTCAGTAAAATCAGATCATACGGTATCACTGGTAGAATACTTAACATAATTAAATCCTTCTTAGATAAGAGAAAAATCCAGGTAGTCCTCGACGGTCGCACATCTAAACAATATGATATAAATGCGGGGGTGCCCCAGGGTTCTATCCTTGGACCTCTATTGTTCCTGATATTCATAAATGACCTCCCCGACAACATTGCCTCTGAGATGGGTATATATGCTGATGACACTACACTCTATGGCAGACACGACAGGAAGACGAATGAACACATTTCTAAAGAAATGGCAGAAACACTAGAGGAAGACCTCCAATCTGTAGTGGAATGGGGACAAAAGTGGTTGGTCACATTCAATGCTGCCAAGACTAAACTAGTTTCATTCAATAATTACAAGAAACCCTCTCTACTACCCATAGCAATGGCCAACGACTCTTTATCTGAGAGTCCATCTTTCAAACTCCTTGGCCTAACGTTCACGGGAAACATTGAAGGCATTGCCAGGGCCGCTGCAAGAAAGGTAGGCTCTCTCTACCATGCTAGAAAACTACTAACACCCGAAAGTATCCTGTACCTCTATAAGGCCACCATTCGCCCATGTATGGAGTATTGCTGCCACATCTGGGCTGGTGCATCTGCTACTAGTCTCTCGCTCCTTGACAAGGTTCAAAAGAGAGTCGCAAACCTGATAGGCCCTGAACTGGCATCTAAGCTTCAGCCTCTGTCCCATCGACGAAATGTTGCATCCCTCTGCCTTTTCTACAAGTATTTTAGTGGTGAATGCTCTGACGAACTGCAATCACTTGTGCCCCCACGACGCGAGCACCCTCGACAAACCCGACAGGCTACTAGATCCCACCCCCACACTGTAGAGGTCCCTAGATGTAAAAGATCTTTTTACTCCAATAGTTTCTTCCCCAGAACCGCAAGACTCTGGAATTCCATTCCAGGTCCCTGCTTCCCCAACAGTACTGACGTGCAGAAGTTCAAGTGTAACGTGAACCGACACCTTGCTGCCCAAATCCCTACATAGTACCCCAGTAGTTGTTGCCCCTGATAGTAGCCCCCTACACCAAAGTGGCAATTTGCCTTGTTTGGGGTGAAAATGTAATAAAAAAAAAAAAAATAAAAAAAATAAAAAGTATAAAGAAAATCATTGAAAAATTAGCCAGACTCAAGTTTTACACCCGGCTGTGGATACTGTGTGACAGATACCTATCTGGCTATAGCTGATCATTTGGGGGTTTTATCTATGATGTCAATTAGTAAATTTTTTTATTCTTTCAATTTCTCAATTCTAAAATACATGTCAATAAAACTCAATAATATACATCGAAATAGATGATGGAAAAGAACAACCAAAAATCATTAGAAAGCTTAATTCTGCTGCATGATAATACATATATCAGTTTATCAAATTGGAAAAGGCAATTTTGACTTACCCTTCCTATTCTTCTGCCTTCTCACCTACTGACTACTATTTCTTCAACCATCATGATGACTACTTGCAGGATAAAATCTTCACAAATAAACTGTGACTGAAAAAGAGTTTGCTGAATATCAGATGTTGGAATTTTTTATAAAACTGGAAAGCATTTAATGCTTGTTTCTGTATGTAAGAAATGTGTTGATTGTATATTTTTAATTTGATTGCTTTTGATTTTGATTAATAAAGATGAGTTTCCTATTTTATGATGCCATCCACTGGGCATGGTTATTTCTCTATTTTAATAGATGACATAACTAAACAATGACGTCATCTAGTGTGCATGGAGACAAGCAAGCAAGATCTACAGTGTTTTAGTAGTATATAGATAGAGAGGTAGCTTGTATTGGTCATCTACATTGCCTGCTCAACAAAGGAGAAATCTAATGTAAAGTCTCCTGACGTCACATTACCAAATGATTGATAATTCGAATTGTTTTTCAAAATAGATCATGACTTTTAGAATCTTGGAGAATCTTGCAGATTAATTTTCCAAAAGACAGAAATTATTTATAACTTTTATCCCATTCTTTGAAATGCCCATTTTAACAGAGTAACCAGATTGAGACTAATTTTATTCAAATGAACTTTTGCGTTTAACCGTTTAAAAGCAAAATAATTTTTTTTCTGTTTGAATGCAAATGTTACATTTTCTTTGGAATCATCCCTTTTTTGCAATTTGATGAACCACAACTTACATTAATGGAATCAATTGTAAGTTTTCTTTGGAAAATATTTAAGTTTGATTTTTAGCATTTAAAAAAAACAAACAAAACAAACAAACAAACAAATACATTGAAGACACTGCCAAGTCTGGTGCAAAGGAGGTGAGTTCCATCTACCATGCTAGAAAATTACTCACATCCGAGAGATCCTGTATCTCTACAAAGCCACCATTCATTCATACATGGAGTACTGCTGCCATATTTTGGCTGGTGTATTTATCACTAGCCTCTCCCTCTTAGACAGGGCCTAAAAAATAGTCCGTACAAATCTAATAGGTCTTGCATTACCAACTTAGATCAAACCTCTGTCCTATTAGTGCAATGTTGCATCCCTGTGTTTCTTTTACAAATATTTTAATGGGATTTGCTCTTATGCACTCCTTGCACTTGTACTCCCTCAACATACATACCACCAACTAACTCATCTAGCAGCAAGATCCCACCTCTTTACTGTTGGGTTCATAGAAGTTCGTAGATACCAGAATGCCTTCTACTCTGATAGCTTCTTCCCTTGGCCCACTAGACTTTTGAATTCCTTCCCGGTTTCCTGCTCCCCTAATATACTAACATGCAGAAGTTTCTTGCTCATCTCCTCACATAGTTCCCAGTCGACATGTTCCAAATAGGGGCTACTATTTGGAACCATGTCGATTGGGGACTAATATGGCAATATGCCTTGTTTATGGTGAATAAGAGTAAAAATAAAAAAAATTAAAAAATTGCAGTTTTATGACTTGCTTTGCATATTGATATGAAACGTTGATATGAAATGTTGATATGAAATGTTGATTAAAATTCAAACCTTTCTCTTCTTTTTAATTTTTGTTGATTATTGATTTCAAATCAGGAAAGAAAATGGGCGAATTTTTATCTGAGATAAAATATCAAATAAAAAATTATTATAATCAGAAGAAAAGCAGATTTGGAAGTGAAGAAGAAAAATTAGAGAGAAAAAAAAGATATGAATTTCAAATATTTTAAAAGAAAATGTGAACAGAAATCAATCATAAAAAAGTAAAGGGTTCCTCTTTTGATAAATTCGACTTTTAGAAATATAAGCCATGTTATAATAAAAACACGTCAGAATGAGAATTTTATTTGACAAAACCAGAGACGTATCAAGTTACATATATTTCCCAGGAATTGATTACAAATTATAATCAATCTACCAAATTAAAAATATTCAAATATTTCCGCTCTTTCGACTTTGTTAATCTGTAGTAGCGATACTATTAACAACAACAGCCACCATTACGGTTTTGAATGCTTAATTCCTATGCTCAGCATTGATTTTTGGTTTGCTCGATCGGAGGCCATCTCTCATCCAAACCGAGCATATGATAGAAGATCATAAAAGGAGCAAGATACTGTTTTACCTGTAACACGAAAATGATAGCACATCACAGTGTTAGGACAACCCAAAACCTTCTCTGTTAGGAGGCAACAAAAAAAAATCTTCTAGGTCTCTGATCATGGGGTTCAATTTTGACAAGAAAACACAAGGATTCATTATGGAGATCACACACACACACACACACACACACACGCACACGCACACGCACACACACACACACACACACACACACACACACACACACACACACAGAGAGAGAGCCTGAATGCCACATACGGACAAACATTCAGGAGATTCATCCTTTCTATATATATGAACACTTTTCTTTTCTCTACAAATGAAACATCTAACACCACATGAACTTTCTAATCTGCTGTCTTCGTTTATTCTTATGGACGTATTCATTTACGAACAGTCTTCACTTTCATTTCTATAATTCTCTCTCAGGCTAGACATGATTCATTCATTTTTTTTAAAGAAATATCTGAAACATCATTCCACAATAAATACTTACTTCAAAATATGTTTGCCCCATTAGACACGAAATGGGGTAATTTTCAGATCATTAAGTGTGGATTCAATACGCATAGGGAAATTTGAAAGGAAGTTAGAGGCGAATCGCTGGGCATGCAGTTCCACCTTTTCAGTTGCCATGCATGCGACCTCCTGGTTGTTGGATAGTGGAGGAATTATTGATTGCCCTTTATTCATTACACTATTACAGATTTTCCAGAAATCACGAGTTCCTATCTTTTGCAATTCTATGCGTTCCCTGGTTATTTCAGCATGCTTTCTTTTAGCTGTAGCCATTTCTCTCCTTCAATAAATTCTATAAATTCTTGCCTATTTGTATTTGACTTATGACGTACGAACAGGCAGAATGCATGCTGTCTTGGGGTGAGTGGGGTTTGCTATAATACTTTTGTTTGCGAACATGTACTTCAATTCCCGCTATGCACCATTCTGTTGTCTCATTGGCACACTGTTCAGCAGGAAAAGAAAAGATATTGGTTCATGGGTTATCTGATGGCTTCCCAGTCAGCATTTTTGTTGTACCTTGTCATTTCGAGCAATGTCTCCTCATCTTGGGGTTTGGATTTGTGATGTCTACTGATAACACTAGGTTGTCTGCGTTTTATAACTGAACACACAATCCTCAGGTACTGTGGTAAGGAATAGGTATAGAAGTGAAACCTGCTGATATTCACAATCTGGGAAGCAGGGTAGGAACATGACTGTCTGTGTGAGGGGATAGGCATCCAGCTGCATCAGTGCAACCTGAGAAAGCAAGCCAATTTTTATGGTGGACATTAAAGTCGCCAAACATATGTATTTGGACGTTACTATCTAAGGAGAGTGCTGCATCTATACTATCAGAGACATGATTGATTAGGGTACTGCCCTAACTTGAGGGAAAACGGTAGAGAAAATATAAATAACTAATTCAATGATGAAAAGCTCATAAAAGCCATCCGATTCAAGATGAGTTATTCTGTCATGTTAAAGTAGTTAGAGAGGATTGGGGAGTGTAAGTTTGTTTCACTTAATGCTAAGATATCCAGAAAGTTTAAGAGGCTGCTGGGCTCGATCGATTTTACTGGGCACGTCAACGTTGCTGTTAAAGAGGCGCCTTGATTACTCTGACGTTCTGAGAATTTTCTGTGAAAGCCGCTTGTTTCATGAAAAGCTGTTCATGCTATAGTTGACTAATGCTGAAAAATAAACAGTGTTGTAATTAATTCTAGATGGGATTTTTTACATTCAAAAATATATGTGGCGTTTATTGCATATATATATATATATATATATATATATATATATATATATATATATATATATATTATTCTCTGTCCCCAAAATAAAAAGTCTGTTATTGAGGTTTTTATTTTTTCTTTGTTGTTGAAGAACTGGCTATTTTTAGCACGTGTGGTCTGGGCGTATTTCCGAGAGCGTAATCTTTCATGTTTTTGGTTGCAAACATAGGAGTGGCGATCTGGCAAACGATGACGTTATCTAATTTTCCACATGAAATTAGAGAAAGTCAAA